>NC_135890.1:70911830-71437137 GCF_964194155.1 Cetorhinus maximus
GTCTATGTGTATTCCTGTAAACATGTCTGTCTCTAAGTTTCTGTGTATGTTTGTCTTTCCCATGCGGCATTTTCCACCATCGACTTACCTTAAAATGACGCAGAGTTCACAGTCTGTGTGACGAAGAATATTTCCAACACCTTCAAAGTCTGAGATTTACCCCATTCTTTCCTGACAGAAACAGCTTTGCAACCACCACATCCCTTTTCTTGTAAATGATCTCATCTCTTTTTGAACTGAGATTTGAGGCTTTTACAAACCGAGTTAGCCACATGGCTGTCTCAGCTACCAGAGAAGGAGCATTTCAAAATTAATTTGCTGTATTTGCATCGCTTTTATTAACTCTTGTGACTTCAAGGCTGGGGAGGGGACATTGGGGAATGGAGTACCCTCTATTGCAGTGTCAGCAAATCTGAGCATATCAAGATTCCACAAACAGCAACTGAGTGCAACAACTGGGGATCGGGGGAAGGATTTCAACAGGGTTCTCCGATCACCCGCCCTAACAGCAGAATTCCCAGTGACATAGCAGAAACAACTGCTTTTAGCCATTTGTGTTGTTTACCCAGTGGTCCCATTGGTATTCTTCCCTCATGACTACAGGAATTCGGGAGAATTTGCAGGGATCCATACTGGCAAGCCTGCTGGTCAGGGGGGTGTGGTGGAGGCACTGTTCCCTCCAGTGCCTGGGCCATGACTACGGACAGTATCTCTCAGTCCTTCATTTGCACTCTTGTAAAGTTAACCTCATCCAAAACTCTGCTTCCCCATTTCCCTCTCGCCCCTGTGCTCACTGACCTTACTTTGGCTCCCAGTCTGGCCATGTCTTGATTTTAAAATTCTCACCCAGAGATGAGAATCTCGACAGAGACAAGCTCTCCCGTGCCCCCCTCCCCCATATCCCAGCGGCCCATCAGTACCTGCCATGGTTGGTAATGCCTCCCCTTTGATGTGCCAGCTGACGATGCCATTACCGTGCTGCTCACCAGTTTAGCTGTGAGGTGTGTCCCACTTTGGGCTTTGGCATTCCCAAGTTTGGGAGTGTTCTTGAGTACTGCCCAGTTCCAACTCACCACTCAGGAACTATGTTGGAATTCAGGTGCCTCCCATTCAGTCACAGCCTCAACGTCAGCAATAGACACACTTGAGGATCATGCAGTTGGCAATTTTATCCTACTTACCCGAGTAACACAGTGACACAATCCCACTGCCCAATCTATACTGCCTGGTACTGCCCAGTCCCACTTCTGTCACTTTGTCTATGAGGCAACACAGTTTATCCAGCCCTGCATGCACTCATCTTCCAACCTCCAGGAGAAAACATGGGTTTGACAATGAATGAAATACCCGGTTTATAGTCTCCTACTGAGGGATAGGGTTGGTTACTGTGAATGGTCTCTGCACCTTGGTCATGTGTCTGTACAAAGAGAAAGGTCTATCACCTGGATTCCATTTACATTGAACTGCATGGCCTGCAGCAAAAAAATATAGAAAGGCGACACCCAAAACATTAACTCATTTTTCCACAAGTGCTGATTGAGTGTTTCCAGCATTTTTGGAGAGTTTTAGTTCCAAGTGTTCCTTTTTGGAGAGAGATAGCTTTCAGTCCAGGCCCCAGTCCTGGGTCTTTCCTGGTTAGACAGCCCGAATCAGCTGCTCATTGCATGGGGAGGTTGCGGGACACTGGCTGGCTGTGACAAGACCACCATCTTGCTTTTCTTCCATTGCGGTGTGGAGATCCTCACCCTCACACAAGGAATGAGCAGCTTGGTTAACCTGACACAAGGGGAACCAAACACTACACAGCTGTTTAACAAAACAGGTGGAATCACACATGGATAATCCACTGGGGTGTATCTGAGTAACATAATATTTGCAATGTCATTAAAGTGAATTACTCAGCACACTCTGACATAAGCCTCTCCACTTGTACTTTAGCACATGGGTGGTTCTTTGAACCCTGCTGTCCCATGCAGTTGTTGACCTGTTTATTGTCTGCTTCTAATACTACACCAGTATAGTTTGTTTCTTGGAATGCACCAGTGAATATCCATAACTATATACAAATATAACCATGGCTTAGATTTTTTTTCTATTTGTCATTTTCACAGACTAAGGGATGTTGTTGTGAGCAATGGAACAAGATTCATTTTACACACTCCACCATAAGGTCAGAAGTGGGGATGTTCGCTGCTGATTGCACAATGTTCAGCACCATTCGCGACTCCTCAGATACTGAAGCAGTCCATGTCCAAATGCAGCAAGACCTGGACAATATCCAGGCTTGGGCTGACAAATGGCAAGCAATATTTGTGCCACATAAGGGCCAGGCAATGATCATCTCCAACAAGAGAGAATCCAACCATCACCCCCTGAAATTCAATGGCATTCCCATCACTGAATTCCCCCACTATCAACATCCTTAGGGTTACCGTTGCCAAAAAAACTGAACTAGACTAGCCATATAAATACTGTGCCTACAAGAGCAGGTCAGAGGCAAGTAACTCACCTCCTGCCTCCCCAAAGCCTGTCCACCATCTACAAGGCATAAGTCAGGAGAATGATGGAATACTCTCCACTTGCCTGGATGAGAACACTCAAGAAGTTCAACACCATCCAGGATAAAGCAGTCCACTTGACTGGTAACCCCATCCATCACCCTAAGCATTCACTCCCTCCACCACTGACACACAGTGGCAGCAGTGTGTACCATCTACAAGATGCACTGCAGGAACTCACCAGGGCTCCTTAGACAGCACCTTCCAAACCCACGACCACTACCATCTAGAAGGACAGGGGCAGCGGATGGATGGGAACATCACCACCTGGAAGTTCCCCTCCAATTCACTCACCATCCTGACTTGGAAATATATCGCCGTTCCTTCACTGTCGCTGGGTCAAAAACCTGGAACTACCTCCCTAACAGCACTGTGGGTGTGCCTACACCACACGGGCTGCAGCGGTTCAAGAAGGCAGCTCACCACCACCTTCTCAAGGGCAATTAGGGATGGGCAATAAATGCTGGCCCAGCCAGCGAAGCCCACATCCCGTGAAATAATTTTTTAAAAATACTGACAATTGTCAGTATCAAGTGTTCCCTGTCAAATGGTTGGATAGAGACATGGGGCTGTAACTTCTGAGCTCCAGGGCAGTGTAAATGGACATCCACAAAGATGTGCTGGGGAAGCTCCCCCCACCCGCCCCCCTGTCCTAAAGTTTGCACAGCAATTGCCCAGGAAGTGCAAACTTTACCCCACACTGGGGACCATCCAAAAATGTGATTTAAGTTGCAAACTTTGGATGGTTCCAACTAGGTTACATCAATAGTTACCCAGGAAAAGTTAGAAGAACTAAAAGCACTTCTAGCTTCTGATAACTATTGTACAGACCCACCCCGACCCCACCACGGGACTCCTCCCAACCTCCACTACCCACCCCCATGTGGCTCCCACCCCGCCAATGGGATTCCCCCCACCAATAGGACTCTCCCCCTCCCCCCCGCTCCACGCCCCAGGACCCCCCCAACCCTGGACTACCCCAGCCAGGCCGGACCCAACCCAACCCAACCCAACCTCTCCCAGCCGCTGACTGTCCTGCCCTCCTCCCCTGGCTGGCGCCCCTACCCCTGACTATCTGCCCCCGCCGACTGCCTGACAGCCCCCAAATTCCCAACCACTCCATCCCCTCACCCGCTAACTCTAACCACTTACCTGACAAACCTACCTTCGCCCTGGCTGGACCTTTAAACCTGCCTCACTTCTGGCAGTCGGTGCCGTGAGAAAGGGGGCGTGGCCTTCCTGCCTCCGATTCAGCAGCCCTCCAATGAAAAGCTTCAGGAGCACAGATCTCGCCCGCCTGGGTCGGGTGGTCGGAGCGAGACAGGATCCAAAAGATTACAAGGTGAAAGAGAAGGAGCGGGATGGCATTTTAACTTCGACTGCCACTCGGAGGATGTTCAGGCCCATTGTCTTTTCTGATAAATGCCTATTAGTGCCAGCCTCAGAAGCACAGGGTAACCTGTATTTATATTGTGCCTCATCCCAATCTCAGGACGTCCCAAAGCACTTGATGGCCATTGACAGTGTCTGCCGTCACTGCTGTAAGATAGGATGTGCAGCAGCCAATTTGCACACAGCACGCTCCCACGAACAGCAACATCATCATGGGCAGATCATCAGTTTTAGATGTTGATTGAGGTCTACATATCGGCCAGGGCATGGGAGAATGCCCCTGCTCTTCAAAATCCCTTCAATGTCCACCTGAGAGGGAAAAATGAGACCTTGGTTTAATGTCTCATCCAAAAGATGCCACAGTCAGCCTAGATTTTTGCTCGAATCTGGGAGAGGTCTTGAGCCACAAATTTATGATTTTGAGGCAAAAGTACTAACCCGAGCCAGTGTCTGACCAATTACACTGTCCAGACCCAGAGAAGAGAGCCAGAGTAAAATCCCCAACACTGTCCAGTCCCCGGGGAGAGAGAGAGGCCAGTGTAAAATCCTCAGTGCTGCTGAATCCCAGAGGAGAGAAGCCAGTGTAAAATCCTCAAAACTGCTGAGTCCCAGAGGAGAGAGAGACCAGTGTAAAATCCCCAACACTGTCCAGTCTCCGGAGAGAGAGGCCAGTGTAAAATCCTCAAAACTGCTGAGTCCCAGAGGAGAGAGACCAGTGTAAAATCCCCAACACTGCCCAGTCCCAGAGATGAGAGGCCAGTGTAAAATCTCCAACACTGCCCAGTCCCAGAGGTGAGAGGTCAGTGTAAAATCCCCAACACTGCCCAGTCCCAGAGGTGAGAGGTCAGTGTAAAATCCCCAACACTGCTCAGTCCCAGAGGTGAGAGACCAGTGTAAAATCCCCAACACTGCCCAGTCCCAGAGGTGAGAGGTCAGTGTAAAATCCCCAACATTGCCCAATCCCAGAGGAAAGAAGCCAGTGTAAAATCCTCAAAACTGCTGAGTCCCAGAGGAGAGAGAGACCAGTGTAAAGTCCCCAACACTGCCCAGTCCCAGAGGAGAGAGGCCAGAGATCACAGTCTGATGTTTGATTTCCTGCCCAGCCATGTGGAATTCTGTGCTTATCAGTAATGGGTATGATAGGGAGCTTCTTGTGTCTGTCTGTATTAAATTTGTTACCAGGGGAACTGAGTTAGGCAGGTGGCAGATGGAAACCTGCAGTTGCAGCTACCCACACTGGCTCCGTTCCAAGCCAGCAGGTCCAGCAGGGAAACTGCGTCACCCTGTATCCCTTTCACAGCTGTGTACCATCTCTAGATGGTGTGTCTCAGTAGGCAATATCTTCAAAGAATGGAATCGGCTTCAATGCTTGAGTATGATTTTCTACTCAACAGCTGATTTCCTTTCTCGTTTGTCGAGCCTTGCCCTGCAGCACTGTTTAATGTCAGGATGCCCTAAATAAAACGAGGGGGGGACAGAAAGAGAAAAGATTGGGGAAATAGTCACCACATGCCATATGCTTAGCAGAGATGGAGCATTATTACTGCTGAGCTGGACTTATATTTGACTTAACAGAAGAGGATAAAATGGGGAGAAAATGCATTTGTTGATTTAGTGAGAAACATTGAGAAAGGACTCGTAGCAGGACAGGCAGGTACAGAGTACATTACTATTTTCAGAAATGAGATGGAATGTAGCCAATAAGCTTTGACTTGATTTTAATTGGTGATCTCTTGGCTCCTTCAGATCTTTATTGTCAGATGCTCAAAGAGAGCCAGTATGGATTTGTGAAGAGTACACCATGCTTGACAAACCTGATTGAATTTTTTTTGAAGAAGTGACTAAAGTAGTAGACAGGGGAATGTCTTTGGACGTTATTTATATGGACTTCCAGAAGACATTTGATAAAATCTCTCATAAGAGACTGGTAGCTAAAGTTGAAGCTCATGGAATTGAAGGCAAACTATTGACATGATCAGAAAACTGGCTGTGTGGCAGGAGGTGGAGAGTAGGGATAATGGGCAGGAACTCTAATCAGCAGGATGTGACAGGATGTGTTGGAGCCTTAATAATTCACTGTATTCATCAATGACTTATATTTTTATACATTTATTTGTTCATGGGATATGGGCACCAATGGATAGGCCAGCATTTATTGCCCATCCCTTATTGCCCTTGAGAAGGTGGTGGTGAGCTACCTTCTTGAACCGCTGCAGTCCTTGTGTTGTAGTAACACCACAGTGCTGTTAGGGAGGGAGTTCTGGGATTTTGACCCAGCGACAGTGAAGGAATGGCAATATATTTCCAAGTCAGGATGGTGAGTGACTTGGAGGGGAACTTCCAGGTGGGGTGCTCCCATCTATCTGCTGCCCTTGTCCATCTAGATGGTAGTGGTCATGGAAGGTGATGTCTAAGGGGCCTTGGTGAATTCCTGCAGTGCACCTTGTAGATGGTACACACTGCTGCTACTGTGCATCGGTGGTGGAGAGAGTGAATATTTGTGGATGCGGCGCCAATCAAGCGGGCTGCTTTGTCCTGGATAGTGTCCAGCTTCTTGAGTGTTGTTGGAGCTGCACTCATCCAGGCAAGTGGGGAGTGTTCCATTACACTCCCGACTTGTGCCTTGTAGATGGTGGACAGGCTTTGGGGAGATGATGGGATGGAAAGCCACATATTCACACATTAACGATTGATGGCATTGTAAACAGTGTAGATGGAAGCAAAAATTACAAAGAGATATTGATAGATTAGGTGAGTGGGCAAAACTGTGGCTTCCAATGTAGACAAGGGTGAAGTCACCCACTTTGGACCGAAAGAGGCTAGAACAGGATACTCTTTAAATGGGGGAAAAGCTAGCAACAGTGGAAATCCAAAAAGACTTGAGTCCAAGTACACAGATCATTAACATGTCATGAACAGGTATAGAAAATAATCAAACTGGAATGTTGGCCTTTATCACCGGAGGATTAGAACATAAGAGGTTTGAAGTCTTGCATCCACTGTACAAAGTCCTGGAGTACAGTGGACATAAATACGTGGATTTTCAGAAGGCTTTTGATAAAGTCCCCCACGGGATGTTGGTTAGAAAAATTAAAGCACATGGGATAGGAGGTAATATACTGGCATGGGTTAAGGATTGGTTAACAGGCAGAAAACAGAGAGTAGGAATAAACGGGTCATTCTCACGTTGGCAGGCTGTGACTAGTGGGGTACCGTAAGGATCAGTACTTGGGCCCCAGCTGTTCACAATATATATCAATGATTTGGTTGTGGGGATCACATGTAATATTTCCAAGTTCGTGGATGACACAAAGCTAAGTGAGAATGTGTGCTGTGAGGAAGATGCAAAGTGGCTTCCAAAGAATTTAGACAGACTTAGTGAGTGGTCAAGAACATGGCAGATTGAATATAATATGGAAAAATGTGAGGTTACCACTTTGGTAGGAAGAACAGATGTGCAGAGTATTTCCTAAATGGTGAGATTAGAAAGTGTAGATGTACAAAGGGACCTGGGTGTCCTTATCTATAAGTCGCTGAAAGCTAACATGCAGGTGCAGCAGGCAACTAGGAAGGCTCATGGTATTTTAGCCTTTATCGCAAGAGGATTTGAGTATGGGAGTAGCAAAGTCTTGCTTCAACTGTGTAGAACCTTGGTTAGACCACACCTGGAGTACTGTGTACAGTTTTGGCTCCCTTACCTCAGAAAGGATATTATTGCTATAGTGGGAGTGCAACAAAAGCTCACCAGACTTGTTCTGGGGATGGCGGGACTGTCTTATGAAGAGAGATTGGGGAAACTGAGCCTGTATTCTCTAGAGTTTCGAAGAATGAGAAATGATCTCATTGAAACCTACAAAATACTTAAAGGAATAGACAGGGTAGATGCAGGTAAGATGTTTCCCCTGGTTGGGGAGTCTAGAACCAAGGGACACAATTTCAACATAAGGGGAAGTCATTTAGGACTGAGATGAGGAGAATTTATTTCACTCAGGGAGCTGTGAATTTTTGGAAATCTCTACCCGAGGGCAGTGGAAACTCAGTCATTGAATATGTTTGAAACAGGGATTGATAGATTTCTAAATACCGGCAACATAAAGGGATTTGGGGATAGTGTGGGGAAAAGCATTGAAGTGGATGATCAGACATGATCATATTGAATGGCGGAGCAGGCTCGATGGGCTGAATGGCCTACTCCTGTTCCTATGTTCCTATCCCTGGGCTGTGTGTCGCACCAAGGAAAGAAAAATATATATTTCTTGACATTTTCTCTCTCCTCTCCATATTAACTTCCCAGTCTGCTTTTCTCTACCCCGCTGTCGACATTAATTGCTGACCTACTCATGATGCCTTACTGCATTTCCATCAATTACATCACACTTACTACATGTGGACATATAAATCAGACTGGCTCAGCACTCTTGTGTCTGTTAAGAGACCAGGGGTCAGAAAGCCGACACGAGGACGTGAGCACATAATCCAGGCTATAACTGAGGGAATGCTGTATCATCAGAGATATTATCATTTGGATGTGATCTTAAACAGAGATCCTCTGTATTCATGGCTCAGGGAGCAAGTCAAGAGCAGGGACTCCTCCAATTGTTATGGTCAACAGTCTTTCCTCAATAACAGTGCCGAAGGTTTAATGGTTGCAGTTTGCAGGATGTTGATGTTGGTGCAAAATGGCCTGAGTTAACAGTTATTACATTTCAAAGTAATTGATTATGTCAAGCATTTACAGATGGTGAGCTGCATAAAGAATGATTTCACTATAACATAGTGTGGGAAAAAGAAGCAGAACGATTTTGAGGAAGTGTCATATTGGACTCAAAACGTTAACTTGAGTTTTTTTCCAGCATTTTCCATTTTTATTCCAGAAAGATTAGCATTTGTATAGCGCCTCTCACACTTCAGAGTGTCACAAAGTGCTTCACATGTAATGAAGTGCTTTGGAATTGTAATCTAACTCGTAATGTAGGAAACGTGGCAGCCAATTTGTACACGGCAAGCTCCCAAAAACAGTAATGTGATAATGGCCAGATAATGATATCTTTTTTTAAGCATGTCGATTGAGGGATAAATATTGATCAGGACACCAAAGATGACCTCCCTGCTCTTCTTCAAGATATTGCCATAGGATCTTTTTCACCCTCCTGTGAGGGCAGACAGGGCCTCAATTCAATAACTCACCTAAAAGACAGCATCTCCAGGGAGCAACATTGCACTGGAGTATCATCCTAGATTTATTTCCTCAAGTCTCCGGAGTGGGACTTGAACACACAACTGTCTGATTCAGAGGGCAGTGTTCTACCCATTGACTCTCAGTTCTCACCATCAAGACCATCGCTGCCATTTTCTCTTGGGTGCTGGTAATGAAGTCTGGCTGCAGCAGCCATGAAGAATGGAGGAAGTGTTTGGCGTGGGAAATCCCTATTGATGCTCTGCTGGCGTGGCAATTCGCATCCCTGGGGTCTTCCTGATTATTCCTCCACCACATTTCTGAACCAGATTCTCTTTACCAAATTTACCGAGTCTTGTTGCTGTTGTGCTGCAACCATTTACAGACCCTCAGGACCCAACCTTTGCTTCCAGGCTGTGTTCACTGCCAACGTGGTGCAGGTGCAGTTGTGCAGTTTTACCCCGTGATGTCATTGCGAGTGACGGAGTGCAGAACCAAAACCAAAAAGAAGTTCAACTGACTTTCCCAAATAAAACAAAATGCACACAGTTTAACGGAAATGTGACCAGAAAAAAAACTTGACACAGAAAGTAAAATGCGATCCAGAAACTCTGCTTGTGTAGCATTTTCCCCTCGATCTCCAAGTCAGGTCAACATGACGGGCTTGGCACAGCAGTTATATACACAGCCCATGTCATTCAGGTTTTTTTTTTAAAAAACTCTTTGCTTATGGAATCAGCAAGGGAAAAAAGTTTCTGATTGTTTTAATATTCCCCTACCCTGTATCAGGTTTTTTTTAAAATTGGGGGGGGTTTGTTAGCACTGTGTCTCTGGCCAATGATGTCATTAGTTTTCTGCACATGCGCAGACAAGTGCGTATGCACAGATGGGTATCGGTGGCCATCTTGTGGTGGTAGCAGACACACTGCTGTTTCTATTCTTGCCTCATTATCATCCTCTTTTGCCTCACGCCACTATCCATTTTTGCCATTTCATCACTCCTGGCTCTCCAGCCTGTCACAAACCTTCCTTTTTGCTCTTTCCCATATTTTGCCTGACCTGGTATTTGCTAAAATCTGTTCATCTAGGACACCTCCCAGTTCTGATGAAAGGCCATCGACCTGAAACGTTAACGCTGCTTCTCCCTCCACAGATGCTGCCTGACTTGCTGAGTTCTCCCAGCCTGTCCTGTTTTTATTTCAGATTTCCAGCAGCCACAGTGCTTTGTTTTATTGTTGCTGTGTGGTCAAGCCTGTTTCTCCAATAAACCGCCTGGAACTCACAGGGATATCTGCTCTCCCTAACTTTTGAATGTCTTTATACTGTGAAAGCTGAAAGATGGACACACATTCTGGGCGCTGCCAACAGTAATCAAGCAAAAACTACCCGATTATCAACATAACCGACACTGCCACTCTGCCATCTGGCCCTGTCCCTTAGCTCTGATTGGGTGCATCCTATTATTCAGGAAGTACTGAAAGGATTTGTTGGGCCTAATAATCTTAAATCATAGCAGATTTTCAAATCACCAGATGGTTGAAAACCATCAATTGGGAACAGCTGCCCCTCATAGAAACCATTTAAATTTCATACCCAATGATTTGAAAATGGGAAGATAATTACTTGGCAGTTTCTGTAATGGGCAGCTGAATGGCCAGTTTAAGGCCGGGCATCAAGTTAAACTACTCCAGTGCTCAAATTAAGAATTCTGCATGTAAAAAGACTTAGAATGATACGACACTGGAGGAGGTAATGTGACAGCTGAATGGCCAGTGTGTCCCCATTGGAATTATTTTTATAGAGTCTTTCACCACTTCAGGACTTTCCAAAGTGATTTTCAGGCGATGAAGCAATGTCAAAGTGTAGTCACTGTTGTGATGTAGGGTGTGAATGTTACACTGGGATTCAGTATAAGGGGATGGGTGTGTATTTAGCCAGACTCCACAAATACTGGAACTCTTCTTCACAATTCAATATGGAGTATACCTTTTCCTGCAATCCTGGTGTAATCCAACTCACTTTATCACTTCAAAAACCCCCTCATTAAAAAGGCACGTGTCAAGAAGATATAATAATTCTTGTTATGTTATTGGAATTTATTGTAAAATAGAGTAATAATGCTTAATAGTATATAGACTTAATTGAATTAAAGCCAGCTGGTCTGAAGGCTTTGATGTAAATATGGTAAACGTGAGAGAAGTTTAGAATGTAAGGTAAAAGGATATTTGCATCTTTAAATGAACCAGACTAGATTGTTATCAAAGGAGGGTGAAATGTGTCACCTAGCCAGATGAAGTTTAGAAACAGTGCTTTTATTTTTCCCAAGGATTACTGGTAAAACTTAGTGCTATGAGAGGTTTTTATTATCAGGAAGGTAAAGTCCAAAGGCATAGTGAAACAATGGGAATTTTCATTCAAAGGGGAAAATATGTATAAAGGAGCAAAGGCTATCTCTGTCAGGGTAGGCATTTTAAGATCTTACAAATGTGAAAAGCCTTTAGCATCTATGCCTCAGGGCTGCTGTTTTCAACGGACTGAAGTTAAGAAAACTCACTTTGAATTTGACTTGTTCAGGGTATCATGTTTGTTTGCCTGGGGCTTTTAAAATGTGTCTTATTGCTGCCTTAACGAAAGTGTAACTGGGAATTAGATTGATATGGGGATTTAGAAGTTATCATAGTAATTTATAGATCTATGTATGTGTTTAAAGTCATTTCTCTTATTAATAAATGTTTAATATAGTTTTATAAAAACCTATAAGGCTTGGTGGTCTTATTACGACTGAATTCAGGGCACGCATCTCAAAATTTTTGCAAATTGCAAAACAAGTTGTGGCAGTTGTTTCAAGTTTCCCTTTGGGAATTGAACAACTCAGCATTTACCATCGGCTGTGCCATAATACATGGAATACTCGTTGAGCCTCCCTCACATTGTTCCCAGTAACAAGGGAGCCATGCAAGCAAACACACACACCTCCTGCACCAACATCCCTTCACACCTCAGGTGAGTGGCAATGAAATTTGCAGTGTTACTGTCCAAAATAAAACACAACCAACAGCATACAAGCATTATTCCTACATGGTAACCCAACAGTGGGACATTTCCAAATGTTTTGTACAGGCAGTCTTAGGGTAAATGTGGAGGCAAAGGGATCAGATGGGGCAGGTTAACATTCATGCTGGGACCTGGGTTGAATGTAGCCCAGACTGATGAGCTTACTGCCAGCTCTAAAATGAGAGCATCTACAGCCAATCTCAACACAGCTCCTACTGACCCCACAAGCCAAAAGTGCTTTAATTAAACAAATTAACATACTCTCTTGGAATGGTATCTACAGAAGCAAAATTCAGACCAGCAAGTACGTGAAAACACATTGGTGGGGGCACAAAACATATTCCATTCCCAGCACCCAGAAGGGCCATTCAAGACTGGAAAGTAGGGAAGACAAAGAGGTCATGATCTTCATACTTGTCTTCTAGATTCGATTCACCCACCGTCAACCCACAACTGTCAGCTGTGGCTCAGTGCTAGCACTCTTGCTCTGGTGTTAGAGGGAGTAGGCTCAACTCCCACACCAAGGACTGGAGCACAAATTTCAGGCTGAACTTCGGTGCAATTCTTTCCAAATGTAGCCACTTATCTTGAAGTAATGCTCACTATAGTCATGGTAGTCTCTGCTGTCAAAATCCTTCAGGACCTCAGACCAGTTGGGATGGTGTAGGAATTCTAATCAACAGAAATTTGTGAAGTCTCAGAACAGGCAAATGACCAGATAATCTATGCTGGTGGTGCTGGTTGAGGGATGAATGCTGGCCAAGACACTGGGAGAACTGACTTGCTTTTCTGAGAGTGGAACCTTAACCTCTACCTGAGCAGGAAGACAGATTTAATACAATAGTAAAAAGCTGCTTGGAATCTGAAAAAACAAAAAAATACTGGAAAACACAGGAGGTCTGACTGAGTATCCCAGAGATGCTGCCAGAGGTGCTGAGTATTTCCAGCATTTTCTGATTGTTTTAAGATAGGTTTCGTATTCTGTCAATGCAATTCTGCTGTGAACTGTTCGACTAACTTGTGTTCAAAATTATGAGGGGTTTGGACAGAAGAGAAATAGGGAGAAACCGTTTCACTAACGGGAGGATTAGTAACCAGAGGACAGATTTCAAGGCCATTGGCAAAAGAACAGGATGGGAGGAGATGATTTTAACAGTTCTAATGAGCAGAAATGCAATCCCTGGATGGTACTGTAGAAGCATTAACTTTCAAAAGGGAATTGGATAAACACTTTAAAGGGGAGTTTTGCAAGGTTATGGAGACGGGAAAGAGGGGTGGGACTATTGGATATTTGTACCACAGAGAGCCAGATGGACACAATGGGTTAAATAGCCTCATTCTGTACTGCAACTTTCTATGTGCTTGGGTCAGGATGAAGATTACAGTGCTTAGTCCAGTATGTACATCAGTTTAGAAGACTGACACCATTGTTGTTTATTGCAAGGGGAACGGAATATAAAAGGAATGTTTTGCTGCCGTTGAGACACTTTTGGTGAGACCACATCTAGAGTAGTGTAGTTTTGGTCTCAATATTTAAGATATAAATGCATCAGAAGCAGTTCAGAGAATGTTCGCTCGACTGATTCCTGGGGGGACGGGGCTATACAATGATGAGAAAATACTATAATGAGAAAAGGTTGGGCCTGTATCCATTGGAGTTAAGAGTGAGAGGTGATCTTACTGGAATGCAGAAGACCCTGAGGGAACTTAAGAGTGGATGCATCTCCTCATGGGAGACAGTTTAAAAATAAGGAGTCGCCCATTTAAGGCAGAGATGAGGAGAAATTCTCTGAGGGTCATGAGTCTGTGGAGCTCTCTTCCCCAGAGCTGTGGAGACAGGGTTGTTGAATGTTTTTAAGGTAGAGTTAGATTGACTCCCTTGTCAAACAAGAACCTAAGGTCATCAGGGGAAGGTGGAAAGTGGAGTTGAGGCCACAATCAGATTAGCCATGATCTTATTGAATGATTCAAGGGGCTGAATGGCCTATGCCTGCTCCTAATTTGTATGTTCCTGCTCCCAAATTTTTCCATCTGAACTGGCAACTCATTAATGCCTGGGTCACAAGCGTCACTTTCTTCCTCATTCCACACCAAATGTAAGCTTAGCATCTCAGAAACCCAATCAGTAATAATGGGGCAATGGTAACGATTGTAACTAGGTTGCAGCAGTCATGTTTTGCATTTGGGATCAGTGTGTTGTCATTTACGTTACCTAGAAGGATACGGTTTTATACTAGGACTTGCCTGGTTACCAAGGTAACATTGAGATCCCCTTTCCTGGATTCATAATGAATTGGCACCTTTTTTAAAAAAGCAGCAACTCCATCAATATCTATAGAGGGGGACCTGACAACCAGAGAGATATGTCACAAAGCACTGAGGGACTCTCCTCGGGGTAGGTTGGGGAAGGATAATGATGTGCTGCAAAGTAGCAGGAACAGGTGGTGTGGGAGGGAAGACCACAAGCATACACAGACTGTGCAGGGCAGACCCATCAGGCTGGATTTTCTTAGAGGTGGCTAAATCGACATGTAAACGGGACTTGATTTAACACTCGATGATTCCTCTTCCAAGATCAAATTAAACTCAGCAACAAGACAAGAAAGAGGGCCAATTCCATGATACACCTGAAGCAGCATTTATTGTCATCCATTCAACCCAACATTGAATTAAGGTTTGGCATTCCATGGGATTTCAATTTTGTTTCTATTTTTTTTCCATAATGCTGTTCTAACACAATCTGTTTTGTGAGCTCAATCGAATTGACTCAAGAACTGATTGGTAAAGCGGATGTTTTACAAAGAAAATGTATAACCGTTGAAGTTCAGACAGACATCTGACAAAAATGTGTTTCTTAAAACAAAAAGTATCAAAACATTTTAGCAGATGCAATGCATTACCCAAGATCTGTGCACATCATCGAGCTCCATATAAATTAACAGCCAAAAAAATATTCAGCAACACAAAATAGTCAGTCCTCCCAGCTTTATATAAATGTACTTCACGGTTACGGTTTCATCGGCTAAAATTAGCAGACTATATGTAAACGCTACAATACAGTCAATTTCTGACCCAGTTTTCTTTTTAAATCAATTGGGTACTGGAGTTTCAATGATTGATAGGGATACTGTAGTTTCTGCATGCATAGGAGCAATTGGTCAGGACAGAGCATCACGGCCTTTCATCAGCCCAATCTCGATTACAGTGCTTAAACGCCAAATGCTTTTTAATTTTTTTTGGGGGGGGTGGGTGGGGGGGCGGAGGGTGGTGATTGCTTGTTCTAAAAAAACTGCTCAAACTTTAAAAAGGGGCCAAAACAATCTGTCTGCGAGTGATTCACTGGCGACAAAATGAATTTTTGCGGCTATAGTGAAGGGGCTTAAATACCGACACAGCCACTGAAAGACATCATTTTAGTCTTTCCTTCTCTGATGGGCATACAGCGGATTTAGAGGAGCTGTGTACACAGTAGATATTAGCACTGGGGTATATAGCACGGTGTGTGTGTGTGTTTGGGTGGGGCGGGAGGGAGGAGAGGAGATGGCCCGGGGGTTGGGGGATTTACTGCAGAGACTCAGTTGTTGCCTTCTCCTGCCTCGTCATCTTGCTGGTCACTTGTCCAGAGGGTGAGGTTGTCCCGTAGTAATTGCATGATGAGAGTCGAGTCCTTGTAGGAGTCCTCGTTTAAAGTGTCCAGTTCGGCGATGGCGTCATCAAAGGCCGCCTTGGCCAGTTGGCAGGCTTGCTCAGGGGCGTTCTGGATCTCGTAGTAGAAGACCGAGAAGTTGAGGGCCAGGCCCAGGCGAATGGGGTGGGTGGGCTGCATCTGATCCTTGCTGACCTCGAAGGCCTCCTTGTAAGAGGCTTCGGACGATTCCACCACGCTGGCTCTCTTCTCACCAGTGGCCACCTCAGCCAGGTAGCGGTAGTAGTCGCCCTTCATTTTCAAGTAAAAGACTTTGCTCTCCACCTGGGACTCGTTGCAGTTCTTAATGAGGAACTTGTCGAGCAGGGCCAGCACATCACTGCACACGGCCTCCAGCTCCTTCTCTACCTTCTCCCGGTAGGCACGCACCATCTCCAACTTCTTCTCGTTGCCGTCAGCAGAAGTCTTCTGCTCAATGCTGCTGATCACTCGCCAGGATGATCTCCGGGCCCCCACCACATTCTTGTAGGCCACAGAGAGCAGGTTTCGGTCTTCGTTGGACAAGGCCTCGTTCAGCTCAGTAACCTGCAAACAGAAACAGTGAATAAGCATTCTGTCTGAGACACAAGTGAGCAGGCAGTTAGCTGCTAACAATGGGCTAACCTTCGATAAACGCAACAAAGGCAACTCCCAGTCTCAATATTGCTGCAAGAGGACAGCGCTCTATCGTGGAGGACAGAGCCAGGTTTTTCTCCAACGTCCTGTCAAAAAACAAAAGTACCTGAGCTCATGCACCATTAATGAACACTTTGGCCACAACCGGTGACCAACTAGCTACTGCAGAACTGCCAGCAAGAGTGAGCACCTTCAAAGCCAAAAAGAACTCCAGCATCTCCAATAGACAGACAAACCCTTGCATCTGAAAATATTCATGCGTCAAGCTATCAGCAGACCTTGGTCTATATGGTCCTTCTTCCCAGAGCCCTGCCACACATACTAGCTCCTCTTATTGAGCTCTTGAGATAACAGGTGCCTAGTACAGAGAGAAGCAATGGTGGTCATGGCAACTAAGTTGCACACACAGCAATCATATGACATCTGACTCATTATCTCCAGGCCATTTTCCAAATAGCTCCCTTCCTTTTACAACTAAACCCAGCATGTGAGATAAACTTGTTAGAACAATGAAGGCAGCAGGGTTCATGTGCCGGTTAATGAATGCATTAAAATCTCGCATTATGGAAGTTTTACGCCTGTTAGAACAACATGCTACCGCTGTTACCCAGTCTTCTCAGTTATATCTCATACCTACATGAAATGATGAAATTTAATTTTCTTGAGCTACCTTTCCACTCGTCACCAATCAGCAGCCTTGTGTGGGTGAACTGCTGTCAAGAATCCCAGGAATTTATGGAGCTGAGCAGGAACACATCAGGTTAACACATCTGCACCTCCCCACATGGCTGGAGGTGGGATACCAACTACATTGAGAGTTAAGGGTGCAAGCTGGCCCCACGATCGAGGCTGGGAAAGCTGTGTAATGACGTGGTTGACAGCGTAAGGGGATGGGGGTGGGGAATAGATTGCATTTAAACCACAGCTTTGAAAATCCTCCGCCAAGGCACCAACTCGAATGTTCGAGAACCTTTCATCTGAGGTAAACCCACGGGCTAGCTGAAGTGACAATATGGAACCATTACACCTCATAGCAGGGCTAGAGAACACACACAGTCTACATAAGTGCCATTTCCTGGTAGAAACATGGACATTGCTAAAACTAAGAATTTGCGTTTAAATTAAATAAATTGAATGAAGATCTTTGACCTTCCAGGGTCTTTGTTTTGGGCTTTAGATGGGGTGGGGGCAGTAGAAAGAGGTTGGGTTGGGCAGGTGGAGAGGAGGGTTTCCTGGGGTTTCAGAGTGTTTCTACATTAAAATACAGATTCAGCATTGACACACCTTTCACAACCTCAGGACATCCCAAGCACTTTACAGCTTTACAATACCGTACTTTTGAGATTTAGTCACTGTTACAAAGTCAGAACAGGATCAACATTCTGAACAATAGCACAACCGCTAAGACTATTAGCTCTTACACAATTCCCCAAGACACCAATCTCTGACATTCTCCATTGGAACAATGCTTCTTAAATGAAATAAGTCAACTTCACAATAGACCACGGTTGATGTTTCCTTCCAGAAAACCATAGCTGTGGCTTAAATGCAATCTATTCCCCACCTCCCTCCCCTTACACTGTCACCATTGGCATCGCTTTCCATCAGAGAGAGAGAGTGACAACTGATTGTATATAGCTTGAGGGGCACCACTGCACATCAAGCATGGGCAAGGCCTTGTTGATCGACGTAGCCAGTACAGGGATTGAACTTGTGCTGTTGGCATCATTCTAACTGCACTCTAACCATCTGAGCTAACCAAGCCTTTTAATTTAAAAAAAGCCTAAAAGATTTGGCCAGAAGGAATGGGGAGGGTTTTCCACTTCCTGTGGCGTCTGATGAGGTGGAGACCAGGTATCTTAGAGATAACTCTGAACAGGGCAGGTCATGGCCTCACTAATGCTCAGCTGGAAACCACATCACCAAACCCACAGCGTCCGTGATAGTATTAATTGAGAGAGGTCCGACTGGAATAGAGTCTGTGTGTACTTAAACCTCTCTCATTAATAAAAACCCAAACAGCTTTTCAGCCCTTCATTTTTTTGCCCCTTCAGGTGAAGTGCTAAAGACCCCAAGCAACTTTTATTGTGCATCATAACTGTGAAGACAGAGAGCAGACTCAGTTCAGCAAATCTGTACAAGCTGGAACTCAGTACGACTGAAGGGGTGTGTGGGGGCAGATAAATGTGGAATCCTACCACCCCCACGACATCAGCATTGTAAGGTATTAGGCCAACTGACCACATTTTATCACAGCTGCTGGAACAATAGGAAGGAGGGGGTGGGGGCCACATACTCAGGTTATCTCCAACTCAGTGCAAAACAAAGTAACAAACAGTGCTGCTTTTTGCAAAGTGGGTGGAAGCTGGCTAGAAGTGAAGTATCAGTTCATGGGGAATCAGTAAAGTGCAACGCACAAGGTAACTTATTAAAAAAAGCTTTCCTGCTGCAGAGCTGCACATCGAAGTATACACACATACATTTGCGATTGCAGTATTTTCTGGTGCAATCTGAGCCAAAGTGTCTAAAGACAATTAAATAATTCTCCTGCATGTCATTCAGTTTTGCAAACAAGGCACAAGTGAAGCTGGTCCAGTCCGTCTACTCATATTACCATCATAGGATATCAAGCTGAACAGCCACAGGGGTGGGATCCCTGAGTAACCGATCAAACCACGATGGAACCAAGCCCAATTCTCAGGCTGTTTTACAACTGACCTCAGGTTGGGTGGGGAAAATGAAGCAGCATCATTCACTGTTTGCAACATTGCAAGCACACCCATGAGGGATAGGACCGGACTTGACTGTGGTCTCCTCAATGCCACATCAAAATAGCCTCCACCCAACTCTACCAATGGTCAACATGCCAAAGTACAAACAAACCTGACATCTACAGAGCCACAGCCAGCAGCACAGCTTTGGCAAGGGGGGTGGGGGGGACTGAAAACATGACCGGGGAGGAGTGGGGGGGGGGAGGGGGGGAGGAACTTAAAACAAAAGGGTTCAATACAGAACCACAGCACAGAATGCCAGGAGAGAAGGCAAGTACATCAAAACAGCAGTGCATAGATACTGCCAAGTCAATGGCTAGAGGAGGAATGGGGGACAGAATAGCACACTTGAGAATTTGGGATACAATGTGGTGGGGGAGGGGAATCAAAGGAGCATGGAAAGTGAGGGAAAGTAGAAGGAAGGAAATACACCAATCGGGGAAGAGGATGGTCTCAATCACACTAGCAGGTTGGAACATCCTTGCGACTGGAGTGTTATGGGGAACTGTTCCAAACAGACCAGGAAAATTTACCACCCTCCCGTTTCTCTTCTTACAACAGAAAGGAGTGGGTGCGGGCGACTGCTTAGGGCCACAGGATGTCTGCTCTTTGTTAAAACAGAGTAAGGGCGAAGAGCAGAGAAGTAGTGGTAATCATGACCCAAATGAGGCCAAGTCAATCAAAATTTACCACCACTACAGATAGCTGGAACATCATGCAGCAGTGACAGAGAGAAGGGAGAATTATTATTAGTAACTGCGACACACTGCACTTTAGCCATGTCCTTATAATGTGCATCAGTCCTGAAGTTAGCTAATGAGACATATATGACTACTGTCCAAACTGCCAAGGAAATTCAACACCCCAGAGGCCAGAAGATAGACAGAGACAGCAGTTTCACTGCTCTGCACATAAGCTCTAAGTGATGCAGCACTCACACAACACTCCACTAATCCAACAAAGGAAAAATATACAAAGTAAAATGGTTTGACTATTGAAACCATTTCTAGTGCCACCCTGTTCTTCATTTACTCTCAAGGCCTCTTGGGGAAGTCATGACAAGCAGCATCCCAGCTAGGTTAACAGGGGCTGAAGTGCAGTCAGCAATTTCTCTAGACAGCAACAGGGAAGCAAGCTGGCCCACAGCAACTGACCCCATTTTCCTCCCTGCCCTGGAAAGGGGTATTTGACTACCGAGCTTTCAGCTGCATTTCTTGAGTAGTTTGTCTGGAAATTTCTAAAAGCACAAAATAGTCAATAAGAAGTCCCACTTTCACCAATCCACATGTTGCACTGTGGAGGCACGAGTTGTGGTTTTCCATAAATTTTCACCCAAGATAGCCAATCTCAAAGTGACGTCTCCATTACGCCACTCAATCATCAGCCTTTCACTTTAGGTTGGGTAACCCTCGATACACCAGGCCACTGTCTATCTCCACACAAAAATACTGACAGCTCGCAGCTTCCACCCCGATTGAAACAATGAGGGCCTTGCCTGTGAATGCTACTCAGAACTATTCGAATCAGCAGAGGAAGCGGCCATTCAGCCCATTGTGGCTCTGCACATCTCTCTCTGAAAAGCGCTGTCCAATTAGAGATATGGGGAAGATGTGGGCTGTTTGTCCTTTTCAAGTATTTATCTAATTCTCTTTTGACAGTTAATCTGCTTTCACCACCCTTTCAGGCAGTGCATTCCATATAATTCACTGTTTAGAACTCTGATTTCACACAAACTGGCAGAGTCAGTGGGAAAATGAATGTCCTTTGGTAACCAACCATCCTGCCTTATTCATCCTACCAAACCTCTTAAAACGTTCCTGCTCGAGAAAAAAAAAAAATCCAATTATCACAGAAGCTACATGCAGTATCAGTCACACACCACCAGCCCAGTCTTCTGAAACCCAATACTATGATCGCATTCGCTGCTCACCAAATTCAAGTACCTCCTCCCTGCCCAAATTTAATCACTTTCGCAACCAAAGCATCCGCCTGGGTCACGCACCACACGTGCCAAAAAAATCATGCCACCAACGCAAGCCATCAGTTACAACAGGCATGTACTAGACTATACGGACATTTGCCTCCCGATGGTCCAGTGTATCACCATAATGTGTATTCCAAAAAATAAATATGACTCCTTCACATCCATCCCAACTTCACCAACCCAGAGATTGTATGGAACAAGTGGAAATTGCCATCCAGGTTACGGATTCAGCATTCAAAAAAGGTGACCAAACGCTGACAAATACAGAATCCAACAATAAAAACTGGATGTGGTTTACTCAATGCTCTCTAGCCAACCTTGCTCTGAGCAAAGGGTCTCACCCAGTTCAGACCTGGGTGTAAACCATTTAATCACTCTTTCAGCAACACACCCCTCTCTCATTCCCAAAAGGCGGCTGGATCACATCACAGCAGCTGCGTTAAAGTGACACTACAGCAAAGGAAGGCGACTTCATCCAATTCTGCTGAATAATCTTCCAGCTACTGTGCATTCCCAATGGAATCTTCCAACTGCTGCTCTCCAGCATCCCATAATATCAGCCATACTGATCTGCCTGCGTGCTCTCCTTCTCGGAGTGAACACCCCACCCCAAGTTGTGGAACCTCTCAGCAGTAGGCAGGAGCTCAATCAATGGGAGTGCCTGCTTAAGCTGCACTTATCTTTGAGCTTTTCAGACAGTGACAGCTCATGGTGTAAATGTATATGTTCATTCATAGAGATCTAAGAGCTTAAAACTGTTGGGCGTATGCCCTCAGACATGGTGTGATGCCCACACTCTGGTCTCCACTAACTGTACCCCAAAATCCTCCCATTGCCCGTGCACACAACAATTGCAATCCAGACGACATTCCCTGCTCGCAGGGTCAGTTTTATTCAAAGGATGCTCAGAACTCAGTCGTGGCCACGGTCTCCACACAGTCTTCCAGCACCAACTACCCGCAGAATCTGACAGGCTACGGCTGAGAAGCCTGCAACCATTGTGTCACACGAGTGCCTGTCTCAGAAAAACACCTGTCTGGGCCAGAAGGGATCCATCTATCCTCCTCTCCCTGACCCGAACTCATGATTACACCGCTGTTACTGTGTTCTCAATCCTAACTTGCTTCCCTTTCTTCCCCCCCATACGTAGCGAGACTTAAATCATTTCTCATTGAAGGATAACAGATTTATTTAAACCCATTCCACTCAAAAGGACAACACACTGAGAACAATGGGAATGAACCATCAGTTATTTAAACATCAAATCTAAGATCCTGAATGTAAAAAAAAAGGTACAATTTGTTAGATGAATGGTTACTGTGATCAGCAGCTAGGAGCTCCTGACTTTAATGTGGCTGGACTGCCACCCTCTTCTTGGATCATCCACCTTTCTACTCATTCAGAATGTCATCTCTAAAACTGGCCTTCACCCCTACAAAACCCAGCATCTTAAAAACCATTTGTCATCAAATTGTGTTTTCTCCACCTTTGCCACCCAACCTGGAAAAGATTTGAAAAAAAATCCAATTCCCCATCTCCCACTAAATCTCACCCAATTTCATTGGTAAGTGGGGGGTGGGGGGCTCTGTACCTTTACCAGGTGGTGTCTTTTTTTTAAAAAATCAAACAGACCACCCAGTGTTTCTCCACCACGCCTGAATTCCAAACCTCATTTGGAGGGTTAAAAATCGACCACCACCCACCCAGAGAGATTCTCTGATGCAGACCACACCCAGTTACCGTCACCCCCCCCACCCCACCACCCACCCCCCAATCTACCTAAAGCACTGCTCCTGGATTTACTGGAGAAAAGGAGGATAAGTTTCGCTGCAACGGAAAATAGGACATACAACACCGACACGTGGGCTCCACATGTCAAATCATTTTAAAACAAAAAGCACTTTTTCCATCACCCTGAAGACAATGAATGAGACGCCCCGTCAGGGAAAGTGTCCCTGGGATCCAGGTTTAGAGTTACTGCAGTGATTTGCTGTAACACTGGGGGGGTTTACACACACACACACTCTGCCCGGTTAGATTGCCCACCTCCCTGGGTACAGGGGCTCCTGGTGTCTCTATAGACCCAGCTCCCAGACCCACTCAATGAATCAACAGGGGGGACCAGAGGCGGCGGCTCTGCCGCTGATCCCCGGCTCCGGGGTGGGAGGCGGGTTGGTGCCGGGGCTCCCGGTGGAGGGAAGTGGGGGGGTGGGGAGGGGGTCAGCTTTTCACTCACCGACTTCATGGCCGCCGCCATGTCATCGTATCTCTCGGCTTGCTCGGCCAACCTGGCTCGCTGCACCAACTGCTCTCGGTCCACCATGTCGGACAAAAATAAAATGGGGTGGGGGGGGGGTGGTATGTCAGTAACTCGAGCCGGGAAGGAAAGGGGGGACTTGGGGGGGAGAGAGGGTGAGACTAGCCGCGGGTTTGTGTGGAGAGTCTCCCCTGTTGCTGCTCACTTGTCTCTCCCAGTCTCTGTGTCTCTCTCTCAGTCTCTGTCTCTCCGCAGCCCCTCCCCCACCCACAAGGCACCCGAGTTGCCGCAGTCGAGCATGCGCACTGCGGCCGCGCCCGACCCCGCCTGTTTAACGATGACGTCACCTTCTAATTTTAGAACCATGCGGATTTTTTCGGCTGGGCGGGGCCATCGCTCGATCATGCGCGCACCCTTCGCCCGCCTCGTGCCCGGGGCGATCAGCGCGCACGGGATGCGGCCTCCGTTAGAATACATTCCCCGCCACCCGTGCGGTTACTGTGGTAACGGCGCTGGGGAGGGGGAGGGTTGGAGGGAGGGGCTGGTGCTGAGTGCGCAGGCGTGTTGCTGGGCCCTGCAGAGGCTTTGCTGCGGCGGCTGAGGAAAGGGACGTCGTTGATTGGCTCAGCGCGGCGGCTGGGGTGAGTGCCGACGCTAATTGGCGCAGCGCGGCGGCTGGAGTGAGGGCCGCCGATAATTGGCGTAGCTCGGTGGCTGGGGTGAGGCCCCCGCTGATTGGCTCAGCGCAGTGAGGGCGGTTACTTGTTGAGCAATTTATTTTAGTGCTTAATCATGGCCACGTTTTCCAAGTCTCTCACTACAACTGTAGACGAAGGGAACTTGCTGCCATGTTCGCCCACATTGAGATTGGCGCCTACCGCCCGGAGCGGCCTCACTCCCACCAATTTTAATGAAGAAAATTGGAAATAGAAGCTGGAGTGGTCAATGGCGCTGTCCTTAGGGCTGGAGTGGTCAATGGCGCTGTCTTTAGGGCTGGAGTGGTCAATGGCGCTGTCCTTAGGGCTGGAGTGGGCTATGCCGCTGCCCCCTGAGCTGGAGTGGCCAATGCCGCTGCCCCCTGAGCTGGAGTGGCCAATGCCGCTGCCCCCTGAGCTGGAGTGGCCAATGCCGCTGCCCCCTGAGCTGGAGTGGTCAATGCCGCTGCCCCCTGAGCTGGAGTGGTCAATGCCGCTGCCCCCTGAGCTGGAGTGGTCAATGCCGCTGCCCCCTGAGCTGGAGTGGTCAATGCCGCTGCCCCCTGAGCTGGAGTGGTCAATGCCGCTGCCCCCTGAGCTGGAGTGGTCAATGCCGCTGCCCCCTGAGCTGGAGTGGTCAATGCCGCTGCCCCCTGAGCTGGAGTGGTCAATGCCGCTGCCCCCTGAGCTGGAGTGGTCAATGCCGCTGCCCCCTGTGCTGGAGTGGTCAATGCCGCTGCCCCCTGAGCTGGAGTGGTCAATGCCGCTGCCCCCTGAGCTGGAGTGGTCAATGCCGCTGCCCCCTGAGCTGGAGTGGTCAATGCCGCTGCCCCCTGAGCTGGAGTGGTCAATGCCGCTGCCCCCTGAGCTGGAGTGGTCAATGCCGCTGCCCCCTGAGCTGGAGTGGTCAATGCCGCTGCCCCCTGAGCTGGAGTGGTCAATGCCGCTGCCCCCTGAGCTGGAGTGGTCAATGCCGCTGCCCCCTGAGCTGGAGTGGTCAATGCCGCTGCCCCCTGAGCTGGAGTGGTCAATGCCGCTGCCCCCTGAGCTGGAGTGGTCAATGCCGCTGCCCCCTGAGCTGGAGTGGTCAATGCCGCTGCCCCCTGGACTGGAGTGGGCTATGCCGCTGCCCTCTGGTCTGGAGTGGGCAACGCCGCTGCTCTGCTCTCAGGGCTGGAGTGGGCTATGCTTGCGCTCTTAGAACCTATTCCACCAGTCAACAAGATCACATCTAATTTTCTATCTCAACTCCACCTTAACCGCACTGTCCCTATATCACTCAATTCCTTTAATATCCAAACATCCAGTGACCTCGGCTTTGAATGTATTTAAGGACAAGCTGGGCTTCCTGTCTTATGTCCTGAAAATAAAGGGAGGAAAGTTAAAAATAAATTTTTTTAAATGTTTTTTATGAAGCATTAAACAGATAATCTGGGTGGCCAGAATATGTACTGAATTGAATAGGTATTAAAGCTGAAAATCAGACCATGAAAATGTTTATATGAAGTAATCTATTTGAAGAATTTCTTATATCCAACAGACTTCATTCAACCATTCACTTAATTACCTTCTTTCACACAATTATTTTAATCCCACACTGTGTCTCCTGCCGACGCAAAATGGCTGTCCAAGATGGCCACCGATATCTGCGCCTGTGCACTTGGTTGCGCATGTGCAGAATCTATGTTTTCATTTTGTAGGAGACACAGTGCTGGTTGGAAGCTGTTCACCCAGTTTCTGAGCTCTGTGTGAGTGGGCAGTTGGAGCGCAGCCTCTCCACAGGGGAAGCTCCTGCTTCTGGGGATTGGGATGGTGAGGGAGGGGAGTCTTCTGATCCCTGAAGCTGTTCACTCAGTTTCTAGCCCTGTGACGGGCTGACTGTCGGGGCGTGGCCTCCCAGCGCTGTTGTATTTGCCGTTCCATGGCCAGTGATCACCAGCTGCTGCACATTGCCCCCTATAGAGATGGCGGCCACACATACAACTGCACGTGCACGCGTTGACAGCAAACACAGCCTTAATCCCACAAATGTGAAACACATGCTTAAATTCACCCAATTATACTCGATAACATTGACAAAAATATACTTCTTTTCACAATGAATTTACTTTCATTTGCTTTACTTGGCTCTGGTTTAATTAGATCTACAATTTTTACTATATGTTTCTCTACACCCTCAGTGTCACTCTCAAAATCCTCAGGATCAAAATCTACACCTACCGCTATTTCCTCAATGTTTGTTAACACTCTGAGTATTTCATCATCGGTGTCAAAGGCAGCCTATCTGTAGTATCACTACATTATCAGTGTCACTGTCTATATTTTTAGTGTTTGTTGAAACATGAAATATTTCATGTTAGACCACATGAGAAATTCTTCCTTCTTGAGCCGAACTAAAGAGATTTCTTGGTGATTCAACTGTTACAATTATGACATTTATAAAATTGTTATGTTTTGGGACTGTTTTTAAGGTAAAGTGAAAAGGGTCATGTTTTTTTTATTCATTCATGGGATGTGGCTGTCACTGACTGGGCCAGCATTTATTGCCCAACCCTAGTTGCCCTTGAGAAGGTGGTGGTGAGCTGCCTTCCTGAACTGCTGCAGTCCATGTGGTGTAGGTACACCCACAGTGCTGTTAGGAAGGGAGTTCCAGGATTTTGACCCAGTGACAGTGAAGGAACTGCAATATATTTCCAAGTCAGGATGGTGAGTGACTTGGAGGGGAACTTCCAGGTGGGGATGTTCCCATCTATCTGCTGCCCTTGTCCTTCTAGATGCTAGTGGTCGTGGGTTTGGAAGATGCTGTTGAAGGAGCCTTGCTAAGATTGCCGTTGTCTTTTCCGGTCCCTAGGTTGATGCCGGGTGGTCCGTCCGGTTTCATTCTTTTTTTGTGTCTTTGTAGTGCTTTGTTACAACTCAGTGGTTTGCTAGGCTGTTTCAGAGGGCATTTAAGAGTCAACCACATTGCTGTGGGTCTGGAGTCATATGTAAGCCAGACCAGGTAAGGACGACAGATTTCCTTCCCTAAAGGACATTAGTGATGATGTGAACTGTTCTGAAATCTGCCTGACAGCAGCCTGGGCGTTTTGATTCTGAGAGATTAAAGGGGGCCCAGATCATTTTACAGGGAAGAAGGTGTAAGGTGTTTACACTTCGAGATAATGGCAGCAGTCTGTGTACTAACAGTGGATAGACTGGGACCAGGAATCCCATTGTCCCAGAGAAGTGTTGAGAATGTCAGTTTAAACTGTCCATTCCCTTCCAAGATGAAAGAGCGTTGGGATCCCAAGGATAGATAATCAGCATTTCTACCTGGATACAAGGCCCATGTGATTTATCTTGCCAGGAAAATGGGCTTTGAGCGGGAAAGAGTGTCAAAGATCTTCCTGAAAATTCATAGGTTCAGTTAGTCTGCCAGGATCCAGAAGAGGGAGAGAAGTTACAGGCAACAAGATGTTGTGGTTTGTGCAAGAATGTGGGTGGGAGCTCGCGCTTGGATTGAATAGACCGAATTAATGAGGAGTTAAAACGAGACTGGAAGATTTGCCTACCTTGTACTCGAGGAAGAATCCCCAGGGAAGAGCTCTCACTGTGAAGGACAGGAAAATTACCTGGTTGAGGAAGGATAAGAGCAGAAGTAAACCCTCGGGAGCCAAGAGTCACTTTGGACCGGTTCTGGGAGAATTTAATATCTTCTTAAAGAACAATGTACCAAATACCTGTATGTTTTTCCACTTTAAAAGTAAAGGGGGGAAGTTTGGTTCTATGATTTAAAGTATAAGTTGCTTACAAAAACCGTGTTGTAGTGTTACAGTAGAAGTCTTAAAATATGAAATCTTGTGTTATCCTTTCAGCTATTAACTTTTTTTAAAAAAGTTATTGGTCTCACAAAATCACACAGAATCACAGTGCAGAAGAGGTCCTTCAGCCCATCGAGTCTGCACCAACACTTGAGAAACACCTGACCCACCTACCTAATCCCATTTACCAGCACTTGGCCCATAGCCTTGAATGTTATGACGTGCCAAGTGCTCATCCAGGTACTTTTTAAAGGATGTGAGGCAACCCGCCTCCACCACCCTCCCAGGCAGTGCATTCCAGACCGTCACCACCCTCTGGGTAAAAACGTTTTTCCTCACATCCCCCCTAAACCTCCTGCCCCTCACCTTGAACTTATACCCCATTGTGACTGACCCTTCAACTAAGGGGAACAACTGCTCCCTATCCACCCTGTCCATGCCCCTCATAACCTTGTACACCTCGATCAGGTCACCCCTCAGTCTTCTCTGCTCCAACGAAAACAACCCAAGTCTATCCAACCTCTCTTCATAACTTAAATGTTTCATCCCAGGCAACGTCCTGGTGAATCTCCTCTGCACCCCCTTCAGAGCATTCACATCCTTCCTATAATGTGGCGACCAGAACTGCACACAGTACTCCAGCTGTGGCCTCACCACCTCAAGGTTCTATACAACTCCAACATGACCTCCCTACTTTAGTAATCTATGCCTCGATTGATAAAGGCAAGTGTCCCATATGCCTTTTTCACCACCCCACTACCATGCCCCTCTGCCTTCAGAGATCTATGGACACACACGCCAAGGTCCCTTTGTTCCTCAGAACTTCCTAGTGTCATGCCATTCATTGAATACTTCCTTGTCAAATTACTCCTTCCAAAGTGTATCACCTCACACTTTTCAGGGTTAAATTCCATCTGCCACTTATCTGCCCATTTGACCATCCTGTCTATATCTTCCTGTAGCCGAAAGACACTCAACCTCACTGATAACCTCCCAGCCAATCTTTGTGTCATCCGCCAATTTACTAATCCTACCCCCCACATAGTCATCTACGTTGTTTATATAAATGACAAATAATAGGGGACCGAGCACAGATCCCTGTGGTACGCCACTGGACACTGGCTTCCAGTCATTAAAGCATCCTTCTGTCATCACCCTCTGCCTCCTACAACTAAGCTAATTTTGAATCCACCTTATCAAATTACCCTGTATCCCATGTGCCTTTGCCTTCTTTATAAGTCTCCCATGTAGGACCTTGTCAAAGGCTTTGCTGAAATCCATATAAACTACAACAACTGCACTACCCTCATCTACACACCTGGTCACCTCCTCAAAAAATTCAATCAAATTTGTTAGGCATGACCTCCCTCTGACAAAGCCATGCTGACTATCCCTGATCAAACCTTGCCTCTCCAAGTGGAGATAGATACTCTCCTTCAGAACTTTCTCCAATAGTTTCCCTATCACTGACGTGAGACTCACTGGCCTGTAGTTCCCTGGCTTATCTCTACAACCCTTCTTAAATAGCGGAACCACATTAGCTGTTCTGCAGTCCTCTGGCACCTCGCCTGTGGCCAGAGAGGGATTTTAAAAATTTGGGTCAGAGCCTCTGCGATCTCCTCCCTTGCCTCCCTCAGCAGTCTGGGACACAAATCATCTGGACCTGGAGATTTGTCCACTTTTAAGCCTGCCAACACCTCCAATACCTTGTCACTCCCTATATCAATTTGCTTAAGAACCTCGCAGTCTCTCTCCCCGAGTTTGATACCTTCATCCTCATTCTCTTGGGTGAAGATGGATGTGAAGTATTCATTCAACACTCTAGCGATGTCCTCTGGCTCCACCCATAGATTGCCCCTTTGGTCCCTTATGGGCCACACTCTTTCCCTGGTTATCCTCTTCCCATTGATATACTTATAGAATATCTTGGGATTTTCCCTACTTTTACCAGCCAGAGCTTTCTCATATCCCCTCTTTGCTCTCCTAATTGCTTTCTTAAGCTCCGCCCTGCACTTTCTGCACTCCACTAATGCCTCCGCTGATTTGCTTCCCTTGTACCTGCTAAAAGCCTCTCTTTTCCTTCTCATCGTAACCTGAATATCTCTGGTCACCCATGGTTCTCTGGGCTTGTTACTCCTTCCTGTCACCCTAGAGGGAACATGTTGAGCCTGTACCCTCCCCATTTCCTTTTTGAACACCCCCCCCACTGTTCCTCTGTAGATTTCCCCACAAGTAACTGTTCCCAGTCTACCTTGGCCAGATCCTGCCTTATTTTACTAAAATCCACTCTCCCCCAATCCAAAACATTTTTTTGCAACTTGTCGATTTTTTTGTCCATAACAAACTTAAATTGTACCATGTTGTGGTCGCTATCACTAAAATGCTCCACCACCACCACCTCAGCCACCTGTCCAGCTTCATTCCCCAGAATTAGGTCCAGCACTGCGCCATCCCTTTTTGGACCCTCCACATATTGACCTAAAAAGTTCTGTACACATTTCAAGAAATCCACTCCATCCAAGCCCTTAACACTATGGCCAGAATTTTTCCGTCAGCGAGTTGGGGGCGTGGCCTGCTTGCCGACGCGAAAATGATGTGGGATGATGTCAGGGGTTCCCCTGACGTCATCCCGCCCCAGTTAAATATTCAGGAAGGCGGACGGACAGCAAAATCAGCTGTCTGCCCGCCAACCTGTCAATGGCCAATTGAGGCCATTGACAGGATAATTAAGCCAATTAAAGGCCCTGCCCGTCCAACCTTAAGGTTGGTGGCAGGCCAGGAGCCCCAGCGGGCTTCTGATAAAACATGAAACCTCATCCACTGGCGGGATGAGGTTTCATGTCTGTTTTAAAAAACTTTAATAAACTTTATGTGATATTTATTAACATGTCCCATCTCGTGTGACATTGTCACATGAGGGGGACATGTTAATAATTTTTTTATTTTTCTATTTTTTAAGTTTATAAAACTTTCAGCGCTCTCCCTGAGACAGCACTTAGTCTCAGGTAGCTGTGCACTCTTTGACAGTTGGGGAATCCCTCCCCCCTACACAGGAAGCGCATAGCGTTTCCCGTTGGGTGGCCCGCCCATTCAAAATGGCGGTGGGGCCCGATTTGGCAGTGGCAATTGGCTGGCCGCCTGCTGCCGAGCCGGTGGGGCCCGCCCGCCCATCAAGGGCAAAATTCTGCCCTATGTCTATCCTGTTTAATGTTGGGAAAGTTGAAATCACCTAATATAATTACCCTATTGTTATTGTTTTTACACACCTCCACAAATTGTGCACATATTTGCTCCTCAATTTCCCGCTAACTATCTGGGGGTCTATAATAAACACCTAATAATGTGGATGCTCTTTTTTTATTCCTAAGCTGTACCCACAAAGCTTCATTCGATACCCCCTCCAGGATATCATCTCTCCTTACTGCAGTAACTGACTCCTTAACTAATAATGCAACGCCTCCTCCTCTTTTACCCCCTCCCCTGTCTCGCCTGAAGATTCTATATCCCGGAATATTGAGCTGCCAATCCTGCCCTTCCCTCAACCACATCTCAGTGATGGCTACTATATCACAATTCCACATGTCAATCCTCACCCTTAACTCTTCCATTTTACCTGTAATACTCCTAGCGTTAAAGTAGAGGCCATCCAGCCTTGCCTTACTCCCTTGAAGCTCAATGCAGCTGTACTCCCTCTGATTTGATTGTTTTATTGTATTATGATCAACAGGGATTGTAACAAATCGGGGATTCTTTACGGGATTTTGAATCCACAGGCTGAGACGAGTACATTGGGTTTGGCCAGAATTTAAATGAACACGATTTCACCCTGACTTTTGCAGTATTTATTGTGAAGGTATAATGGCTACATCTATTGCGGAAGATTTCCTCAAGAGAGGACTTGTCTGTGAGTGCCTTGCAATGGTTAACAAAAGTTAATTTAAAAGCAGTGGTGGAAAAGTTGGAAATAGAGTTAAAAGTAGGCGTGAAGAAGCCAGAAATAGTTGAGGTGTTGGCTCAACGTCTGAACCTTGAGAAGAAAAGGCTACTGCTGCCTGTAACTCCTCTCCCTCTTCTGGATCCTGGCAGACTAACTGTGTCTATGAGTTTTCAGGAAGATCTTTGAAGCTCTTTCCCACTCAAAGCCCATTTTCCTGGCAAGATAAATCACATGGGCCTTGTATCCAAGTAGAAATGCTGATTATCTATCCTTGGGATCCCGACGCAGGTTGAATTAGCAGATGAAGCAACTTGAGTCAGGAAAATAAATGAAAAAACTCGAACTGGAAAGGGAAGAAAATGAAAAAAGAGAGAGATGAAACAAAAGGAAAAGGAAATGTGAAAACTTGAATTAGATTTTCAAAGAGAGAGAGCAGCCAGGAAATTTCAACTTGGCAGAGAACAGGGACTAACAGGCAAACTTGACAATGATTCAGATTTAATTCCTTATTTTGATTTGACAAGGAATATTTACCTAGTGCCTAAATTCAGTGAGGAATGAGTTGAAATGTTTTTTCTATCATTTGAGAAAGCTGCTACCAAGTTAAATTGGCCAAGAGAAATTTGGACAATTCTATTACAATGTGTTTTTGTAGGAATTGTATTGGAGATTTATTCAACCCTTTCAGATGAATATTCTGAAGATTACAATTAAGACTGCTGTGTTTAATGCGTATGAGTTAATTCCAGAAGCTTACAGGCAAAAATGTGGAAACCTGAGGAAGAGATAATCAGACTTTTGTGGAATTCGCAAGAGAAAAAGAAATGGTGTTTGATCGATGGTATAGATAAAATAAAGGGGGCCATGTGACCGTCTCTGAAGGCTGTGGGACAGCAGCCTAGGTGGTTTGATTGTTAGAGATTAAAGGGGGCCCAGATTGTTTTACTGGGAAGAAGGTGCTGGTGCTTACACTTGGAGACAATGGCAGCAGTCCGTGCACTAACACTGGATAGACATTGGAGATGGTTCTTTTTACCATTTTGTTGCACCACAATGTTCACACACCTCGACTGCCAGGACCAGATTCTGGGTCTGACTCTTAATTATCATGAGGACCATAGATGAAACTTCCTTCAAGAGTCTTAGTCTCTTGCTTGCAGTGCTGGTTCTCCTGACATTCTGTCACTCTTTGTCAACTTCTTGGCTACTTGTTCTAGCATCTCCATCTTCCCTGGCTCTGAGTACCACCTATCACTTTCCCTTACCCAGTAATAATATGTAGTATCCCAGAAAGTAACTTCTGTGAAACAAATAAAATATGAGAAAAATGAAACATGAAAGAAAGTTGGGATTTTATGATGTAAATTGGTCTTTTCGGAATGTATGGATAAAGTTGGTTAAAGCATGTCTGAGTTGTGGTGTCAGTGGGGACATGGAGTAGACATGGCGGCAGGATCCCTTGCTAGGAGGCCAAAGCTCCCAGTGGGGGTAATTAGATGTCAACTCCCCTTGGTCCAGGTTGTCTTCCCACCAACCTTGGTTGAGATTGGCCCAAGAACCTTGGAGGAGTTTGCAACAGGCAGACATTTTATGTGTATACTTGGCACAAACACAGCCCTATAGATTAGTGAAATCCAAAGATTCACAACACCGAGTGAGTGATTCTCAAACTTATTTATCTGCAGATCACTTAGGCAGGTCAAAAGATGCCATATACCACCTACCAGTCCTACCCCATGGCTTCCTCTTGCCACAACTAAAAAACCCTTCAGGATTAATGGAACCCTATGGAAACTATAAGCATTTCACTGCTTTTTTGTGCTGCTAAGTATGAAATTTATGTGTATTAATTTTTTTATGAAATGTAAGTAAATGATTAATAAATGCTAGAAACAAAAGTATAGACATTTTCCTATTATAAACATTAATACCACAAAAGAACAAGTTTATCTGAAACATTCTAAAATGTGTTATAAGGTCATCACAATAATCTTCAATTAAGAAACAAATAATCTTACATCTATATTAATACTTACATATACATATTAATAATTACATCCATATTAATAAAACAAAATCAGCAGTAACATAAATCTTGCTGATTGGTACATCTTGTGTTGTTGTTGCTGGCAACTCATATTGCGCACCGGATCCAGTCTGTTTGATGCAAGTGGTGGAGGTGAGGGTACTGGCCTGTTCCCTTGTATGGCCTCCGTGGTGATGGGCATTAGTGATTTGCAATTTGAAGTACCCTGCGGAGTGCTGGAGGACCCTTGCTGGCCACTGAGAACCCATGGCATCGAGTGAAGAAATTCCTCCTCTCCTCAGTCCTAAATGACTGCCCCCTTAACCCTAGACTGTCCAGTCAGGAGAAACATCCTTCCAACATCTACCTCGTCAAGGCTCCTTTATGTGTTTCAAAGTGAAGCCAGTTTCTCGGCTGTGATCTGCAGGATGCTGCTTTTGCCCATATAAGACAGAATAAAAAGACCAGCATATTGGTTTGTTACAACTTTAAAAACATCTTTGGAAGGCTTGTTGGATAATTAAAGATTCCAAATAATGTCGTGAACTATTTTCAGAATAACAAACACAGCTTCTTGCTTCAATTGATGCTCTTTCTGCTGAGTTTATTAATCAATCAGATAACCACCAAATTTCATCAATCTACTATAGTTCTGAAGAAGAGTCATATTGGACTTGAAACGTTAACTCTGTTTCTTTGCTTCACAGATGCTGCAGGCCGGCTGAGTTTTTCCAGCACTTTCTGTTTTTATTTCAGCTTTCTAGCATCTGCAGTAATTTGCTTTTATTCATCAGTTTACTGATGGCTGGTTTGGGTTAAAATTGCTCCCAATGGTTTTGCTAAGCTGAGCTGATTTGGCAAGGTCAGTTTTGTGCGGGTGGGGGGATCTTTCTGGTGCACTCTGTCATCACTGGCACAGTACATTGTATAAATCTATACCATAAAATACAAGCTCATTATAAATGTCCACCCTTATTTGTCATAAATTTTGTTTGTGCAGGATGAAAATTGATTTTGGTTCAGTTTCCAATTTCCTCATTGGAACTATCCTCAGGGCTTTCTCCCAGTTGTCTATCCAAACTTCCTAATTTACATTTTAGTGCTGGACCCTTCAGATGAGGGCTCTAACTCTCCTCCAACATCTTACTGAGCTGTATCTTCCTTCTACTTCCTTCAATTCTACTAAAACCTCTAAAGACTGCATTTGGCCTCCACAGTGTGCAGCAGTGTGGGCTATCGACAAGTAATACACTGAATATGCATCGTGTGCGCTTCCTATCAACTTCTCCATTCTAAATTGTTCTATCCATATTTATAATGGAAGTTGCAAATGTAAAGTTGTCACACAGTGATTCCAATCTCTCCCACATGAAGGTGCTGCAGTACCACCACAAGCACAAGAGTGTAGTTAGATTGTGACTATTTGTTTAGACAATATCCATTATAAATGGGGATATTATAATAGCAATATAAAAAGGTAGGAGACCATGGCATAGTGGCAACATCATGGGACCAGTAATCCAGAGGCCTAAGCTAATGCTCTGGGCACTGGTTCAAATCTCATTATGGCAGCTGGTGGAATTTAAATTCAATTCATTAAATCTGGAATTGAAAGCTAATCTCAGTATTGGTGACCACAAAACTACCATTGATTGTTGTAAAAACACATTTGGTTCACTAAAGTCCTTTAGGGAGGGAAATCTGCTGTCCTTACCTGGTCTGGCCTACATGTAACTCCAGACCCACAGCAATGTGGTTGACTCTTAACTGTCCTCTGAAACTCCAAGTGGCAAGGGCAATTAGGGATGGGCAACAAATACTGGCCTGCCAGCAATGCCCACATCCCTTGAAAGAGTGCATTTAAAATTAAAGATGGGGGCTGATGATGTCTGTGCATCCTCTTTCAAATATCCCTATCCTCTGACCCTGTTATACTCAGTCTGCATTCCTCATTTGGAGATGGACTGGATATTAATGAAATTACACTATATTCCTCCAAGTGTAACAGTGTTGTTAGTTTGGTTTGTGTCTGTTGAGAGCTATCAAAAGGATTTTTATTGTGGTTAATATTGAAATCACACACACAACAGTAACAATAGAATGAAACAATGACTCCCCATAACATTCTTGCCAGATACATTAGTGCTGATTTTAATGCTTTGTACCCATTAAGAATGGGGCATATGGGGGGTAAGGGGTAGGGGAAGTGGTTTAAATGATTTACCTCACCCTCAGTGGCTTTTTGACCATCTAGAAAGATGGGTTCTGGCCAGCCTGTGAGGTCCTCACACCACACAGACAAGGGACTCAATGAAATGCAAGAGTTGGATGTGCTAATATCATTCAGATCCCAAAGGTATTTTAACTCAGTGCAGATGTCATTGACTTAGTGTAGTAATTACGGTTTTATTTAGTGTGTAATGTACCTTTAAGAATAATACTTGTTAGGCAAGATCACATGATCTGTAGTAACCAATAGGAGAGTAGCGTGGACTACCTCAGCAGCCAGTGTAGAGATAGAGTTGGAGTTGAAAGCACACGTGTAGGTGCTGCTGAATATATTGTAAATAAACTTATTGTTTCCTCCAAAGAAGTGTCTGCAGATCAACTCTATCATTAATAGCACAACTTGGCCACCATACAACGCTTAGCAATGAGTATATACTGATGGAATTAGCACGCTCCAGGACATCTAAGTTGGTGACTTTGACCTACCAAGATATGGCAAGGATACATCTGAGACAGCAAAGGTGGAAACCTTCAGCTTTTTCTCCTGCCTAGCATATGTGTCCAGGTCTCATCGCCGTAGAGGAGTGTGCTGAGGACACAGGCTTTGTAGACCTCACAGTTTGGTGTTCTTAGTCAGGTTGTTGTTCCACACTCTCTTACTCAGCTTGGACCTAACAGCTGCAGTTTTTGTGATCTGGGAGTTGACTTCAACATCAAGCGACAGATTGCTGGTGATTGTGGAGCCTGGACATGTGAAACTATCAACATCCTCCAGGGCAACATTGTCAATGCTGATAGCTGGTGGTGTGGCAATGCCCTGGACCATTATGTTTGTCTTCCTTATGCTGATGGTCAGGTATCCCTTCCTATCCCTTCACTTAGGGATAGGCAATAAAAACTGGCCTTGCCAGTGCCACCCACGTCCTGTGAAAGAATAAAACAAAGAGCGAGCAGCTCCTGCCCCTTTGTCTTAGCCTGGTTTGTCCAGCCTCAGGAAACCAGCGCACAGAAGTTAATTTTAAACCTGCCTCCTAGTTACAATGTGGGAGCCTGATTTAAGTGTGTTAATGGGCTGTCCCGCCTCTCCCGACAGGACACTGAGACACTTCGATACCTGCTGCTGTCAAAAAGTCAGTGGTTACTCTCCTGGCAAGTGGGACCTGTTCCTCTGAACTTAAGTCACTGAAATCCCTCCTTACCCATCGTGTTTGGATTAATATGGAGGTTAAGTGAGCCAGCCCGTGTGCCCCTGTTTCTGGCCCTGACCAGACAAAAAAGCTACCCACTTATCTTCCTCCCATTTTTCTGGCCAAACTTCTGATGGAGGATCCTGCAGAACTCTCTCAGCGGAGGAAGCCTCGGAGGGAGAGGCAGAGAGAATCTGCGCATAAAACCACACCCCCTTCTACGGCACTAGATGCTGTATTCTGGTAAGTAATGAGTTCAAATGTCCCAAAGCTTCTCAGTGTATTAATGAATGAATGTGTGAGTGTATGGGCCATTGGGTGAATGGGTAGGTGTAAGTGGGTAGGGTGGTGAGTTAAGGGGGTGAGGGGGGGTCAGGGGAGTCGGGTGATGGTGGGGGGCGAGGGTGTTGGTTGAGATGGGTGTCATGTGGGGAGATTCAGTTGTATTGTTACCCAGGAGTTAGACTAGGATTTTTCTCTAACATTTCCTGGGTAAGTAAGTTGGAACCGTCTGAAGTCTCTAGGCTGAATAATATGCTCTGAAATCAGGAACGTTCCCCACCTGCGCCAATGTACCATTAGGTGGGATGACATCGGGTCATAGTCCTAATGTCATCAGGCCAGTGTCCAATAATACACCAGGCAAGCAGCGTTAAAAACTGGGAGACCGTCCACATTATTTAAATTTTATTTAAGTAGGCATTTAAGATCGTTAACGACCCAATTGACTGGAATAACATGCTGTGTCGGCAGTAACATACTTGCAGAGTCTGTTTGACACCATGTGGTGTTCCTGTGTTTATTATGAAGCAGCCTGTGGGGTTTAAAAGCTTCAGCTGAGCCCTGGGTCTCATCTCCAGCAGTTCAGAGTTCTGTTACCACAGGGAGTGCTTCATTCAAAAAGCAGATTCTCCATTCAAAACTTATATTAATTAGAGGCCCTTTCTCTGCCTGCTGACTATTCTATTTAGTCATTGTCCTTCACCCCAGGCTTTAGCTGAGAAAAATAAGCGTTGTGGTGTTAGCGGGAGACACGACCTCTAGAGAGGAGGAGAGGAGGGGAGAGTGAGAGGAAGAAGGGCAGAGTGGGAGATCCAGCATGTACTGGTGCTGCATGAAGGGGCCAGAGCTATGCCAGAGCCAGAGGGTGATGAAGATGAAGTACGTCCTCAGGGGAGGCACAGCAGGACTTATGCAGCCCCCCGAGGATACCGGCAGAGACTGAGCTGTCTGCAGATGCACGAGACTCAATGCAAGAGAGGGTTTGGCCTATCAAGAGCCACAGTCACATCACTCTGTGGCATGCTCGCAGGGGAGATCTCCCCCAACTGTGTTGGGGGTAGCACCTGATACCTGTAGCTCTGAAGGTCACCGTCAGTCAACTTCTTCATGACAGTCTCCTTTCAGGCAGCACGCAGCCTGATGCACACCACTGCATCAAGGCCTTCACTGATGCTATGTTCTGAAGGGCAGGGAAATACATCTCCTTCACACTGGACGAGCAGAGCCAACTGGATAGAGCTAGCGTGTTCGCAGTGATTGCAGATTTCCCCTGATACAGGAAGCCATTGACAGTGTGAACGTCACCATAGAGGCTCCTGCTGGACAGCCCTCCACCTTCATCAACAGGAAAGACTTCCACTCGAATGTCCAGCTGTTCTGCGATCACCATCGCTGGGCCATGCTGGACCTGACTATGCGGCAGGTACCCGGGCAGCAGCCACCACTCCTTCATTCTTCGAAACTCACAGGTGCCAGACCTACTGAGTGGCCCTGAAGTCCTGGATGGGTGGCTTAATGGTGACAAGGGGTATCCATTGAAGAGATGGCTCATGGATGACTCCAGAAGCTCATCAGTCTCTGGATCACCTCAGACATTCTCCAACTGCCCAAGGCCTGCCCAACCACACTTTCCGGCAGCTGCACATGTGACTGTGAAGTGCCTTCACCAGAGTGTCCAATCTCAAATCCCCACGAGGTGCCAGTATCAGTGATAGTCCTTGGGACAGAGATAGAATGTGACGCTGCATCCTCTGAGGGCTCTTCCTCCACAGGAGAGGCTTCACCTGTGACAGAGAGACTTGGTTAAGGGGTTTAGTGATCATCACAGACCTTCCCACATCTGCGCTAGTGACTAAGCTCTGCAACATTACTCATGTCCAACATGAGAGATGAGACAATGCAGGCACAATACACACCTGTACCAATATCTGAAGCTTTCCATTATGAAGCTTCCCAGGGTTTCAGTGTCTGAACTATATTAATGAGTTTCATTGTATCATGCCAAACCTCCACCCACCTCCCACTCACCCTCTCCCCTTTTCTATCAGTTTCTGCCATTTACCATCTCAACAGACCCATGCCTTCCTCCAGTCTCCCCTCTGCCAATGGGCCTGGATGACTGTGTCAGTGGGCATCAAAACCTCCTCCTCAAATGGAGTCAGTACCATGAGGTTCAGCACACCCTCGCCAGCCTGGCCTCCTTCTCGGGCCATTGTGGGCACGTTTCTCCTGGAAAGGTGTGTAAGTTTGGACTCATTAACACTGTTAGCTTATTTAATGGCATGCCATTGACACATTATTAGTAAAGTGCCTGGCAGACTAGATGCTGTGCACATCCCTCATCTGCACAGGCTGCCAACCTCCAACTGGACCAAAGCTTTAAGAGCACACTGACATGGCACTGACAGCAATCCCCTTTGCTGTATCAGACTGCCTGGAGCTCCAGCCAACCTCATATTCCTCCTGTATCACACTGGCACAAAATAACACATACTGAGGACTTACTCACCCTGGCCACCCTCATGAGCTCATTAAGCCTCTTCTGGCATTGAGACCCTCACCAGCCCAACGTCGCTGACCTCCTGCGCTACCTCCTCCCAGACAGCACATGTTTTGGTCGGGTTTCTCCTCTTCCCACCAGATGGCATCAGCTGCTAGTCATTTGGACACTCGACGGAGGAGGGCTCTGAGGGAGTCAACGTTAGATCAGGAGGGGTGGTTCGGCCCTTCATCCTGCCTATCCCCTCGCTCCAATGGCTCAGACATCTCTGGGGGGAAACATGCAACAGCTAGACCACTCCTCTAGGCAAAGGTGTGGAAAGCTAATTCAGGTTCAAAAATAAAGGGTCCTCTGCTCAGTGGTGAAGTTTGGACAGGGCAGATATCACAAAAATACACACCTTAAAAGCCTGAAGTCCCAGTGAACTTCACAACCCTGACAAGTCCTGACATTTGCTGGCTCCCCTGACACTGTCCTGTGCCCAGGGGTCCTTTAAATGACCTCAGAGGGTCAGAAGGGGGCGGGGGAAGGGTGCAGGGTAGGGGGGAGGAGAACAGGAGGGGGCTGGGGGGGCTGGGGCGCGTGGGGGCCAGTGGGGGATACCCTTACCATCCTGTCTCCGACTCTCCAGAGATTGGAAGATCTAGGCTGAGGACTTTGACCTGAGTGAGAGAGATGCAGTTCAGCATCTTGTTGTAAATAAATGAGTTCTGTAGTAGCTTGTTTAATAAAGGCAGAGAAGCAGTGAGCAGGAAGGTGAAAACCTGTCCTTGAGTTTGCTGATCTCTGTTGGAGCAGGAGTGCGGAGGTGGCTGCGCTTGTTTGTCTCAGCATCCCTGAGTCTGGGAGAGACAAGCCATGGTCCTCAAACTGATCACTGTGCAGCCATTCCCGTGTGTCTGTGTGTGTATGTGGGTGTGTATGTGGGTGTGTATGTGTGTGTGTGGGTGTATAGGTGTGAGTATGTGTTTGTGTATGTGTGGGTATGTGTGTAGGTGTGGATGTGTGTGTGTGTATGTATGTGGGTGTGTATGTGGGTGTGTATGTGTGTGTGGGTGTATGTGTGTGTGTGTGTGTGTATGTATGTGGGTGTGTATGTGTGTGTGGGTGTATAGGTGTGAGTATGTGTTTGTGTATGTGTGGGTATGTGTGTAGGTGTGGATGTGTGTGTGTGTGTGTATGTGTGGGAGTGTGTAGGTTTGTGTGTGGGTGTATAGGTGTGGGTGTGTATGTGTGGGTGTGTGGGTGTATGTATGTGTGTGTGTGTGTATGTATGTGGGTGTGTATGTGTGTGTGGGTGTATAGGTGTGAGTATGTGTTTGTGTATGTGTGTAGGTGCGGGTGTGTGTGTGTGTATGTGTGGGAGTGTGTGGGTGTATAGGTGTGGGTGTATAGTTGTGTGTGTATGTGCATGTGTGTGTGTGTGCTCATGTGTGTGTGGACAGTGGGATGGTTAGGAGAGAACCAGGTTGAACTGTGATAGCCTGCTCATACTGCACAGATCACTTACATACCAGCACCAGTAGAACTGGCAGCCCTGAGGCAAGACTATTTGTACAGGAGAGGCAGAGGAAATCAAGAAATTTTTAAAAAGCTTAGACAATTGTTACAATTTTTAAATTTCAACAGGTAACCTTTATTGCATTTATTCACATTCATCAGCCAGAGTTCTTAAGAATGATGTGGTTAATAGAATTTTCACCATAGGATTTTATCACTGTGGGACCATAAATGAAATTTATTAATCACAGCCTGCAATTATTCCCATTAATGAATTCTTTCTTATTATCTACTGCACTTTTTTCTCTTAGTGGAGACCCTTCACTGAGGGTCATGTTGAGTCTCGATCAGCAGGTCAGTTCAGTCCAGTTTTTGCTGCACTTTAATGAATATTTAAAATGCATTATTGATTTTCCAGAGCTCATCTGGGAGCGAGACATTCTGATACCAAAACCTGAATTTAATTTAGCTTCAATTTTTTATCTTCTCCTGAGATGCTGACCTGTGAATCCAGGAGCTCTGGTACCCCAGCCCCCACTCCATATCTTACCTATGCTGACCTATGCTTGGGGGTAGAGTCCAAGAGCTGTGAACGCCAAATCCTTTTCAAATCTGCTACCTTCCCTGAGCAATCACTCTTCACGCTGGAGCCTCAATAGAGAATGTCAGCAGATTATTTCACGGTGAAATTTATCACACCCAAGACGCTGATCCTCTCCTCAGCTTATGTCCCTAAACTGTCCAACAGTATCATCATTGATTAGTGATCAGCAATGGGAACCTTGTCAAATTTAACCCTTCTTGCAGCCCTAATGATATATAAGGACAATTGTAGCATACAAATTAGGAGCAGGAGTAGGCCATTCAGCCCTTCGAGCCTGCTCTGCCATTTAATATGATCATGGCTGATCCTCTATCTCAATGCCATATTCCCGCTTTCTCTCCATAACCTTGATGCCCCTAATATCAAAAAAATTATCAATTTCTTTCTTGAATATACTCAGTGACCGAACCTCCACAGCCTTCTGTGGTAGAGAATTCCACAGGTTGACCACCCTCTGAGTGAAGAAATCTTTCCTCATCTCAGTCTTAAATGGCCTGCCCCACATCCTGAGACCGTGGCCCCTGGTTCTAGACTCCCCAACCAGGGGAAACATCCTCCCTGCATCTAGTCTGTCTAGCCCTGTTAGAATTTTATACATTTCAATCAGATCCCCTCTCATTCTTCTGAACTCTAGTGAATACAGGCCCAGTCGAACCAATCTCTCCTCGTATGACAGTCCTGCCATTCCCAGTATCAGCCTAGTTAACCTTCACTGCACTCCTTCTATGGCAAGTATATACTTTCTTAGGTAGGGAGACCAAAACTGCACATGATACTCTAGGTGTGGTCTCACCAAGGCCTTGTGTAACTGCAGTAAGACATCCCTACGTCTGAACTCAAATCCTCTTACAATGAAGGCCAACATACTATTTGCCTTCCAAATTGCTTGCTGTAGCAGCCTGTTTGCTTTCATTGACTGGTGTACAAGGACACCCAGATCCCTTTGTACATTCACATTTCCCAATATATCACCATTTAAATAAAACTCTGCCTTTCTGTTTTTCACACCAAAGCATATAACTTCACATTTATCCGCATTATACTGCATCTGCCATGTGTTTGCCCACACACACAATTTGTCTAAATCCTCCTTACATCCTCCTCACAACCCCACCCAGTTTTGTGTCATCAGCAAACTTGGAAATATTGCATTTGGTTTCCTCATCCAAGTCATCTATATATATTGTGAGTAGCTGGGGTTCAAGCACTGAGCGTTGCGGTACATCACTAATCACCGCCTGCCATCCAGAAAAAGATACATTTATTCCCACTCTCTGTTTCAGGTCTGTCAACCAATTCTCAATCCATGCCAGTATATTACCCCCAATCCCATGTACTTTAATTTTGCACACTAGCCTCTTATGTGGGACCTTATCAAAAGCCTTCTTGAAATCCAAATACACCACATCCAATGGCTCTCCCTTATCTATTCTAATAGTTACATCCTCAAAAAACTCCAGTAGATTGGTTAAGCATGATTTCCCTTTCATAAACCCATGCTGACTTTGTCTAATTCCATTAATGCTTTCCAAGTGTTCCGTTACCATGTCTTTTATAATAGACTCCAGCATTTTCCCCACTACTGATGTTAGGCTAACTGGTCTGTAATTCTTTGTTTATTTTCTTCCTCCTTTTTTAAATAGTGGGGTTACATTTGCTACCCTCCAATCTGTAGGAACTGCTCCAGAGTATATAGAATTTTGGAAGATCACCACCAGTGTATCCAATATTTCCAGGGGCACTTCCTTTAGTACTCTGGGATATAGATTATCAGGCCCTGGGGGATTTTTCAGCCTTTAACCCCATTAATCTCTCTAGCACCTCATAGTTCCCTTTATTTAGATTCAGGACCCTAATTTCGGATTCAACTTTTTCATTCTCCATCTTAATGGACAATTCTATCATTTTATGGTTGCTCTTCCCCAAGGGACCCCACACAACAAGATTGTTAATTAATCCTTTCTCATTGCACAATACCCAGTCTAGGATAGCCTACTCTCTAGGTGGTTCCTCAAAGCATTGGTCTAAAAAACCATCACGTACACGCTCCACGAAATCCTCCTCCACAGTATTATTGCTAGTTTGGTTTGTCCAATCTATATGTAGATTAAAGTCACCCATGATTACAGTTGTACCCTTATTGCATGTGTCTCTAATTTCCTGTTTAATTGCCTTCCCTTACATCTCCGTTATCGTTTGGGGGCCTATAGACAACCCCCACCAATGTTTTCTGCCCCTTGGTGTTTCTTATCTCCAACCAAAGAGATTCCGCATCGTGATTTTCCGGGCCAATATCCTTCCTCACTAATGCATTGATTTCCTCCTTTACTAACAGTGCTACCCCACCTCCTTTCCCTATTTGCCTGTCCTTCCTAAATATTGAATATCCCTGGATGTTCAGTTCCCATCCTTGGTCACCCTGCAGCGATGTCTCTGTAATTGCAACTATATCATAACCATTTATATCTATTTGTGCTGTTAATTCATCTACCTTATTGCGAATGCTCAGCGCATTAAGATACAATGCCTTTAGGCTTGTCTTTTTAACCTTGTTAGTCATCTTAGCTTAATTTTGCACTATGACCCCATTTGTTTTTCACCCTTGTTTTTTCTGCCTTCCACCTTTGCTTATTTTTCTGTCTTTCGTTTCTATCCTTGCTTTCCCCCTACTTTGTCTCCCTGCTCAGGTTCCCATCCCCTTGCCATTCTAGTTTAAACCCTCCTTGACTGCACTTGCAAACAACCCCCCGAGGACATTGGTCCCGGTCTTGCCCAGATGCAACCCATCCTGTTTGTACTGGTCCCACCTTCCTCAGAACCGGTCCCAATGTCCCAGGAATCTGAATCCCTCCCCTCTACACCAGTTCATCAGCCACGTATTCATTCGATATATCCTGTTATTTCTACTCTTTTGGCACGTGGCACTGGTACTTCCCTGAGATTACCACCTTAGAGGTCTTACTTATTAATTTATGTCCTAACTCCCTATAGTCAGCTTGTAGGACCTCATCCCATTTTTTACCTATGTCGTTGGTACCAATATGTGCCATGACTACTGGCTGTTCACCCTCCCCCTTCCGAATGCCCTGCAGCCTCTCCGAGACATCCTTGACCCTGGCACCAGGGAGGCAACATACCATCCTGGATGTCTTTTGCGGCCGCAGAAATGCCTGTCTGTTCCCCTTACTATTGAATCCCCTATCACTTTGGCCCTGCCACTCTTCTTCCTCCCCTCCTGTGCAGCAGAGCCACCTGCGGTGCCATGGACTTGGCTCCTGCTGCTCTCCCCTGAGAAGTTGTCTCCCCCAACAGTATCCAAAACGGTATATCTGTTAAAGAGGGGGACAGCCACAGGGGACCCCTGTACTACCTGCCTTCCTCTACTCTGCCTGGTAGTCACCCATCCCCATTCTGTCTGTTCGGTCCTTACCTGCGGTGTGACCACCTCTCTGAATGTGCTGTTCATGACAATCTCAGCATCGCAGATGCTCCACAATGAATCAACCCGCAGCTCCAGCTCCGAAATGCGGTTAGCCAGTAGCTGCAGCTGGACACACTTCCTGCACACATGGTCACCAGGGACACTGGAAGTGTCCATGACTTCCCACATAGCACAGGAGGAGCATATCACGGGTGCGAGCTCTGCTACCATGACTTCCCTTTAGGTTAAGCTCATTAGTTAACACCTTTAAAGAATACTAACTACACTAGGGGCCTTATTCCACTCCAAACATTCCCACTACAGTCCAAAGTCCTCACCTTGTGTTGTTTAAGCTAATGAACTGCAGCAGTTTAATTAGTGGAAAATGTAGAAGTAGAAGTACTCACCTGACCCTACTTACCAATCAGCTGACTGCCCTGCGTCATGTCACTTTTTGAATCATGATGTCACTTCAAACTCCACCTGAAGGTCCTGAGGGTATGCCTCTCCTTCTCATGTCTCGGCCTCTGTTTTTCACGCCCTTTTATACCACTCTTGCTGGCCTCTCCTCTCTGGTCTAAAACTCACCTTCTTCCAGCCCTAACAGCAACTTTTAGTTAATTGCTGACAATTTCTCTCCGGCTGCGAATTTCCACACGACCTCCTGAGTCCAGCTTCATGCCTGCATAATTAACTAGACTGGATGTACTTAACTAGACCAGACATAATTAACTCGACTGGATGTACTTAACTAGACCAGCTACATGAACATGGTGGCATTTACCCATTTGTTCCCAGGATGTGAGCAATGCAAGCAAGGCCATGTTTATTGTCCATCCCCTGTTGTCCTGAGGTGATATTAGGTTGATTTCTAGGCTTCAGGAGCATTAAGAACCAAACAGATATTGTGAACTAGAGTCACGTGTGGGGCAGATTGAGTAGGTAGTTCCAGGTTCTGTTCCAGTTAGGCTTTGGTAACAACTCACCTGCTTATTTGTCCTTGGTCAGGTCAATTTCACAACTAACCACAGTGGGAATTGAAGCCAAACCTGCTGTGTCGCTGGTCTATTAGTTGTTAGGTCAGTATCATTATCATTATACCCCAATGCCATACTAAAGGAGTTCTGCATTGTCAGAGGTGCCACTTTTTGGATGAATTATTAAACTGCCCTATCAGGTGGGTTTAAAAGATCACATTGCACTACTTCAAAGAGCAGAAGAGTTCAATTGTGACCTAATTAATACCTCAGAGCAGATGATCTGGTCAGCATTGCATTGTTGTTTCTGGGAGCTTGCTGTGTGCAGATCGATTGTTTCCTACAGCAGTGACTTACACTTCTAAGTGCTTAACTGGCATCAAGTGCTTTAGAACATCTTGACCTGTGAAAGACACTTTATAAATGCAAGTGAGGCAAAAGCCAAAATGCTTGCTGCCCTTTCTATCAGCTGTCAAAGAATGAAATGGTGTTCCCCTTTGATATTGTGTTTATTTGTGTATCTGGTTCAACCAAAACCACTGTTGGGTGAACTGATCGAGAATTATTGCATCATAATGACAATAAATATCTGGGACTAGAGAGCAACAAACATCATTGTCTCCAGGTTGCTCCATTGCCTCCAAACTAGTAGGTTGGATCAAACTGCAATTGGCCTGAATGGAGGAATAAAATTAAACTAACCCAAATTGAACATTTGTTGCATTCATCCCAACATGTTCTCACTCAAACTTTCTTCTGAGTGACATCATACCACTTGCTGATGACACCAAACTTTGCAGTCAACTGAAATAAACAGAAACTAAACAATGACCAGCGTGTCCAACAATTAAGTGGGATACACTCAGAAATGTAAAGCTGCACCTTTATAAAACTCCAGGTAGGCTACAACTGAGTATCACATCCAGTTCTGGTCACCACACCAGAGGAAGGATGCAAATGTCCTTGAGAGGGTGCAGAGGAGGTTTACCAGAATGGTCCCATGGATGAGGGATCTTAGCTACAAGGTGAGATTGGAGAAGTAAGGGTTGTTCCCCTTGAGGGGAGATTTGAGAGATGTACAAAATTACAATAGGTTTGTATAAGGTAGACAAAGAAAAGCTGTTTCCATGAACTGATGGTACAAAGACGAGAGGACACAGACTTAAGGTTTTGGGCAAGAGATACAGGGGGGATCTGAGGAAGAACATTTTTACGCAGTGAGTGGCCGTGACCTGGAACTTGCTGCCTATGGGGGCAGTGGAAGCAAAGACGATCAGTTTTTCAGAAGGAAATTGGATGGGCACTTAGGGAAAATAAACTAGCAGGGCTATGAGGATAGAGCAAGCATAGACTCAATGGGCTGAATGGCCTCCCTCTGTGCTGTAATGACTCCATAAGTGGGAACATGAAATATAAATATATATATATATATATATATGTATATACACATACACACATGCAATAATAGAAATTTAATCAGTAAAGAATTGGGATATGATAAACTGTTCACTGAAAGCATCCAGTCAATATTAAGTTGTTTTTCATGAGGCCATGATGCATTAGAAGGCCATGTATTTGACAAATTAAAAGGACAAAACAGAAAATACTGGAATTACACAGTAAGAATCTGAAGAGAGAAAATGCATTTAGTTATGGCACGGCTGATGGTAAATGCTAAGCTGCTCAAATCCCAAAGGGAAACTTGAAACAACTGCCAAAATGGTTTTTGCAATTTGTATAGTGTGAGGGGAGGTCCAGACATCAGGAAATGATGTCTCCAGCTACTTGTGATGATTTTATAGTAAACATTTATTAAAACAAGTTAAAGCAAACAAAAAAGCACAATTACACTTGAACGTAAGAATGGCTTCACACAGTAAACAGTACTATAAAACTGTTCCACAAATCTTTAACTGAACTACCCTCAGAGCTAACCGTCCCCTTTTCTGTTCAGTAACTATCCTTATTGATTTCCTTAAATCTATAGAATTCCAGTAGTTTTTAACCACACAGTGCCTTTTCCTATGGAGTGTCCTCTGAGGCTGACAGCAACTGGTTCTCCCAGTCTGACTTTGTTCACACTGTCTTCTGGGAGTTTGGACCAGTTAACCTGCTGTCTTCTGGGAGATCTAAGCAACTAACCCCTCACGAAGTCTTCAGTATTTCCTTAAATGCATTCCTCCCCTTCGATCTATTATCTCAACCAGTCTCTTCAGAAATCTTTCTTCCCAGAATTGCTAAAATTTGTTCCTTTATCTTAGTTCTTAGACTTATAAAAAAACAAACTTACCCTATCTTTACCTTACTTACACCTTTTACAACCTGCATATATCCCCCTTTGAACTAAAATAACTCAATTCAAAACTACTCCTGTTATTGTTTTATGTAAACCTCTGACTGAAGTTCCTCTTGGTTCATTAACATATCAAAACCACTTCTTACTGTTGGTTTTAGACTCTTGCAGTCACTCTGGCTCTTACTCCAATTACAATTATAACCCCCAATTATACATCTTCCAATACATTAAAAATATGACAGTGATAGTACCAGATGAAAAATATTACAATTTCTTGATTCCTTGACAGTGTTCACATTTTAGTTGAAGACTTCATCAGAATGTAACCTATAGTTAACAACCTAATTACATCTACGTTATCCATTTCTCTCAGGATTTTAAATTGGTAGATTATGCCACCTCTCGGTCCTTCATTAACTATTTTAAATCTCAGTTTTAATATTCTACCTTTGAAGGAACCATGTGGTGGCAAGCATTGAGCTGAGTAAAATTATAGTTTTGGCCTTGGGACTCTAGGTAATGCCACACCTACAAGAATTGAAGTCTCATTGCCCAGAATTGTTCAATTGACAAGATTGCGAGTGTAAATGATTCAGGTTTTCATAATGCTGTGATGGAATCATGTTATGTAACTTGAACTGTGAGCACAGAACCATAAGACGTAATATGTAAAGAATAAACAAACTATATGCAAGAATTGAGATTAGAAGGACCCTCTGCCACAGAGCAGGGAATGCACTCACACATAATAAATACTATTGTAACATCTTAGTAAAAACACTAAGTCCTCTTTTTTCCTGAAGCAGGGAGACTATCTGATCAGGGTTATAAGTTTAAATACAGAGATAATTAAATATTGTGTGTCACATAAGTAATTAGGACTATGGAAATATCATAGCAACAAAGGCACCAAAGCAACAAAGGTGTGATTTATGAGTTAGGTATAAGAGTAGAGTTGGGTGTTCAGTTTGATTCACCATTGTGGGACGGAGTGAAAACCTGCAGAACTTCACAAAGAGTTACGAACATATGAAATAGGAGAAGAATTAGGCCATCCAGTCCCTCAGGCCTGCTCAGCCATTCGATAAGATCATGGCTGATCTGTTTGTGTTTTGAGTCCTACATTCCCATCTACCCCCGATAACCTTTGATTCCCTTGCAAGAATCCATCTACCTCTGCCTTAAAAATATTGTGACCCCACTTCCACTGCCTTCTGAGGCAGAGTTCCAAAGTCGCACAACCCTGAGAGAAAAAAATTCTCCTAATCTCTGTTTTATAAGGGTGACCCCTAATTTTAAAACAGTGCTCCCTAATTCTGGACTCGCCCACAAGAGGAAATATCCTTTCGACGTCTACCGTTTCAAGACCATTAAGGATTTTATATACTTCAATCAAGTCATCCCTCACTGTTCTAAACTCCAGTGGAAACAAGCCCAGCCTGTCCACCCTTTCCTCATAAGACAACTCACTCATTCCAGGTATCAATCTAGTAAACCTCCCCTGAACCATCTCCAACACATTTACATACTTCCTTAAATGAGACCAAAACTGCACACAGTATTCAAGATGTGGTTTCACCAATGTCCTGTATAGCTGAAGCATAACATCCTTACTATTATGTTCAATTCATCTCATAATAAAGGATAGCATTCCATTAGCCTTCTTAATTACTTGTTTACCTGCATATTAACTTTTTGTGACTCATGTACTAGAACACCTTGATCCCTCTGCACCTCAGAATTATGCAGTCATTCTCCATTTAAGTAATACTCTGCTTTTTTATTCTTCCTGCCAGTGAACTTCACATTTTCCCACATTATACTCCATCTGCCAGATTTTTGCCCATTCACTTAACCTATCTATATCCGTCTACAAACTCCTTGTCTTATTCATAACATACTTTCCTACCTATCTTTGTGTTGTCTGCAATTTTAGCTACCATGCCTTCATTCCCCTCATCTAAGTTATTGATGTAAATTGTAAAAAGTTGAAGGCCCAGCACAGACCCCCGTGGGACCTTGTTAGTCACATCCTGCCAATCAGACAAAGACCTATTTATGCATACTCTGTTCTCTGCCAGCCAGCCAATCCTCTATCCAGGCTAATATGCTACCCCCTACACTATGAGCTTTTATTTTCCGCAATAACTTTTGATGTGGCACCTCATCAGATGTTTTCTGGAAATCCAAGTGCAGTATGTCCACAGGATCACCTTTTTCCACAGCTCATGTTACTCCTTCAAAGAACTTGAATAAATTGGTTAAACATGATTTATCTTTCAAAAAATCATGATGACTTTTCCCGATTGTCTTGTGTTTTTCTAAGTGCCCACCTTCCCCATTACAGATGTCAAGCTAATTGGCATATAGTTTTGTTTCCTGCCTCCCTCCCATCTTGAATAGAGGGGTTATATTTACTACTTTCCAGTCTGATGGAACCTTTCCAGAATCTAGGGAATTTTGGGAAATTAACACCAACCCATCTACTACCTCATTCGCCACCTCTTTTAAGAATCTAGGATGAAGTCCATCGGGACCCGGAGACTTGTCAGCCTGCAGCTCCATCAGTTTGCTCAGCACCACTTCCCTAGTGATTGTAATTTCACTAAGTTCCCCTCTCCCTACCACCTCCTGATGTACAGCTATTACTGGAATGTATTTTAGTTGAAATTAGTTGGATAGACTTCATAATAGGGTTGCACAACATGTATGAAAGGAACCAATGGGTCGAATCAGTCTTCCTGCCTATCTTAGTGTATGGGAAATCTCCTTGTGAGATCTGAAAGCAGCACACACACACACTCAGACCATCAATAACTTTATTAATGCAAGCTTGGTTAAAGTTTTCAAAAACCCAAATACAAAGTAATTTCAGAGCACAAAACCTTCAAAGTTACTTTCTCCCCTACCTCAATTATCACTTTTCCCTCCTCTTAGTTACAACCTCCTGCCTGCCACCTTGTCTCAAAATGAAGAGGATTAACAGATCTACCAGATAGTATTTTCACTTGCCGGGGCCCAACCATTTACTGAGGAACAGGAGGATCTGGCTGGTGGTGGGCAGGTTCTCTCCATGTTGTACTCCAAGACTCGCAATTTAAAGAAGTCAAACAACAAGCCCGTAAACAGCTTAACTTGGCTCTACACAAATTCTCTGATAAACCCAAACTTTGGTTCAACAATTTTATATATCAAAGGTTGAGAGACCAACAATAACTGAACACTTCTGAAACATTTGTAACTTGTTTTACATTAACATGAAAAACTAACAATCCAAAAGCACTTGGCCCATTTGAGTCTGAAACAAACCTCAAAACTTGGATAAGACAACAGAGAACCATATATACAATCTAATGATGGCACAAAGTTGATGGTATAGTAGTGTAGGCAGGTGCATAAAATTATAAAGAGACATTGATAAAGCAAAACTGTGGCAGATAGATTTCAACACAGGGTACGTGTCAAATCATCCACTTTGGACCAAAGAAAGGACCAAAGACCTGAGTGTTGTGAAATAGTGAAAAGCTAGGAACACTGGTGGTCCAAAGAGATCTGGGGTACATGTACACAGATTACTAAAACGTAATAGTCAGGTACAATAAATAGTCAAAAGGGCTAATAGAATATTAGTCTTTATAACTAGAGGATTAGAATGGAAAGGGAAGTTTTGGTACAGTCCCAGACAGAAACCATCTGGGATACTGTGCACAGTTCTGGAAACCGCACTTTAGAAAGGATATGGTGGCTTTGGAGGGCAGCGTAGATTCATTCGAATGTTACCAGGGCTCCAAGGGTTAGACTATGAGGAGAGATTACATGAATTAGGCTTGCATTCCCTGGAACATGGAAGGTTAAAGGTGATTTAATTGAAGATTTTAGGATTCAAATTCAGTGAATTGATAGGGTAGACAGAAAGATACATTTTCTGCTGGTGGGCGAGTTTAGAATAATGGGACAAAAATCAGAGTTCATTTGGTCCCAGAGTGCTGAGAATCTGAGAAACAGATTTCGGGACAAGTTGCTTCCTAAAGGATCTTGAGGTCATCCCTGAATGTTTGTTTGCATCCTTCCAATGAAATTATCACAGGGGATCAATCCCTGTGTAGGAAACAGACAACAAAGGCCAAATGAAAACAACTCTTGCGCAATGTGACCACACACACAGCTGCACTCAATGGCTGGTCATCTCAGGAGATTGTGGGACACGGTACTCAAAGAATCACTTCTCCCGTGTCCTGTTAACTTACATTTTCATGGAAAAATATCTCTATGTTAACTTGCCTCTTGAGTGGCCTTATTGCTTTACTAACTTATTGTGAAGGAGCTGTATGTTACAGGTGAGAAACTGAGATAGCAGCTTTGAAGAGATGATTGAATGCTATAGTTTGAAGGGAACCTTAGGGTGTTTTTCAATAGATGGGATAAGTTGGACTGAATGGCCTTCCTCATCCTTCATGATATGTGACTTTGCTCATCACTGTTAAACAACGGTTAATACCAATGGTTTGGCCCACAAGGAGCCTGTCTTCCAATCCTTTTAAAGTAGTAATTCAGTTGGTGTTCAAGTGGATTCTTCAACAGCAAAGGAGAACAGCATTAGAAACGGAAAACAACACGAGTTAGCAAGACTGTCATTGTCTGTGAGCCAGACCCTGATGTTGAGAGACAAAGCAAAAGAATCTCTGCAAGTTTTAATAATTTTACCCAGTTTGTCATCTCTGTTTTCATTTGAGGCATTCAGCCAACTTATTATCGCCTGTGACACACACCAGTGTCTATCTGAAACATCAGCCATCAGCCATCCTTTATTACCCTTTCCACGATAGGTAGGGAGGTGCAAGAGTCCCCGGAAATGACTCGCTCACACATCTTCCTCTCTCTCGGGGGGAGTTAAATCTGAAGTGGAGCTCAGTATGTTGGGACAATTGGTGCAAACTCACTTGTGATGTTTCACAACATCAAAATGCTTCCACTGGCAGGAGGCTCATTGACCAGAGGAGACAGATTTATGGTAACAGGCAAAAGAACTTGTGAGGAGAGGAGGAGAATTTATTTTATTCAGCGAGTTGTTTGATCTGGAGTTCACTACCTTAAAGGGCAGTGGGAGCAGATTCAATATTAACTTTGTAAGGAAATTGGTTATAAGCCTGAAAATAAATAAAACTGCAGGTTTCTGTGGAAATATCAGGTGAATGGTACTTCTTGGAAAGCTCTTTCAAACAGCTGGCACAGATCTGAAGAGTCAAATGGTTGCCTTCCGTGCTGCATCAATCTACGACTAGTGGCACCAGCCTGTTTACTGTGCTACAACTTGGGAGGGACAAGGTTATTGATGGGCAGTCCTGGAACATGGATAAAGGTGTCCCAACTCCACAGGAAACTGAGATAAAGGAAAACGTTCACATTTTGTTATGTTAATTTATTTTTCTTACAAAACCTATACTTTCTGGCAGACTATTAAAGTATTAAGGTTTCACCCCTGCAGCATCTCCAGCCGCTCTCTGAGAGAGTTGAATCAGGGCCTGGGCTACAATATCCAGCTCTGTGTCTTGCTGAACCTGAAAGACATAAAACAAGTTTCTTGCTGTTTCCTTTCATTGCCCCGCTGAAGTCACTAACCCATGGACAGTGACAGCCTGCTGCTTTCTCACACCAGTGGCCCATGTTAGAGGTGCAGACCTCAAGCCTGAGTACTGGCAGGGATCACAAACCAGCCCGTGCTGGTGACTCGTGCACTTGAATTTCACAGAGAGAGCAATAAATACCTACATCTATAAAGCGCCTTTCACAACTTCAGGATGTCCCAAAGCACTTTAGAGCTAATGAAGTAGTTCTGAAGTGTAGTCACTGTTGTAGGAAACACAGCAGCCACTCTGTCTACAGCAAAATCCCATAAACAGCAATGTGATAATGGCTAAATAACCTGGAATAGTGAAGTTGACTCAGGATAAATATTGGACAGGATATTCTCCTGCCCTTCTTCAAAGTAATGCCATGAGATATTTTATGTTCACCTGAGGGGGCAGACAGAGTCACAGATTACAGTTTCATCCAAAAGATGGGATGCCTAACATTGCAGCACTCCCTCAGTGTTGACTGAAGTATCAATCGAGATTCTGTGCTCAAGGCTCGAGAGTTGAACATGAACCTTACAGCTTCAAGACTGCTCCCAAACTGAGCCATGGCCAAGTGCAATAAGGGTGTTAACCAACTGCGAGGATGCTGGTGAATATTCCCTCTCCACACATGGAGGGTGATTGAGGTTAATTGTAACATCTCTCATGCTTTTTTAATAGGGAAATTACCCTTCATTTTTTCCTTCGCAGCTTGTGTTAGTTGTTAGCACTCTACTGAGTTACAGGATGGTGGTTAAAGCGTCATGAAGGGTTTCAGCATGTACTCTAAACCAACAGAGGGAGTGCTGCATTGTCAGAGACACAGATCTTGCATCAGATTTTAATCCGAGGCTCCACCTGTCTGTTTAGGTGGACATTAAAGATCCTCTGGCACCTCAAGAAAAAGCAAAGGAGTTCTCCCTGCATCTTGGACAGATTTCGTCATTTGTCCAACACCAGCAGAAATGGATTAGCTGGTTATTGAACTGTCTGTGGGATGTTGTTATTCTCAAATGTTCACCCACATAACAATAGTCACTAAACTCTGAAATAGTTTATTGTCAAGTACTTTGAGCTGTTTGAGAGGTGTGATAAGATACTATATAGATGAAAGTTAAACTTCTTTATTTTTGCTCTGACACATACTATGTATGGCCAAGGAACAATTTGTGCCTCGTCTACACAAACCTATTAAAAGTTGGACTTGATAAGCAGACAGAGGACAAAAGGAAGCTTTCAGCCTATTAGTCTGAGCTGAATTCCATTCAAATGTTTGAGATGAAATATGCAAACTGTATGTATCACCCACATGGAGTATTTTCTCTTACTCCTTCATGGGATGTGGGCATCACTGGCAAGGTCAACATTTATTGCCCATCCCTAAGTGCCCTTGAGAAGGTGATGAGGAGCTGCCTTTTTGAACAACTGCAGTCCATGTGGTGTAGGTACACCCACAGTGCTGTTAGGGAGGGAATTCCAGGATTTTGACTCAGTGACAGTGAAGGAACGGCAATATATTTCCAAGGTAAGTGACAACACATTCAAGGACTTTGGAGAGGGAAGGGAGGTTGGAGATGATTGGCAGTTCAAGGGTGAGTTTTTTTTTAAGGAGAGGGGTGATGACAGAAGACTTGAAGAGTAGGGGTACAGTATCTAAGGAGAGGAAACCATTAACAATGTCAGCTAGCATGAGGACCAGGAAGGAAGGTTGGGTGGTCAACAATTTGGTGGGAATAGGGTCAAGGGAGAAGGGGGTAGTTTTCAGGGACAAGACGAGCTTGGAGAGAACATGGCAAATGATGGGATAGAATCTAGCAAGATGTGAATTCAGGGTTAGGGTGGCAAGGGGGACATTAGGAAGAATTTGGTCCAATGGTTAGGGCAAGGGGGGGAAGCAGAGAGGCAGCTGTAAGGATGGTCTCGATGTTTGTATCAAAGTCCATGAACTTCTTACACTTTTTATTCGCGATGAGTGTGGAGGAGGCAGGGGATGGCCATTTAAGATATGATTTGTGGTGGAGGGTCTGAAACAGACAGTGGGCTGGATTTTACAGGGTGCTGTATCCCCCCCCCCCTCAAATGAACAGTTATTCAAGTCAGCTGAGGGTGAAACTTCTGCCTCCACGTGGGGAGCCGGCGGCCAATTTCTGAAGTCTCAACAGCACCAGGTTCGCGTGGTGGACACTGCTGTGACTACACGCAGTCCCCAAAGAAGAGAAGGCTATGGAGCTGGATTTCAAGGTAAGTCCAGGATATTGGCAGGGCCTGGCTAGCAGACCCCAGCAAGGTGGGTTGGTGGGGGGTTGGGCTTGAGAGGCCAGTTCGGAGGAAGGGTTAAAGGTGGGGGGGATATGACCTTGGGGAGGGTCCCTCCTATGAGCACAAGGAACCTTCCTCTTGCCTGATACCAGCCTACGCAGTAAGAGATGTCGGGGACCTGGTGTGGGTCACCCTCGCCATGGTAAAATAGTGCTGGAGGTGGAATGACACTTAAGTGGCCACTGAATAGGCCCATATGTGAGCAGGCTGCCTGACACGTCCTCCGCCCCCTGTAGGATGGGAGGCAGGTCAGGCGTGGGTGGGAAGGCCATGATCCCTTCCCACCTGCAGCATTGTGAAATCCAGCCCAGTGTTTCATTCCCCAGCACTGACAACCTTCACTTAGTAAGTGCAAGAGGGAAGGGGGAGCTTGAGATAATCGACTGACCTGGCTGTGTTCAGGACTGCAGTATTCCTCTGTCTCAACTTTCAGACATGTCAACCTATGAATGCAATAGTAAAATTAATTCTCACTGTACTTAGTAACTTCATCCAATCCATCACTCTATGTAAAATAGCTTTAAGATCATAGTATGTTGTCGGGATGGCTGAGCTGATAGTATTTTGGATGAGATGCAAGAAGACCTTGATCACAGACACAGAATGAATTCCAAAAACCCACCATCACAGTGGGGTCTGCCACCTCCCAATCACTTCTTACAGCTCCCACTACTGATGTATCTGTAAGACAGAGTGTTTAAAGGAAAGCCCATGTGCCAGTTCCAACCCCTGAGCCCTGTGAATCCAACTTGGGATGCCTAGGCAAGTCCGTTCTATCTCATTTCACACTCAGCTACAGTTCAGCGGGTATCACTTCCCTCTGAGCCAATAGGGGCTCACTCCAGACCTGAGCACCAACTCAAGGCTGACACTCCACTACAGTACTGAGGGAGTGCAGCACTGTTGGGAATGCAGTCTCTTGGATAAGACATTAAATTGAAGCCCCATTTTCCCTCTCAGGTGGGAGTAAAAGGTCCCACACGACTATTCAAAGAAAAGCAGGGGAACCCTGTGTCCTTATTTTCATCCATTTGCGGGATGTGAGCTTCGCTGGCTGGGCCAGGATTTATTACCCATCCCTAATTGCCCTTGAGAAGGTGGTGGTAAGCTGCCTTCTTGAACTGCTGTAGTCCATGTGGTGTAGGTACACCCATAGTGCTGTTAGGAAGGGAGTTTCAGGATTTTGACCCAGTGACAGTGAAGGAACGGCGATATATTTCCAAGTCAGGATGGTGAGTGACTTGGAGGGGAATTTGCAGGTTGTGGAGTTGCCATGTATCTGCTACCCTTGTCCTTCTAAGTGGTAGAGATTGCGGGTTTGGAAGATGCTGTCAAAGGAACTTTGGCGAGTTGCTACAATGCATCTTGTAGATGGTACACACTGCTGCCACTGTGCATCGGTGGTGGAGGGAGTAAATGTTTAAGGTGGTGAATGGGATGCCAATCAGGCAAATGAGTACTTTGTCCTGGATGGTGTCGAGCTTCATGGCCAATATTTATCCCTCAACTCATAAAATCTGCTTCTCTGGTCACTATCATATTGCAGCTTGTAGGAGTTTGCTGAATTTAAATTGGCTGCCCTATTTTTTGCATTACAACAATGACTACACTTCAAAAGTACCTTATTGGCTATAAAGCACTTTAGGGTGTCCTGACTTTGTGAAAGGCCCAAAATAATGCAAGTATTTCTTTTGTATATTCTTTAGCCATTGGTTTGTTCTGTTTGAATTTGAGGATTTGAAGGTTTGAAATGAGCTGTTCACTATATTATTCCCTCCTACATCACAACACCTACATCTGTTAGTCTGCACAGACTGAGATATAGGCCAGCTATTGGTAACAAGGGTTTAATATAGAGGCCTGAAATAGAAAGATCGGACAGCCCTGTTTTAAGAAGTTAGGCTATTTCAGTAAATTGGAGTTATCTTAAGAGGATCTTATTCACTTGTCTGATCTATTATGTCTTCAAGATTCACTTCTATGTATAAAATAGTGCCTTGTTGTCAAAGGGCACTCATTTATCAGCAATCCTGGACTCCTGTTTCTGGACCGGACAATATTCACCTGCAATGAGACCTGCTGCTGTGTAATTTTCTATGTATTTTGGTTTTATAGGTGTCTAAGGGTGCTGGAGTGCTCTTAGTGGCTCACTGGTGTTGGGCCATGTTTTATTCTTTCATGGGATGTGGGCATTACTGGCAAGGCCAGCATTTATTGCCCAAGCCCTTAGTGGCTTGCCACACCATTTAAAGTGGACAGTTAAGAGTTAACCACATTCCTGAGGAGTCACATGCAGGCCAGACCAGGTAAGGGTGGCATTAGTGAACCAGATGGGTTTTTACAACAATTGATAATAGCTTCATGGTTACTATTGCTGAGACCAGCTTTTCAATATTGAATTTAAATTCCACCAGTGGTGGGATTTGAAGCCTTGTTAACAGAGCATTAGCCTGGGCCTCTGGGTTATACGAGTCCAGTGACGTGGTGATCCTCGAACCATTTTCCCAAATGCTGAGAGCTGACAGGTATTTGATCCTCACGCAATCCCCACGTGCATTGTCCAGCAGGAATGGCTGGACCAGGATAGAACCTGAGACCTCCCTATCTGCATGGTGAAGTTTCACACTGAGTGGTAACTGTAGCAAGTGGATCATCGGGGCTGATAAGCAGAAAAATCTTTAAAAATAGTGGGCTGGATTTTATTGGCACTATATTCCCTACACCCACGCACCTCCCGAGTAAAAAGTCAGTCAAATGAAAAGTCAGTCATCAGCCCACACACCCAAAACCCACTGCCCCACAGCCGCTTGTGGATGAGACCAGAGCTAGGGGTTGTAAATATAAGATTGTCACTAATAAATCCAATAGGGAATTCAAGAAAAACTTCTTCATTCAGAATGTGGAACTCGCCAACACTGGGATTGAGGCAAATGGCAAAGATGCATGTAAGGGGAAGCTGGATAGGTACATGAGGGAGAAAGGAAAAGATGGAGATGTTGATGAGGTGAGTTGAGGAAGAGTGGGAAGAGGTTCATGTGGAGGATAAACACTGGCGGGGACCTACTGAGTGCAGACTGTTTATCAGACCTCAAGACGGGGCTGCACCCAAACATTTCGCCCACTTTCTCTCTCTCAGCTGCTGAATACCTGCTGTGTATTTCCACCACTTTCTGTTTTAAACTCAGCAGCCAGTTGTTCTTCTTTAGCTCTCATGTTTGGAATCTATTCTTGTTAAGCTTTGTGTTTTATTATTTTAGCCCTGCCTGATGTCAGTATTCCACTCCCATCGTATAGTCATGAAAGACACGCTATAAAAAAGCAAGACTTTGGTTTTCACCACCTGCTGTGGAAATGGAAAATCAAATCAAGATTGCATTCCAGACGGTGCTCGCTCAGCGAGAGACCTCACTCTCCCCCCGCCCCCGTTGTGATCAGGAACTCCAGGAACTCTCTGGGCACGATTTTCTGGATGGGGTGGGGTGTTCCCACCCCGCCACCGGAAGAGTCGGAGGAAAATGCATCCCCGCTGATGTCGGCTGCCCTGCAGCCACTTAAGGCTCAGAGTAAGATCGTCCAGGGAGCAAGTCCCACCTTAGAGAACTGCCAACCAATCGGATGACCGGCAACACTGTAATCCCATCAGCACCAGGTCCGAGCAGTGGCCACTCCAGGCAGCCCCCAAACAAGAGGAGCCAATGGAGGCCAGACAGGAGGTAAGTCCGGGGTATCGATGGGACCTTGCTAGCAGGCCTCAGTGGGGGGAGTAAGGAGGTTGGGGAGGCCGGGTTTGACAGGCTGGAGGTGGGGAGAGTTAAAGAGGGAAATAACCTTCAGAGGGGTGCCTCCGATGGGCACAAGGGGCCCCCTCTGCTCACCCAACACCAGCTCGCACAGCTAAAGCTGCCAGGATACCTACTTGTCGTGGGCCTCCCCTTGCTGTGGGTAAAATAGCAGTGGGTGTAGGATGAGGCACTCCATTAACTGGCCACATAAGGACCTCAATAGGTCCAAGGGAGTGCCCAATGCTTCCACCGCCCGTCTGTCTTAAAATGGGAGACAGGCCGGGGAGGGTGGCTAGACAGCAGGCAGGCCCCCCCCACCGAACTTCAAACCCGCCAGCAGGGGACCGTAAAATTCCACCCTATGATGGGAAGGGGGCATTACAAAGGGTGAAACAGCAAGAGGTAGGCACAGAGAGCAAGAGGGCTTTGACTGGAAATGGGAAGGAAGGTCTCACCTAAAGAAACAGAAGTGCATTGTAGAGGGTTAATGGTTGAGGGGACAGGGCACAAAAGTACAGTATCAGGCTAAGCCTGAAGAAAGTTTTTTTAAAAATTCATTCATGGGATGTGGGTGTCGCTGCCTAGGCCAGCATTTATTGCCCAGCCCTTGTTCAGAGGGCATTTTAAGAGTCAACCACTTTGCTGTGGGTCTGGAGTCACATGTAGACCAGACCAGATAAGGATGGCAGATTTTCTTCCCTAAAGGACATTAGTGAACCAGATGGATTTTTACAACAATCGACAATGGTTTCGTGGTCATCATCAGCCTTTTAATTCCAGATATTTTTTTATGGGTTGATGGTGTTAGGTAATTTCACTGGGAAGTGAAATCCAAGGCAAAGCATCACCATGGATGCCGATTGTTAAATGAGGATATGGCGATGAGAAAGAAATTGAAATATTATGCAGAGACAGAAGCTTTCTGTAGGAGATAACAGTAATAATAGTAATGATTAGTGGGCCGGCATCTTAAGGAGCATCAATTAAAGGTAAACAAGTCATTGGCAGCTGGGAAACATAACAGAGAGCTAATATTAATAAAAAAAGCCACACAGTAATTAGCCTGTTGAATATCATAGTGTGATTGAAATCCTATTCTCTGTCTCCTGATTGCAGGGAGCACAGTCCAGCCAGAGGAAGCAGTTTTCAGAGGGGGATTTACTGAAGGTCCATTGATGATTCAAAAGTAAAATAATACCAAATCTGATTTAGAAATAAGATGGTGCAAACACTCAGCAGGTCTGGCAGTGCTTTACAGGCTCAATGGGCATGTCCCTATTTCTTGTGTTTATATATGGAGTATTAATACAGGGGCTGAGAAACTTTGGTTAGATGTGCTTTGTGAAGTGAGAGTGATGTATGTGTGAATGTTTACTGTGTAAATTTGATATTAGTAAGTATTCACTATTCAGATGTACTTGTGAATATTTAATATGTAAATTTGTTCTTGTTAGTGATTATTCGCCCTTTTAGGATGCTTTTCTGAATGTTTACTCTAACTCCTCTGCAGTTGGTCCACTCCTCTGTGCTATTTAAGACTTCCCTACCTTCATGACACTTCTTATCCATGCCTTTGTTACCTCTAGGCTATTCTAATGCCCTCCTGGCTGACTTCCCACCTTCTATCCTCTGTAAACTTGGGCTTATCCAAGAGCTGCCTGCATTTTAACTTACACCAAGTCCAGTTCACTCATCACCTCTGTGCTCACTGACCTAGATTGGCTCCCAGTCCAGCAGTGACTCGATTTTAAAATTCTCATCCTCGTTTTCAATCCATGGCCTTGCCCCTCCTGTCTTTGCAATCCCCTCCAGTCCCACAATCCTCCAAAATATCTGCATTCCTCCGATTCTGGCCTCTTGTGCACCCTGATTTTAATCGCTCCACCATTGGTGGCCGTGCCTTCAGTTGCCGAGGCTCAAAGACTTCTCTCCCTAAACCTCTCAGTTCTTGTTCCTTTTTTAAGACACTCCTTAAAACCTACCTCTTCAACCAAGGTTTTCATAATCTGCCCTAATATCTCCTTATGTAGCTAAGCATGAAATTTTGGTTGATATAATGCTCCCGTGAAGCTTCCCGGGGGCATTTTACTACGTTTAAATTCTATAAAAATACAAGTTGTTATTGCATTATTACCAACTCTGACCCCTCCTCTGGAACACACCGTTAAAGAAATACAACAATTGGACAAGACATCCCAAAGTACACAGGGCAAGATAGGGTGGTAGATTTTTTGTCTTAATTGTTAATATCTTGTCAAATTACATTGTTAAGGTTTGTTAATGTCAATTACATTGTTAAGGTTAAGAGAAACTGGTGGTGGGTACTAATTGTATTTGAACACGTATAAATCGGGGACAGCTGGGACACTGGGTTGTGTGGGAGGAGAGCTGTGAGACTGAACAAGTCAATAAACTCTCCCAATAAAGAATAGCTCTGCATCTTGGTTTCTGCTTCACCAGCTGATTTGGATCCTTTCTTTTATTCGTTCATGGTATGTGGGCATCGTTGGCTCAGCCAGCATTTATTGCCCATCCCCAACTGCCCTTGTTCAGAGGGCATTTAAGAATCAAACACATTGCTGTGGGTCTGGAGTCACATGTAGGCCAGACCAGGTAAAGGCAGCAGATTTCCTTCCCTAATGAACATTAGTAAACCAACTGGGTTTTTATGACAATCAGCAATGGTCATCATTAGACTTTCTAATTCCAGGTTTTTATTGAATTCAAATTCCACCATCTGTCGTGGTGGGATTCAAACCCAGGTCCCCAGAGCATTAACCCGGGTCACTGGATTACCAGTCCAGTGACAATACCACGAAGCCATCGCCTCCCCCAACATTAATCAGACAGGTAGAACATGCAATGTAAAGTCTGTTGGGAGGAATGATTCTGGTACCAGAACCCACTGGAGTTTCCCTCCTGTTGAATTCAGTGGTAGTAAAATCTGTTATGGGCATTGTTTCATCCAGCACACAAGAAGATGATCATTGTAGTTACGGCAGCAGGGTGACGGCAGACTGTGATGATTTTTGGTGGGACTGAGGCCTCACAACACAGACAAGAAAGGAGTGAAACCCTCTCTCGCTCTCCCCTATTTACCAAGGAAAGCTGGCTGCCTGTAAGGAGGAAAGAGGAGGCCACAACTGGAGTATTGTGTGCAGTTCTGGTCTTCACATTACAGGAAGGATGTAATAGCTCTGGAGAGAGTACAGAGGAGGTTTACAAGAATGTTGTCAGGGTTAGAAAAGTGTAGCTACGTGGAAAGATTGAATAGGTTGGTGTTATTTTCCTTAGAACAAAGAAGGCTGAGAGGTGACTTGATTGAGGTGTACAAAATTATGAGGGGAATAGACAGAGTGGACAGGGTAAAATTGTTTCCCTTGGTGGAGAATTCTAGAACCAGGGGACATAGATTCAAGATAAGTGGCAGAAGGTGTAGGGGGGACATGAGGAAGAACTTTTTTACACAGAGGGTAGTGGGTGTCTGGAATTCGCTGCCCAAGTTGGTGGTAGAGGCAGAAACTAAACTCTTTTAAAAAGTACCTGGATCTGCACCTTAAGTGCTGTAAGCTGCAGGGCTATGGGCCGGGTGCAGGAAGGTGGGATTAGAAAGGGCACCTGGGTGTCCTCGGGCTGGCATGGATAAGATAGGCCGAATGGCCTCCTTCTGTGCTGTAACTTTCCTATGATTCTATGGATGCATAATGAGCAATTGTGGATTCCTGGAGCCACTTTTTTGAGAGGAGAGAGGGCAGGAATACCCCCAGAATTTTGCTGACACCAGCTAAAGATTTTTCTTGCTTGTAGTGTCCTGCTGATTGGGGAAGGGTGGTGGATGAGGTTGGATTGATGGAAGAGCCTGGTAGTCTTGTCTTGCACTTTCTTTCATTTGTTTTTAAAACGTAGGGAGAATTTTGACTTACAAAGGAACGTGAAAAACATCTCAGTACAAACCAACATTGTAGGCTATCCAGATGCTTTGTTTAAAGATACGATTCACAGAAAACCACATCAAAGCCTAAGGTGTACCAAAACCTCCCTGAATCTACTTACCCCCTGCAATCTACCTCAACTTGTCCATTGCTGCTTTGTGGACTGGCATCTTGAGAGACAGCTCCAAGGGTCCATTGTGATGGCTGATTTAAACCTGAGAGAAGAGTTAGTACAGGAGGGTGACTCAATTAACAGAACAGGACAGAATGTAAATAATACATCTGAAGGAGTTAAAGGAATTCTTGAAGAATAAACCTATTATTCGGCCTTGTAGAATGCCCTCAAAACCAGATTTAGTTCCTGTTTTATTCAGGTCCTGGGCAAAATCAATGACTCAGAGCTGTCCCCGCACTTCAAGTTGATATAGCCCAAGCTGAACTGTACCAGGTGAATGTGAATCCCAGGTTTCAATTCTTGGCCTGGTCAGCAGATCTCAGCTGGGCTGCCTTTTTGAGATCCCCAATTAGCCTCAATGCCCCTGGGCTAGTATAACCCATCGCTGAAGGTTCCCATCTCTTGATCACTAGCTGATGACCTCTGGTGGATCTATCTGTGAATATAGGTGAGGCGGGGGGAGTGGGGTTTAGTTGTTTTGGTGTCCACAGCCTAATAGATTTCTCACACATCAATAACAGTTTTGAAGAAGAGTCATGTGGACTCAAAACATTAACAAAGTTTCTCTCTCCACAGATGCTGCCAGGCCTGCTGAGTTTTTCCAGCATTTTCTGGTTTTATTTCAATAACAGCCTCTTAGCCGAGGAAAGTGAATGGGTCCAGCACCTGCCTGTGCCCTTGGGAGAGTATATAGGGGAGAGGAGATATCAATTTTAATGTGGGGACCCTGGGTTTGAATCTATTGACATGAATGGGTTGAAAAATCACATCTGCCTCCTGGGTGTAAGGGCTCCAATTCTGGGAAATTCCAACCCAGTTATCAGAGGTTCACAGTCCAACATTAAATAGAAATATAACTCAGAGATGCTAGAAAGAATAAAATCAGAAAATACGCAATACGTCAGTCAGCATTACTGAAGAGATGGGTTGTAAGGTGCTGGGTGGATACCTGCTATCAGGCAATAAGATTGTCCAACATACAAAGTGGACAAATGTTGCAGTGAGCCAGAAAGCGGAGCTTTCCTGAAACACAGCTTTGGGACAGTATAGAGGGAGCTTTACTCTCTACATAACATTTATAGCTGAATCGAGGTGGGAGGAGGAGGTCTTGTAGTGCAGTGGTAGTGTCCCTGTCTCTAGGCAAGAAACTCCAAGTTCAAGTCCCACTCTAAGATTTGATGGTTAAGGTAGGTGTGTTTGTAACATGGCCAAACAGGTTGCATATCAACTTGTAAATCCTTCCAAAACACTCCTATGACAGGCAGTAAGAGCAGGGGAGACCCCTGGTCAGCCACCTGCAGAATGCAACAGCAAATCACTGCAGTACCTTGCCAAGCATAATCATGGGCCAACACATGGAAGTCCATGGTCACTAATGCCCTCATAGGGCATGGGATATGAACCAGGAGAGTATAACACTGACATCCTTTTACTTTGGCCATCACTGCCCACTTCTTTTTATCCTTCGCCACCCACATTTCCCTCACCCTTCCAGCTCCACTTTTTTCTGTGTTCATCTCAGGACAAAACTCTCCCCAAATCATATCCAATAGCACTTTCAGATAGCTAACTGTCCAGCCTTTGACCTCCATTTATCATGGTACTTATGCAGCCATTGATCTGCTCAACTGATCCCTCAGCTTAACCTTTGATGCCCTTGTGCTCAGTGAATGCCATACCCTTCTCCATCCTTGTCCTCCTGGTATGTCCCTACAATACTGTCCATCACAGCTCACTCTCCAGTTTGTTACTCACTCTGGGTTACTGTTCATCACCTCTCACTCTAGGGTATGTTGGTCAAGTTATTCTTCATTCTAAGCTGAGATAATCAATGTCAGTATCACACAGGGACCAGTCCTCCACTCATCCAACATCATCACACATTTACCTAGCAGCAGAGGTGAGCAGGACTGAACAATGATTGGAGTGAGAACCATGCTCCATTTGTCCCTTCCCTAGTCCATTATAACCAGTTGTAACACCACACTGCTGTGGTTGAGTCCAGCTAACTGAGCACAGGTCAGTTTTAATGTGGGGACCCTGGGCTTGAATCTAGTGACGTGAATGGGTTGAAAATCACGTATGCCTCCTGGATGTAAGGGCTCCAATTCTGGTCAATTCCAATCCAGTTCACAGTCCAGTGAGAAAAGGTATCTTCCTGTTCTCTGTGCTTCAGTACCAGACCAGCCTGTACATTACAACAGTGGCTACATTTCAAAAATACTCCATTGGCAAAGATGTCCTAAGGTCCTGAAGGCACTATATAAATGTAAACTTTATCTTCTTGCTCATCCATCAAGGTGACTTGTGATGGTGCCTTAGAATCTTTCCTCAATTCTAAAACACTGCTGTCAATGCTTCTGCTATGTTCTCATATACAAATATCCCTCAGAAATAAATAAATGGCTATCAGAGTATAGCACAAAACACAAACACATTCCTGCCTTACCTTGTCTCTCAATCCGTCTACAGGTCTCATCTTCATCTCCAGCCACAGCACACAGCATCTGCTCAGCTTTTGCTGCACTCTCCACAAGGTCAACGAAGTTGTACCCAGCACGAGCTGTGACCATCCCTTCATCCAGCACAGGAGCTGATGGGCCGAACATACAGAACGACCATTAAAAACATACTCAAAGCTTTGAGGATATCTCATTCCTTTTTCCTGTGAATTTTATACATATCAAACACTCCCAGGTTATATACAAAGCTCCTTCTACACTGTCATCATCAAACTCTCCAGACAGGTACAGCATGGGGTTAGTTACAGAGTAAATCTCCCTCTACACTGTCCCCATCAAACACTCTCAGTGCAGGTACAGACCAGCCTGCTGCCGATTAAATACCCCTGTCACTGTCCAAAGGGGTGCCTGAGCCTGACGTGGTCAATCTAATGCCAAGTCAGGCCTAGCTTTAGACCCTGTGGTCATGGTCACTGGGGTTTGAATTCAGACCCCAAAAGTCATCTGATTTTAGACACTTAATTTCAATACATTAAACTGGACTGGATGCAGTGGTGTCGTGGTAATGTCACTGGGCTAATAATCCACAGGCCCAGGTTAATGCTCTGGGGACGTGGATTCAAATCCCACCCTGGAAGTTGGTGTTGAAATCTATCTGCCACTGCTTTGTGTTAACTAAATCATTAATAAAGATAGTGAAGAGATCCTTGTGAGACAGTGCTGGGCAATTCCCCCTAATTGAGTGCAGATCTGTTATCCCTACTCTCTGTCTTTGCCCTCCCAACCTGGTCAATAATTTGCCTTCAATTCCCTGAGCTTTAATTTCAGCTTTCAGTCTCTTCTATGGAACTTTACTGAATGTCTTCTGGAAATCTAAGTATACTACATCAATAGACAGAACCCCCCATCTACTACAACCTCAAAAATTTCCATTAGTTTAATTGGCATCGCCACTCAGTATAATTGGGTAGGATCAGGATAATAACAGGATAAGTGGGCTGAGGTACTGGGCAGTGCAGGTGGAACTGTACCCCAACAACCAGTTAGTGTCTTCAGGGGAGGAGGCAAGTTCCCCTATCTAATGTAGAGATCCTGAGGTCCACCACCATAACCAACTATTAAACAGTTTGAGGTCAGTCTAACTCTGCACAGACTGGTAACTCTCTGATCTGTCACATCACCGTCACATTGAACAAAGCTTTTACCCACTAGCCCCAGCGGGGCCTCAGCAGTCCTGTTAGCTAGGTAACAGCTGACGTTATTCAGAGACGCCTTTAGCCGATCACTGTCTTTATCGTAACTGATGCTGCCCACTGGCTGTGTGTGGGTGGCCTCAAGCACTCCATACCCTGGGACCACTGGGCACATCGGTGGGCATCTTTGCAGATGTCTGTCAGTAACTGTTTCCTCCTCCTGCTGTGCCCGGTTATTGGATTGCTGTCCACTTGTCAGGAAGGGAGCACTGGATGAGTGGAACTGTCTGGTATTACTTGGGAATGTCAGCAGAGGGACCTGCCACTTCTCGGAACTGTTGCACAGACTCAAGCCACCTTGATTGAGAAACTCTCCACTCAGGTAACACTGCCCAAGATTTGACAATCTCTCAAGCTTGCAGCCCGAGAGCGTGCATTGTAAGAGTCCATCGGGATAGGCTGGCTGTGGAGGGCGCATCATTGAACAGGGGCAGGCGAGATCTGCAGCAGTTGACAGTGGGCAGAGGGTCATGTTTGTCTGGGCGAAAGTGTTGGATGCTTCTGGTGACCTGTACCAGTAACTTGAAGCAGTTCCATTCAACAAGGTAACTGGGTCCATCTCAGACAGCGGGAGCTGATGGAAGGGGAGTCCCAAACAACATCTGCTTAACAGAGAAATTTAGTTTAGTCTCAGCAGCACATTGAATATTCACTCCTCCCTCAGCCTTCCCTTCCCCCCACCATTTTTCCACCTTTCCTTCCTCCCCTCCACCTTCCCCTCCTCTCTCAGCCTTCTCCTCCTTTCTCAGCCTTCCCCTCCTCCCTCCACCTTCCCCTCCTCCCTCCACCTTCCCCTCCTCCCTCCACCTTCCCCTCCTCCCTCCGCCATCCTCTCCTCCCTCCGCCTGCCCCTCCTCCTTTCACCTCCACTTCTCCCTTTGCCTTCCCCTCCTTCCTCTACCATCCTCTCCTCCCTTCCACCTGCCCCTCCTCCTTCCACCTTCCCCTTCTCCATCCACCTTCCCCTCCTCCCTCCACCTCCATGTCCGCCTGCCTTCCCCATCTCCCTCCACCTTTCCCTCCCCCCTCCACCTTCCCCACCTTCCTCTGCCTTCCCCTCCACCTTTCCCTCCACCCTCCACCTGCCCCTCCTCCCTCCACCTCCCCATCTCCCTTCACCTTCCCCTCTTCCCTCTGCCTTCCTCCCCTCCCTCTGCCTCCCCAGCCACCCCCCCGCCCCTCCCTAGTGGCAGACACATCCCTCTGTTTCCTCATTGCCACCAGTTTAGCCAGCCAGCGTTTTTAGCCATGGGCAGGGCAGCCATCGGAACCTGAAGTCCAAGAGCCAAAAGATTAATGAGGTCCCAGGGTTAAAACTGCCTGCGTCTCCCATCCAAAATGGACACTCCCGCCCCAGTTAAAATCAATACTTTTATTTTTAGATTATTTTAGCTTGTCTTTTCATTGCAACATCCAAGCTATTCTGGAAAAATCCTGGATTTTTCTCTGCTCGATCCAGAAGTTTATTCCATACATTGATCACACCCATTTGTGTATCTTTCAATGTCAATCCCAACATCAGTGTTTACTTGTTGGAACCCGTGCCCTCCAGTTTGAACCTTGCAATTTAAAGCAATATTCTGAGTCAGCTTTGGGTGCAGCCTGAAGAATTCTTCTAAGGTCAGCTGGAATTTTGTGTGCCGTTCTGGTCGCCACATTACAGAAAGGACATAATAGCTCTGGAGAGAGTACAGAGGAGATTTACAAGAATGTTGCCAGGGCTTGAAAATCGTAGCTATGAGGAAAGATTGGATAGGCTGGGGTTGTTTTCCTTGGAACTGAGGAGGCTGAGGGGGTGACCTGATGAGGTGTACAAGATTATGAGGGGCATAGATAGAGTAGAGAGGGGTCCCCTGTTTCCTCTAGAGGTGAGGTCAATTACCAGCGGCATAGATTTAAGGTGATTGGTAGAAGTAGCTTCTTCACACAGAGGGTGGTGGGTGTTTGGAATTGACTGCCTGGTTCGGCGGTGGAGGCAGAAGCTCTCAGCTCATTTAAAGGTTACCTGGATCTGCACCTGAAGTGCTGTAACCTGCAAGGCTACAGACCGGGTGCTGGAAGGTGGGATTAGAATGCGCAGCTGGTTTTTAATTTTTTTATTTTTCGGCGGGTGCAGACACGTTGGGCCGTTTGGCCTCTTTCTGTGCTGTAACTTTTCTCTGGTTCTGTCACCTGAGAGATACCATCTTCCTGCTGAGCCCAGGGGACCATTGGCCAGGGGATGACGGCTAAGAGAAAAAAATGACTTTCCCTCCAGAAGTTGGAAAGTCTCAGGGGCACCCAAGCCCGTTGTTACCTCTGCCACCCAGACGATGCATCCCGCTGACCCTGTGAGTTAACCAATGCCTCCATCGCACTGGCCCTACACCCCTTCCTGCCCATCTCCCCTCGCTCTCAGCACCACACCGTGCTTCCTGTCTCTGCCATAGCACCACAGGGCAAATGGCAAACAGACTGCGGGCACCAATCACGGTGAAAATGGAGTAGGGACATCCCCCTCGTCCCTCAGGGCATCAGTCTGGCACTGACCAAGCTTGGGAGCAACTCAATTCTCACTGTCAATGATTCAGAAAGGCAGAGAAACCTGTGTTTTTAAAAAGACACAGGAGGCCATTTTAAATGTGGGCACTATCTAATTGGCTGCTAATAATATCACCTCTCACAATTTCCATTCCCATCTTCTCTAATTAAAAGGAACATCAAGCATGGCATTTAACAGCCAGTTAAATTAATATCACCCCCACAAATTTAAAGTTATCCCCAGAGAATGTTACCTTTACCCAACATTAATTAAAGGGAGCTTCTGCTGTCCAGCTTTCTTGGGTTGGAAAATATTGATTGAGTGAGTTGCTCATCTTTCCCCATCCCATTATTATGTGTTTTCAACTCTCTGCTCTACTTACTGTGGACTGGGCCGTGCTGGTCTCTGGGCTGCAGTGTAGTCTGTACCCCTGGTGTGCTTGTCCAGTGCCTGTTCTTCCTTAACAATGCAAGGGGCGTGCACAGAAGTATCACCACCTGCTGAAAGAATAGAAGCCTCAGACACAACAGTTCACTGAGAAACACTCATTCCAGTCTTATACAGTCATAAGGGTGAATTTTATAGCTCTCCCACACCCTGCCACCCACCCTCCCTTCCCTCTCCCACCCACTGGCACATTTGAAGGTGGTCCCTGTGTCCAATAGGGGAAGGCCCCAAGATGGTACCCCGCCCTTTGTGCCTCCCCCACTTGACCTCCAAAACCCTCCCACTGCCTCCCTCAGCCCCATTTCTGGAGCCTCTGATCTCTCCCCGACCAAAATGCCCAGACTTACCTTAAAGACTGGTATCCAAGTTCTTCCTTCCTGGGGAATGCGTGTACTCTCAGCAGTGGCAATACTTGCTTCTGACGCTATTGGGGCTACAGAGCTGCCAGCCAATCAATTGGTGGGCAACTCTCGAGGGCAGGACTTCCTGTACCTGAAGGGCAGAAGTCCCACTCTAGCCTCATTAAAGCTGCCACCAGGGTATTATTGCTGTGGGGTAGCCAGATTTAAAGTTGTCAAGGTGCCGACAGACTTTTTGACCAAGGAGGGGGCAAGGAATACAACCCCTGTAAAATTCACCCCATGGAGTCATTTATAGCACAGAAGGAGGCCATTCAGCCCATTGAGTCCATGCTAGCTCACTATAGATCAATCCAGTCAGTCTTGCTCCTCTGCTCGATCCCCATAGCCCTGCAAGTTTATTTCCTTCAAGTGCCTATCCAATTTTCTTTTGATTGATTCTGCATCTGTCACCCTCGTGGGTAGCGAGTTCCAGGTCATTACCAATTGCTGCATTAAAAAGTTCATCCTCACACTCCCCTGTATTTCTTACCCAAAACCTTAAATCTGTGTCCTCTAGTCCTTGTACCATCCAATAATGGGGATGTTTTTACTTTGTACCTTATCCAAACCTCTCATAATAGGAACATAGGACTTAGGAGCAGGAGTAGGCCATTCGGCCCTTGAGCCTGCTCCACCATTCAGTAAATTAATGACTGATCTGACTGTATCCTTAACTCCACTTTCCTATCTGCCACCCCTGAATCCTTGACTCCCTTGTCTATCAAAAATCTTTCTAACTCAGCCTCGAACATATTCAATGACCCAGCATCCAGTGGCTGGAGAAGAGAATTCCATAGACTATCGACCTTTTGCGAGAAAAAAAATTCCCATCATCTCTGCCTTAAAAGGGAGACTTCATTTTTAAACTGTCTCCCCTAGTTCAAGTCTCCCCCATAAAAGGAAACATCCTCTAGGTATCCACCCTCTCAAATACCCTCAGGATCTTACCTGTTTTAATAAGATTACCTCTCATTCTTCTAAACTCCAATGGGTATAGGCCCAACACCTGTTTAACCTTCATAAGATAAGCCCCTCATCCCAGGAATGAGTCAAGTGAACCTTCTCGGTTTGACATAACGCTGAGCTCTTCTTCCATCATCGCTGTCTCTGCTTATTTGGCGAGGAGACTTCCTCCACCACCACTCATCAGACCCTTTAACCCATCTCCAATATTGTCCCTCCACCTGGACCCCTCCCTCTGACCTCCTACCCTCTCCAGGTCTTTCCATTGAGAACTGCTGGATTGTCACTGGCTGTCTCAATTTCTCTTTCTTACTCTAGCCTCTGAACTGGTAGCACTCTGTTTTCTCAAGGCCCGAAGCACTTCACAGTCAATGATGGGAATGGTAACATAGTAGTAATGTCACTGGACGAGTTAGTCAGAGGCCTGGACTAACGTTCTGGAGATATAAGTTCAAATCCAATAATGGCAGCCAGGGGAATTTAAATTCAATTAACTGATAAGTTTGGAATAATACATCTTGTACGCATCTATCAAATCCCCCCATAATCTCCTTTGGCCAATGGAGAGCAAGTCTAGCTTTTCCAGCCTAATCTTGTAACTAAATCCCTCATTCCTGGAACTATTCTGGTAAATCTCTTCCGCACCCTTTCAAGGACCTTCCCATCCTTCCTGAAGCGTGGTGACCAAAACGGGACACAATATTCTAGTTGGGGCCTAACCAGAGCTTTATAAAAGTTCAGCATAATGTCCCCGCTTTTGTACTCAATGCCTCTATTTATGAAGTCCAAGATCCCATATGCTTTGCTAACCACTCTCTCAATATGTCCCACCACCTTCAAAGATCAATGTACATGCACTCACAGGTCCCTCTGTCTGTGCATAATATTTAGAACTGTGCTATTCAGTCTATATTCCTGCCAGAATACATCACTTCTCTGTAATAAATTCCATCTGCCACTTGTTTGTCCATTCTGCTAGCCTATCTATGTCCTTCGTATCATCCTCAATGTTTTTCACTCCTTGAAGTTTTGCATCATTTGCACATTATGAAATTTTACTCTGTATTCCAAGATCTAAGTCATTTATATATAGTAAAAAATCAGTGTTCCTAGCACTGACCCTTGGGGAACATCACTGTCTACCATCCTCCGGTCTGGAAAATAATCATTTACCATGACTTTTCTGTCCTTAAGCAAATTTTTTATCCGATTGAACACTGACCCTCCTATTCCATGAGCCTCAGTTTTGTTAACCGGTCTTTCATGTGGTGCTTTGTCGAACGTTTTCTTAAAATCCATGTGGACAACACCCACCGCATTCACTTCGTCAATATTACTGAACACACTGCTGTAATAAAGGCAGCCCCCCACAAACCAGTTAATAACAATGCAGTATAACAGGGTAGCAAGCGGCGAAGCCTGATTCGCAACACTCCATATAGTCTTGGCTGAGTGGTCAGAGAGAGAGAGCAAACATCTTGCCATTGTGGCAATGGGTACCAGCCCTATCAGCTGTGGTTCAGCAGCTAGACTGACTCAGGAGGTTGTGGTTACACACGGTGGCCACACATGTGTGGTAACATCTTAAAGGGCTGACTGCTATGTGGCCTGTGCGGGAACCTACACATTGCTATGTGGGCACACAGCTTAGAGGAAACACTGAAGAGAAGTATTAGTGGGATCCCCCCTCACCACAAGGGTTAGGAATGGGGCTATTGGTGTTCTTGTTATAAGAAAAGACTCCTGGATTTGGGCTTAGACTATAGAGAGTACAATTTACAACTTTGATACAAACTTGGCAACATAGTAAATAATGAGCAGGATAGTAGCAGATTTCAGGAGGACATAGAGACAGACTTGTGAAAAGGGCAGACATCTGACAAATGCAATTTAATGTGGATAAGTGTGAAGTGATGCACTTTGAGAGGAACAACATGGAGAGGCTGTCTAATCGAAATGGAAGTATTTTAAGGAAGATGCAAGCACAGAGGGATATGGGTTTGTGTATTCACAGATCTTTGAAGATAGTGTGGTAAGCTGATAGGGTTTAAGAAAGCATATGGGTTACTTTGTAAGTGTGGTCATTGAATGCAAAAAAATAAGGAAGTCTTTATCTTTACAAATCTCTGGTTCAACCTCAGCTGGACCTATTGTGTACAATTCTGGACACTACACTTTAGGAAGGATATCATGTCCCAGTGAGGCTACTGAGGTTCACCAGGCTGAAACAGAGGGGTGAAAGTCCTCATTTTGGAGAGATTGGAGAAACTGGGATTGGTCTCCTTAGAACAGAGAAGGTTACGGGGAGACCTAACAGAGTTATTCAAAATTATGAGGGGTTTTGGTAGAGCAAGCAATGTGTGTGTGTGTATGTGGATTGGTAACTAGAGGTTAGAAATTTAAAATAATTGGCAAAAGAACCCTAGGGGAAATGTGAATTGTTTTCAAACACAGCATTGGTAAGATCTGGAACACACAACTTGAAGGACGGTAGAAGCAGATTCCACAGGACCTTTCAAAAGGCAATTGGATATGTTCTTGAAGAGGACTATTTGCAATTGGGATAGAAAGCAGAGATGTGGGACTATATTGGACAAAGAACTGGTATAGGCAAAACAGGATGAATTACCTCCTCCTATCTGTAAGATTCTATGATTCTATATGTGCAGGGCTGGAGATTGGTCAGTTAATGAGATGGGTACAGGGGATGATCAGGTATTCAGCCAGACAAAGCTCAAGCTTCCAGTTTAATATGCGATTGTTGGCAAGTTATCAGATAGTGCGGTATCAAATTCAACAGTTCTTTCAAAGAGCCAGCACAGCTAAGAGGGGCTGAATGGCCTCCTTCATTGCTAAAGCAAACTCTTGGTTCACTCTATTTCGAATGGGAAAATTGGCAGCTGGAATACTGCTCCTGACCTATGTCCTGTGAGATCCCAATCCCATTGGGAGGGACTGGGAAACCCGGAACCACTGTATATCACAGGATTGTATTACCTACCGGAGCTGAATAGCTGGGGACATCGGGTGAGCAATCTGCAACTGCTTTCGTTCTGATCAATTGGTCTGTGTGTGAAATCCCCATCTCGCTCTCGCTGGTTGTTGATTCTCTTCTGTCGCCGTCTGTAGTTTGCAAACCAGTTGTAAATTTGTTGCTTTCCTAGACCGGTCTCCTTGATTAGCTGATCCTATACAAAAGGAAACGTACGGTTATGAATACAATTCAGTAACACGCCCTAGTGAACAGAATTGCACCTCACAATCCACCAACAATAAATTCAGACACAGGATTCCTGGGAGTGGACCCATCCGGCAGCAAAGTACACTCAGAGCAGACACACTCCACACCAGGAGTACACTCAGAGCAGACACACTCTACACCAGGAGTACAGTCAGAGCAGACACACTCCACACCAAGAGTACACACAGAGCAGACTCACTCCACACCAGGAGCATACACAGAGCAGACTCATTACACACCAGGAGCATACACAGAGCGGACTCATTCCACATCAGGAGTACACTCAGAGCTGACTCACTCCATGCCAGGAGCACACACAGAGCAGACACACTTTACACCAGGAGTACACTCAGAGCAGACTCATTCCACACCAGGAACACACACAGAGCAGACTCACTCCACACCAGCAGTACACTCAGAGCTGACTGACTCCACAGTAGGAGTACACTCAGAGCAGACTCACTGCACAGTAGGAATACAATCAGAGCAGACTCACTCCACACCAGGAGTACACTCAGAGCAGACTCACTCCACACCAGGAGTACACTCAGAGCAGACTCACTCCACACCAGGAGTACACTCAGAGCAGACTCACTGCACAGTAGGAATACAATCAGAGCTGACTCACACCACACCAGGAGTACACTCAGAGCAGACTCACTGCACAGTAGGAATACAATCAGAGCAGACTCACTGCACACCAGGAGTACACTCAGAGCAGACTCACTGCACAGTAGGAGTACACTCAGAGCAGACTCACTCCACACCAGGAGTACACTCAGAGCAGACTCACTGCACAGTAGGAATACAATCAGAGCAGACTCACTCCACACCAGGAGTACACTCAGAGCAGACTCACTCCACACCAGGAGTACACTCAGAGCAGACTCACTGCACAGTAGGAATACAATCAGAGCAGACTCACTCCACACCAGGAGTACACTCAGAGCTGACTCACTCCACAGTAGGAGTACACTCAGAGCAGACTCACTCCACAGTAGGAGTACACTCAGAGCTGACTCACTCCACACCAGGAGTACACTCAGAGCTGACTCACTCCACACCAGGAGTACACTCAGAGCTGACTCACTCCACACCAAGAGGACACTCAGAGCAGACACACTCCACACCAAGAGGACACTCAGAGCTGACTCACTCCACACCAGGAGTACACTCAGAGCTGACTCACTCCACACCAGGAGTACAGTCAGAGCAGACACACTCCACACCAAGAGTACACACCGAGCAGACTCACTCCACACCAGGAGCATACACAGAACAGACTCATTCCACACCAGGAGCATACACAGAGCGGACTCATTCCACACCAGGAGTACACTCAGAGCTGACTCACTCCACAGTAGGAGTACAATCAGCGCAGACTCACTGCACAGTAGGAATACAATCAGAGCAGACTCACTCCAAACCAGGAGTACACTCAGAGCAGACTCACTCCACACCAGGAGTACACTGAGAGCAGACTCACTGCACAGTAGGAATACAATGAGAGCAGATTCACTGCACACCAGGAGTACACTCAGAGCTGACTCACTCCACACCAGGAGTACACTCAGAGCAGACTCACTCCACACCAGGAGTACGCTCAGAGCAGACTCACTGCACAGTAGGAATACAATCAGAGCAGACTCACTGCACACCAGGAGTACACTCAGAGCTGACTCACTCCACACCAGGAGTACACTCAGAGCAGACTCACTCCACACCAGGAGTACACTCAGAGCAGACTCACTCCACACCAGGAGTACACTCAGAGCAGACTCACTCCACACCAGGAGTACACTCAGAGCAGACTCACTGCACACCAGGAGTACACTCAGAGCAGACTCACTCCACACCAGGAGTACACTCAGAGCAGACTCACTCCACACCAGGAGTACACTCAGAGCAGACTCACTCCACACCAGGAGTACACTCAGAGCAGACTCACTGCACAGTAGGAGTACACTCAGAGCAGACTCACTGCACAGTAGGAATACAATCAGAGCAGACTCACTCCACACCAGGAGTACACTCAGAGCTGACTCACTCCACAGTAGGAATACAATCAGAGCAGACTCACTCCACACCAGGAGTACACTCAGAGCTGACTCACTCCACAGTAGGAATACAATCAGAGCAGACTCACTCCACTCCAGGAATACACTCAGAGCAGACTCACTGCACAGTAGGAATACAATCAGAGCAGACTCACTCCACACCAGGAGTACACTCAGAGCTGACTCACTCCACAGTAGGAATACAATCAGAGCAGACTCACTCCACACCAGGAGTACACTCAGAGCTGACTCACTCCACACCAGGAGTACACTCAGAGCAGACTCACTCCACACCAGGAGCATACACAGAGCAGACTCATTCCACACCAGGAGCACACACAGAGCAGACACACTCTACACCAGGAGTGCACTCAGAGCAGACTCATTCCACACCAGGAACACACACAGAGCAGACTGACTCCACACCAGGAGTACACTCAGAGCTGAATCACTCCACAGTAGGAGTACACTCAGAGCAGACTCACTGCACAGTAGGAGTACACTCAGAGCTGACTCATTCCACACCAGGAACACACACAGAGCAGACTCACTCCACACCAGCAGTACACTCAGAGCAGACTCACTCCACAGTAGGAGTACACTCAGAGCAGACTCACTGCACAGTAGGAGTACACTCAGAGCAGACTCACTGCACAGTAGGAGTACACTCAGAGCAGACTCACTCCACACCAGGAGTACACTCAGAGCAGACTCACTCCACACCAGGAGTACACTCAGAGCAGTCTCACTCCACACCAGGAGTACACTCAGAGCAGACTCACTGCACAGTAGGAATACAATCAGAGCAGACTCACTGCACAGTAGGAATACACTCAGAGCAGACTCACTGCACAGTAGGAGTACACTCAGAGCAGACTCGCTCCACACCAGGAGTACAATCAGAGCAGACTCACTCCACACCAGGAGTACACTCAGAGCTGACTCACTCCACACCAGGAGTACACTCAGAGCAGACTCACTGCACAGTAGGATTACACTCAAAGCAGACTCACTGCACAGTAGGAGTACACTCAGAGCAGACTCACTGCACAGTAGGAGTACACTCAGAGCAGACTCACTCCACACCAGGAGTACACTCAGAGCAGACTCACTGCACAGTAGGAGTACACTCAGAGCAGACTCACTGCACAGTAGGAGTACACTCAGAGCAGACTCACTCCACACCAGGAGTACACTCAGAGCAGACTCTATCCACACCAGGAGTACACTCAGAGCAGACTCACTGCACAGTAGGAGTACACTCAGAGCAGACTCACTGCACAGTAGGAGTACACTCAGAGCAGACTCATTCCACACCAGGAGTACACTCAGAGCAGACTCACTGCACAGTAGGAGTACACTCAGAGCAGACTCACTGCACAGTCGGAGTACACTCAGAGCAGACTCACTGCACAGTAGGATTACACTCAGAGCAGACTCACTCCACACCAGGAGCATACACAGAGCAGACTCATTCCACACCAGGAACACACACAGAGCAGACTCACTCCACACCAGGAGTACACTCAGAGCAGACTCACTGCACAGTAGGAGTACACTCAGAGCTGACTCACTCCACACCAGGAGTACACTCAGAGCTGACTCACTCCACACCAGGAGTACACTCAGAGCTGACTCACTCAACAGTAGGAGTACAATCAGCGCAGACTCACTGCACAGTAGGAATACAATCAGAGCAGACTCACTCCAAACCAGGAGTACACTCAGAGCAGACTCACTCCACACCAGGAGTACACTGAGAGCAGACTCACTGCACAGTAGGAATACAATGAGAGCAGACTCACTGCACACCAGGAGTACACTCAGAGCTGACTCACTCCACACCAGGAGTACACTCAGAGCAGACTCACTCCACACCAGGAGTACACTCAGAGAGGCTCACTGCACAGTAGGAATACAATCAGAGCAGACTCACTGCACACCAGGAGTACACTCAGAGCTGACTCACTCCACACCAGGAGTACACTCAGAGCAGACTCACTCCACACCAGGAGTACACTCAGAGCAGACTCACTCCACACCAGGAGTACACTCAGAGCAGACTCACTCCACACCAGGAGTACACTCAGAGCAGACTCACTCCACACCAGGAGTACACTCAGAGCAGAATCACTCCACACCAGGAGTACACTCAGAGCAGAATCACTCCACACCAGGAGTACACTCAGAGCAGACTCACTGCACACCAGTAGTACACTCAGAGCAGACTCACTCCACACCAGGAGTACACTCAGAGCAGACTCACTCCACACCAGGAGTACACTCAGAGCAGACTCACTCCACACCAGGAGTACACTCAGAGCAGACTCACTGCACAGTAGGAGTACACTCAGAGCAGACTCACTGCACAGTAGGAATACAATCAGAGCAGACTCACTCCACACCAGGAGTACACTCAGAGCTGACTCACTCCACAGTAGGAATACAATCAGAGCAGACTCACTCCACACCAGGAGTACACTCAGAGCTGACTCACTCCACATTAGGAATACAATCAGAGCAGACTCACTCCACTCCAGGAGTACACTCAGAGCAGACTCACTGCACAGTAGGAATACAATCAGAGCAGACTCACTCCACACCAGGAGTACACTCAGAGCTGACTCACTCCACACCAGTAGTACACTCAGAGCAGACTCACTCCACACCAGGAGCATACACAGAGCAGACTCATTCCACACCAGGAGCACACACAGAGCAGACACTCTCTACACCAGGAGTGCACTCAGAGCAGACTCATTCCACACCAGGAACACACACAGAGCAGACTGACTCCACACCAGGAGTACACTCAGAGCTGAATCACTCCACAGTAGGAGTACACTCAGAGCAGACTCACTGCACAGTAGGAGTACACTCAGAGCTGACTCATTCCACACCAGGAACACACACAGAGCAGACTCACTCCACACCAGGAGTACACTCAGAGCAGACTCACTCCACAGTAGGAGTACACTCAGAGCAGACTCACGGCACAGTAGGAGTACACTCAGAGCAGACTCACTGCACAGTAGGAGTACACTCAGAGCAGACTCACTCCACACCAGGAGTACACTCAGAGCAGACTCACTCCACACCAGGAGTACACTCAGAGCTGACTCACTCCACACCAGGAGTACACTCAGAGCAGACTCACTGCACAGTAGGAATACAATCAGAGCAGACTCACTCCACACCAGGAGTACACTCAGAGCAGACTCACTCCGCACCAGGAGTACACTCAGAGCAGACTCACTCCACACCAGGAGTACACTCAGAGCAGACTCACTGCACAGTAGGAATACACTCAGAGCAGACTCACTGCACAGTAGGAGTACACTCAGAGCAGACTCACTCCACACCAGGAGTACAATCAGAGCAGACTCACTCCACACCAGGAGTACACTCAGAGCTGACTCACTCCACACCAGGAATACACTCAGAGCAGACTCACTGCACAGTAGGAGTACACTCAGAGCAGACTCACTGCACAGTAGGAGTACACTCAGAGCAGACTCACTGCACAGTAGGAGTACACTCAGAGCAGACTCACTCCACACCAGGAGTACACTCAGAGCAGACTCACTGCACAGTAGGAGTACACTCAGAGCAGACTCACTGCACAGTAGGAGTACACTCAGAGCAGACTCACTCCACACCAGGAGTACACTCAGAGCAGAATCACTCCACACCAGGAGTACACTCAGAGCAGACTCACTGCACAGTAGGAGTACACTCAGAGCAGACTCACTGCACAGTAGGAGTACACTCAGAGCAGACTCACTCCACACCAGGAGTACACTCAGAGCAGACTCACTGCACAGTAGGAGTACACTCAGAGCAGACTCACTGCACAGTAGGAGTACACTCAGAGCAGACTCACTGCACAGTAGGAGTACACTCAGAGCAGACTCACTGCACAGTAGGAGTACACTCAGAGCAGACTCACTGCACAGTAGGATTACACTCAGAGCAGACTCACTCCACACCAGGAGCATACACAGAGCAGACTCATTCCACACCAGGAACACACACAGAGCAGACTCACTCCACACCAGGAGTACACTCAGAGCTGACTCACTCCACACCAGGAGTACACTCAGAGCTGACTCACTCCACAGTAGGAGTACAATCAGCGCAGACTCACTGCACAGTAGGAATACAATCAGAGCAGACTCACTCCAAACCAGGAGTACACTCAGAGCAGACTCACTCCACAACAGGAGTACACTGAGAGCAGACTCACTGCACAGTAGGAATACAATGAGAGCAGACTCACTGCACACCAGGAGTACACTCAGAGCTGACTCACTCCACACCAGGAGTACACTCAGAGCAGACTCACTCCACACCAGGAGTACACTCAGAGAGGCTCACTGCACAGTAGGAATACAATCAGAGCAGACTCACTGCACACCAGGAGTACACTCAGAGCTGACTCACTCCACACCAGGAGTACACTCAGAGCAGACTCACTCCACACCAGGAGTACACTCAGAGCAGACTCACTCCACACCAGGAGTACACTCAGAGCAGACTCACTCCACACCAGGAGTACACTCAGAGCAGACTCACTCCACACCAGGAGTACACTCAGAGCAGACTCACTGCACACCAGGAGTACACTCAGAGCAGACTCACTCCACACCAGGAGTACACTCAGAGCAGACTCACTCCACACCAGGAGTACACTCAGAGCTGACTCACTCCACAGTAGGAATACAATCAGAGCAGACTCACTCCACACCAGGAGTACACTCAGAGCTGACTCACTCCACAGTAGGAATACAATCAGAGCAGACTCACTCCACTCCAGGAATACACTCAGAGCAGACTCACTGCACAGTAGGAATACAATCAGAGCAGACTCACTCCACACCAGGAGTACACTCAGAGCTGACTCACTCCACAGTAGGAATACAATCAGAGCAGACTCACTCCACACCAGGAGTACACTCAGAGCTGACTCACTCCACACCAGGAGTACACTCAGAGCAGACTCACTCCACACCAGGAGCATACACAGAGCAGACTCATTCCACACCAGGAGCACACACAGAGCAGACACACTCTACACCAGGAGTGCACTCAGAGCAGACTCATTCCACACCAGGAACACACACAGAGCAGACTGACTCCACACCAGGAGTACACTCAGAGCTGAATCACTCCACAGTAGGAGTACACTCAGAGCAGACTCACTGCACAGTAGGAGTACACTCAGAGCTGACTCATTCCACACCAGGAACACACACAGAGCAGACTCACTCCACACCAGCAGTACACTCAGAGCAGACTCACTCCACAGTAGGAGTACACTCAGAGCAGACTCACTGCACAGTAGGAGTACACTCAGAGCAGACTCACTGCACAGTAGGAGTACACTCAGAGCAGACTCACTCCACACCAGGAGTACACTCAGAGCAGACTCACTCCACACCAGGAGTACACTCAGAGCAGTCTCACTCCACACCAGGAGTACACTCAGAGCAGACTCACTGCACAGTAGGAATACAATCAGAGCAGACTCACTGCACAGTAGGAATACACTCAGAGCAGACTCACTGCACAGTAGGAGTACACTCAGAGCAGACTCGCTCCACACCAGGAGTACAATCAGAGCAGACTCACTCCACACCAGGAGTACACTCAGAGCTGACTCACTCCACACCAGGAGTACACTCAGAGCAGACTCACTGCACAGTAGGATTACACTCAAAGCAGACTCACTGCACAGTAGGAGTACACTCAGAGCAGACTCACTGCACAGTAGGAGTACACTCAGAGCAGACTCACTCCACACCAGGAGTACACTCAGAGCAGACTCACTGCACAGTAGGAGTACACTCAGAGCAGACTCACTGCACAGTAGGAGTACACTCAGAGCAGACTCACTCCACACCAGGAGTACACTCAGAGCAGACTCTATCCACACCAGGAGTACACTCAGAGCAGACTCACTGCACAGTAGGAGTACACTCAGAGCAGACTCACTGCACAGTAGGAGTACACTCAGAGCAGACTCATTCCACACCAGGAGTACACTCAGAGCAGACTCACTGCACAGTAGGAGTACACTCAGAGCAGACTCACTGCACAGTCGGAGTACACTCAGAGCAGACTCACTGCACAGTAGGATTACACTCAGAGCAGACTCACTCCACACCAGGAGCATACACAGAGCAGACTCATTCCACACCAGGAACACACACAGAGCAGACTCACTCCACACCAGGAGTACACTCAGAGCAGACTCACTGCACAGTAGGAGTACACTCAGAGCTGACTCACTCCACACCAGGAGTACACTCAGAGCTGACTCACTCCACACCAGGAGTACACTCAGAGCTGACTCACTCAACAGTAGGAGTACAATCAGCGCAGACTCACTGCACAGTAGGAATACAATCAGAGCAGACTCACTCCAAACCAGGAGTACACTCAGAGCAGACTCACTCCACACCAGGAGTACACTGAGAGCAGACTCACTGCACAGTAGGAATACAATGAGAGCAGACTCACTGCACACCAGGAGTACACTCAGAGCTGACTCACTCCACACCAGGAGTACACTCAGAGCAGACTCACTCCACACCAGGAGTACACTCAGAGAGGCTCACTGCACAGTAGGAATACAATCAGAGCAGACTCACTGCACACCAGGAGTACACTCAGAGCTGACTCACTCCACACCAGGAGTACACTCAGAGCAGACTCACTCCACACCAGGAGTACACTCAGAGCAGACTCACTCCACACCAGGAGTACACTCAGAGCAGACTCACTCCACACCAGGAGTACACTCAGAGCAGACTCACTCCACACCAGGAGTACACTCAGAGCAGAATCACTCCACACCAGGAGTACACTCAGAGCAGAATCACTCCACACCAGGAGTACACTCAGAGCAGACTCACTGCACACCAGTAGTACACTCAGAGCAGACTCACTCCACACCAGGAGTACACTCAGAGCAGACTCACTCCACACCAGGAGTACACTCAGAGCAGACTCACTCCACACCAGGAGTACACTCAGAGCAGACTCACTGCACAGTAGGAGTACACTCAGAGCAGACTCACTGCACAGTAGGAATACAATCAGAGCAGACTCACTCCACACCAGGAGTACACTCAGAGCTGACTCACTCCACAGTAGGAATACAATCAGAGCAGACTCACTCCACACCAGGAGTACACTCAGAGCTGACTCACTCCACATTAGGAATACAATCAGAGCAGACTCACTCCACTCCAGGAGTACACTCAGAGCAGACTCACTGCACAGTAGGAATACAATCAGAGCAGACTCACTCCACACCAGGAGTACACTCAGAGCTGACTCACTCCACACCAGTAGTACACTCAGAGCAGACTCACTCCACACCAGGAGCATACACAGAGCAGACTCATTCCACACCAGGAGCACACACAGAGCAGACACTCTCTACACCAGGAGTGCACTCAGAGCAGACTCATTCCACACCAGGAACACACACAGAGCAGACTGACTCCACACCAGGAGTACACTCAGAGCTGAATCACTCCACAGTAGGAGTACACTCAGAGCAGACTCACTGCACAGTAGGAGTACACTCAGAGCTGACTCATTCCACACCAGGAACACACACAGAGCAGACTCACTCCACACCAGGAGTACACTCAGAGCAGACTCACTCCACAGTAGGAGTACACTCAGAGCAGACTCACGGCACAGTAGGAGTACACTCAGAGCAGACTCACTGCACAGTAGGAGTACACTCAGAGCAGACTCACTCCACACCAGGAGTACACTCAGAGCAGACTCACTCCACACCAGGAGTACACTCAGAGCTGACTCACTCCACACCAGGAGTACACTCAGAGCAGACTCACTGCACAGTAGGAATACAATCAGAGCAGACTCACTCCACACCAGGAGTACACTCAGAGCAGACTCACTCCGCACCAGGAGTACACTCAGAGCAGACTCACTCCACACCAGGAGTACACTCAGAGCAGACTCACTGCACAGTAGGAATACACTCAGAGCAGACTCACTGCACAGTAGGAGTACACTCAGAGCAGACTCACTCCACACCAGGAGTACAATCAGAGCAGACTCACTCCACACCAGGAGTACACTCAGAGCTGACTCACTCCACACCAGGAATACACTCAGAGCAGACTCACTGCACAGTAGGAGTACACTCAGAGCAGACTCACTGCACAGTAGGAGTACACTCAGAGCAGACTCACTGCACAGTAGGAGTACACTCAGAGCAGACTCACTCCACACCAGGAGTACACTCAGAGCAGACTCACTGCACAGTAGGAGTACACTCAGAGCAGACTCACTGCACAGTAGGAGTACACTCAGAGCAGACTCACTCCACACCAGGAGTACACTCAGAGCAGAATCACTCCACACCAGGAGTACACTCAGAGCAGACTCACTGCACAGTAGGAGTACACTCAGAGCAGACTCACTGCACAGTAGGAGTACACTCAGAGCAGACTCACTCCACACCAGGAGTACACTCAGAGCAGACTCACTGCACAGTAGGAGTACACTCAGAGCAGACTCACTGCACAGTAGGAGTACACTCAGAGCAGACTCACTGCACAGTAGGAGTACACTCAGAGCAGACTCACTGCACAGTAGGAGTACACTCAGAGCAGACTCACTGCACAGTAGGATTACACTCAGAGCAGACTCACTCCACACCAGGAGCATACACAGAGCAGACTCATTCCACACCAGGAACACACACAGAGCAGACTCACTCCACACCAGGAGTACACTCAGAGCTGACTCACTCCACACCAGGAGTACACTCAGAGCTGACTCACTCCACAGTAGGAGTACAATCAGCGCAGACTCACTGCACAGTAGGAATACAATCAGAGCAGACTCACTCCAAACCAGGAGTACACTCAGAGCAGACTCACTCCACAACAGGAGTACACTGAGAGCAGACTCACTGCACAGTAGGAATACAATGAGAGCAGACTCACTGCACACCAGGAGTACACTCAGAGCTGACTCACTCCACACCAGGAGTACACTCAGAGCAGACTCACTCCACACCAGGAGTACACTCAGAGAGGCTCACTGCACAGTAGGAATACAATCAGAGCAGACTCACTGCACACCAGGAGTACACTCAGAGCTGACTCACTCCACACCAGGAGTACACTCAGAGCAGACTCACTCCACACCAGGAGTACACTCAGAGCAGACTCACTCCACACCAGGAGTACACTCAGAGCAGACTCACTCCACACCAGGAGTACACTCAGAGCAGACTCACTCCACACCAGGAGTACACTCAGAGCAGACTCACTGCACACCAGGAGTACACTCAGAGCAGACTCACTCCACACCAGGAGTACACTCAGAGCAGACTCACTCCACACCAGGAGTACACTCAGAGCAGACTCACTGCACAGTAGGAGTACACTCAGAGCAGACTCACTGCACAGTAGGAATACAATCAGAGCAGACTCACTCCACACCAGGAGTACACTCAGAGCTGACTCACTCCACAGTAGGAATACAATCAGAGCAGACTCACTCCACACCAGGAGTACACTCAGAGCTGACTCACTCCACAGTAGGAATACAATCAGAGCAGACTCACTCCACTCCAGGAGCACACTCAGAGCAGACTCACTGCACAGTAGGAATACAATCAGAGCAGACTCACTCCACACCAGGAGTACACTCAGAGCTGACTCACTCCACACCAGGAGTACACTCAGAGCAGACTCACTCCACACCAGGAGCATACACAGAGCAGACTCATTCCACACCAGGAGCACACACAGAGCAGACACACTCTACACCAGGAGTGCACTCAGAGCAGACTCATTCCACACCAGGAACACACACAGAGCAGACTGACTCCACACCAGGAGTACACTCAGAGGTGAATCACTCCACAGTAGGAGTACACTCAGAGCAGACTCACTGCACAGTAGGAGTACACTCAGAGCTGACTCATTCCACACCAGGAACACACACAGAGCAGACTCACTCCACACCAGGAGTACACTCAGAGCAGACTCACTCCACAGTAGGAGTACACTCAGAGAAGACTCACTGCACAGTAGGAGTACACTCAGAGCAGACTCACTGCACAGTAGGAGTACACTCAGAGCAGACTCACTCCACACCAGGAGTACACTCAGAGCAGACTCACTCCACACCAGGAGTACACTCAGAGCAGACTCACTCCACACCAGGAGTACACTCAGAGCAGACTCACTGAACAGTAGGAATACAATCAGAGCAGACTCACTCCGCACCAGGGGTACAGTCAGAGCAGACTCACTCCACACCAGGAGTACACTCAGAGCAGACTCACTGCACAGTAGGAATACACTCAGAGCAGACTCACTGCACAGTAGGAGAACACTCAGAGCAGACTCACTCCACACCAGGAGTACAATCAGAGCAGACTCACTCCACAACAGGAGTACACTCAGAGCTGACTCACTCCACAGTAGGAATACAATCAGAGCAGACTCACTCCACTCCAGGAGTACACTCAGAGCAGACTCACTGCACAGTAGGAATACAATCAGAGCAGACTCACTCCACACCAGGAGTACACTCAGAGCTGACTCACTCCACACCAGGAGTACACTCACAGCAGACTCACTCCACACCAGGAGCATACACAGAGCAGACTCATTCCACACCAGGAGCACACACAGAGCAGACTGACTCCACACCAGGAGTACACTCAGAGCAGACTCACTGCACAGTAGGAGTACACTCAGAGCAGACTCACTGCACAGTAGGAGTACACACAGAGCAGACTCACTCCACACCAGGAGTACACTCTGAGCAGACTCACTCCACACCAGGAGTACACTCAGAGCAGACTCACTCCACACCAGGAGTACACTCAGACCAGACTCACTGCACAGTAGGAATACAATCAGAGCAGACTCACTCCACACCAGGAGTACACTCAGAGCAGACTCACTCCGCACCAGGAGTACACTCAGAGCAGACTCACTGCACAGTAGGAGTACACTCAGAGCAGACTCACTGCACACCAGGAGCATACACAGAGCAGACTCATTCCACAGCAGGAACACACACAGAGCAGACTCACTCCACACCAGGAGTACACTCAGAGCAGACTCACTGCACAGTAGGAGTACACTCAGAGCTGACTCACTCCACACCAGGAGTACACTCAGAGCTGACTCACTCCACACCAGGAGTACACTCAGAGCTGACTCACTCCACAGTAGGAGTACAATCAGCGCAGACTCACTGCACAGTAGGAATACAATCAGAGCAGACTCACTCCAAACCAGGAGTACACTCAGAGCAGACTCACTCCACACCAGGAGTACACTGAGAGCAGACTCACTGCACAGTAGGAATACAATGAGAGCAGACTCACTGCACACCAGGAGTACACTCAGAGCTGACTCACTCCACACCAGGAGTACACTCAGAGCAGACTCACTCCACACCAGGAGTACACTCAGAGAGGCTCACTGCACAGTAGGAATACAATCAGAGCAGGCTCACTGCACACCAGGAGTACACTCAGAGCTGACTCACTCCACACCAGGAGTACACTCAGAGCAGACTCACTCCACACCAGGAGTACACTCAGAGCAGACTCACTCCACACCAGGAGTACACTCAGAGCAGACTCACTCCACACCAGGAGTACACTCAGAGCAGACTCACTCCACACCAGGAGTACACTCAGAGCAGACTCACTGCACACCAGGAGTACACTCAGAGCAGACTCATTCCACACCAGGAGTACACTCAGAGCAGACTCACTCCACACCAGGAGTACACTCAGAGCAGACTCACTCCACACCAGGAGTACACTCAGAGCAGACTCACTGCACAGTAGGAGTACACTCAGAGCAGACTCACTGCACAGTAGGAATACAATCAGAGCAGACTCACTCCACACCAGGAGTACACTCAGAGCTGACTCACTCCACAGTAGGAATACAATCAGAGCAGACTCACTCCACACCAGGAGTACACTCAGAGCTGACTCACTCCACAGTAGGAATACAATTAGAGCAGACTGACTCCACTCCAGGAGTACACTCAGAGCAGACTCACTGCACAGTAGGAATACAATCAGAGCAGACTCACTCCACACCAGGAGTACACTCAGAGCAGACTCACTCCACACCAGGAGTACACTCAGAGCAGACTCACTCCACACCAGGAGCATACACAGAACAGACTCATTCCACACCAGGAGCACACACAGAGCAGACACACTCTACACCAGGAGTGCACTCAGAGCAGACTCATTCCACACCAGGAACACACACAGAGCAGACTGACTCCACACCAGGAGTACACTCAGAGCTGAATCACTCCACAGTAGGAGTACACTCAGAGCAGACTCACTGCACAGTAGGAGTACACTCAGAGCTGACTCATTCCGCACCAGGAAGACACACAGAGCAGACTCACTCCACACCAGGAGTACACTCAGAGCAGACTCACTCCACAGTAGGAGTACACTCAGAGCAGACTCACTGCACAGTAGGAGTACACTCAGAGCAGACTCACTGCACAGTAGGAGTACACTCAGAGCAGACTCACTCCACACCAGGAGTACACTCAGAGCAGACTCACTCCACACCAGGAGTACACTCAGAGCAGACTCACTCCACACCAGGAGTACACTCAGAGCAGACTCACTGCACAGTAGGAATACAATCAGAGCAGACTCACTCCACACCAGGAGTACACTCAGAGCAGACTCACTCCGCACCAGGAGTACACTCAGAGCAGACTCACTCCACACCAGGAGTACACTCAGAGCAGACTCACTGCACAGTAGGAATACACTCAGAGCAGACTCACTGCACAGTAGGAGTACACTCAGAGCAGACTCACTGCACAGTAGGAGTACACTCAGAGCAGACTCACTCCACACCAGGAGTACACTCAGAGCAGACTCACTCCACACCAGGAGTACACTCAGAGCAGACTCAATCCACGCCAGGAGTACACACAGAGCAGACTCACTGCACAGTAGGAATACAATCAGAGCAGACTCACTCCACACCAGGAGTACACTCAGAGCAGACTCACTCCGCACCAGGAGTACACTCAGAGCAGACTCACTCCACACCAGGAGTACACTCAGAGCAGACTCACTGCACAGTAGGAATACACTCAGAGCAGACTCACTGCACAGTAGGAGTACACTCAGAGCAGACTCACTGCACAGTAGGAGTACACTCAGAGCAGACTCACTGCACAGTAGGAGTACACTCAGAGCAGACTCACTCCACACCAGGAGTACACTCAGAGCAGACTCACTGCACAGTAGGAGTACACTCAGAGCAGACTCACTGCACAGTAGGAGTACACTCAGAGCAGACTCACTCCACACCAGGAGTACACTCAGAGCAGACTCACTCCACACCAGGAGTACACTCAGAGCAGACTCACTGCACAGTACGAGTACACTCAGAGCAGACTCACTGCACAGTAGGAGTACACTCAGAGCAGACTCACTACACACCAGGAGTACACTCAGAGCAGACTCACTGCACAGTAGGAGTACACTCAGAGCAGACTCACTGCACAGTCGGAGTACACTCAGAGAAGACTCACTGCACAGTAGGATTACACTCAGAGCAGACTCACTCCACACCAGGAGCATACACAGAGCAGACTCATTCCACACCAGGAACACATACAGAGCAGACTCACTCCACACCAGGAGTACACTCACAGCAGACTCAATGCACAGTAGGAGTACACTCAGAGCTGACTCACTCCACACCAGGAGTACACTCAGAGCTGACTCACTCCACACCAGGAGTACACTCAGAGCTGACTCACTCCACAGTAGGAGTACAATCAGCGCAGACTCACTGCACAGTAGGAGTACACTCAGAGCAGACTCACTGCACAGTAGGAATACAATCAGAGCAGACTCACTCCACACCAGGAGTACACTCAGAGCTGACTCACTCCACAGTAGGAATACAATCAGAGCAGACTCACTCCACACCAGGAGTACACTCAGAGCTGACTCACTCCACAGTAGGAATACAATCAGAGCAGACTCACTCCACTCCAGGAGTACACTCAGAGCAGACTCACTGCACAGTAGGAATACAATCAGAGCAGACTCACTCCACACCAGGAGTACACTCAGAGCTGACTCACTCCACACCAGGAGTACACTCAGAGCAGACTCACTCCACACCAGGAGCATACACAGAGCAGACTCATTCCACACCAGCAGCACACACAGAGCAGACACACTCTACACCAGGAGTGCACTCAGAGCAGACTCATTCCACACCAGGAACACACACAGAGCAGACTGACTCCACACCAGGAGTACACTCAGAGCTGAATCACTCCACAGTAGGAGTACACTCAGAGCAGATCACTGCACAGTAGGAGTACACTCAGAGCTGACTCATTCCACACCAGGAACACACACAGAGCAGACTCACTCCACACCAGGAGTACACTCAGAGCTGACTCACTGCACAGTAGGAGTACACTCAGAGCAGACTCACTGCACAGTAGGAGTACACTCAGAGCAGACTCACTCCACACCAGGAGTACACTCAGAGCAGACTCACTCCACACCAGGTGTACACTCAGAGCAGACTCACTCCACACCAGGAGTACACTCAGAGCAGACTCACTGAACAGTAGGAATACAATCAGAGCAGACTCACTCCGCACCAGGAGTACACTCAGAGCAGACTCACTCCACACCAGGAGTACACTCAGAGCAGACTCACTGCACAGTAGGAATACACTCAGAGCAGACTCACTGCACAGTAGGAGAACACTCAGAGCAGACTCACTCCACACCAGGAGTACAATCAGAGCAGACTCAATCCACACCAGGAGTACACTCAGAGCTGACTCACTCCACAGTAGGAATACAATCAGAGCAGACTCACTCCACTCCAGGAGTACACTCAGAGCAGACTCACTGCACAGTAGGAATACAATCAGAGCAGACTCACTCCACACCAGGAGTACACTCAGAGCTGACTCACTCCACACCAGGAGTACACTCACAGCAGACTCACTCCACACCAGGAGCATACACAGAGCAGACTCATTCCACACCAGGAGCACACACAGAGCAGACTGACTCCACACCAGGAGTACACTCAGAGCTGAATCACTCCACAGTAGGAGTACACTCAGAGCAGACTCACTGCACAGTAGGAGTACACTCAGAGCAGACTCACTGCACAGTAGGAGTACACTCAGAGCAGACTCACTCCACACCAGGAGTACACTCTGAGCAGACTCACTCCACACCAGGAGTACACTCAGAGCAGACTCACTCCACACCAGGAGTACACTCAGACCAGACTCACTGCACAGTAGGAATACAATCAGAGCAGACTCACTCCACACCAGGAGTACACTCAGAGCAGACTCACTCCGCACCAGGAGTACACTCAGAGCAGACTCACTGCACAGTAGGAGTACACTCAGAGCAGACTCACTGCACAGTAGGATTACACTCAGAGCAGACTCACTCCACACCAGGAGCATACACAGAGCAGACTCATTCCACACCAGGAACACACACAGAGCAGACTCACTCCACACCAGGAGTACACTCAGAGCTGACTCACTCCACACCAGGAGTACACTCAGAGCTGACTCACTCCACAGTAGGAGTACAATCAGCGCAGACTCACTGCACAGTAGGAATACAATCAGAGCAGACTCACTCCAACCCAGGAGTACACTCAGAGCAGACTCACTCCACAACAGGAGTACACTGAGAGCAGACTCACTGCACAGTAGGAATACAATGAGAGCAGACTCACTGCACACCAGGAGTACACTCAGAGCTGACTCACTCCACACCAGGAGTACACTCAGAGCAGACTCACTCCACACCAGGAGTACACTCAGAGAGGCTCACTGCACAGTAGGAATACAATCAGAGCAGACTCACTGCACACCAGGAGTACAGTCAGAGCTGACTCACTCCACACCAGGAGTACACTCAGAGCAGACTCACTCCACACCAGGAGTACACTCAGAGCAGACTCACTCCACACCAGGAGTACACTCAGAGCAGACTCACTCCACACCAGGAGTACACTCAGAGCAGACTCACTCCACACCAGGAGTACACTCAGAGCAGACTCACTGCACACCAGGAGTACACTCAGAGCAGACTCACTCCACACCAGGAGTACACTCAGAGCAGACTCACTCCACACCAGGAGTACACTCAGAGCAGACTCACTGCACAGTAGGAGTACACTCAGAGCAGACTCACTGCACAGTAGGAGTACACTCAGAGCAGACTCACTCCACACCAGGAGTACACTCAGAGCTGACTCACTCCACAGTAGGAATACAATCAGAGCAGACTCACTCCACACCAGGAGTACACTCAGAGCTGACTCACTCCACAGTAGGAATACAATCAGAGTAGACTCACTCCACTCCAGGAGCACACTCAGAGCAGACTCACTGCACAGTAGGAATACAATCAGAGCAGACTCACTCCACACCAGGAGTACACTCAGAGCTGACTCACTCCACACCAGGAGTACACTCAGAGCAGACTCACTCCACACCAGGAGCATACACAGAGCAGACTCATTCCACACCAGGAGCACACACAGAGCAGACACACTCTACACCAGGAGTGCACTCAGAGCAGACTCATTCCACACCAGGAACACACACAGAGCAGACTGACTCCACACCAGGAGTACACTCAGAGGTGAATCACTCCACAGTAGGAGTACACTCAGAGCAGACTCACTGCACAGTAGGAGTACACTCAGAGCTGACTCATTCCACACCAGGAACACACACAGAGCAGACTCACTCCACACCAGGAGTACACTCAGAGCAGACTCACTCCACAGTAGGAGTACACTCAGAGAAGACTCACTGCACAGTAGGAGTACACTCAGAGCAGACTCACTGCACAGTAGGAGTACACTCAGAGCAGACTCACTCCACACCAGGAGTACACTCAGAGCAGACTCACTCCACACCAGGAGTACACTCAGAGCAGACTCACTCCACACCAGGAGTACACTCAGAGCAGACTCACTGAACAGTAGGAATACAATCAGAGCAGACTCACTCCGCACCAGGGGTACAGTCAGAGCAGACTCACTCCACACCAGGAGTACACTCAGAGCAGACTCACTGCACAGTAGGAATACACTCAGAGCAGACTCACTGCACAGTAGGAGAACACTCAGAGCAGACTCACTCCACACCAGGAGTACAATCAGAGCAGACTCACTCCACAACAGGAGTACACTCAGAGCTGACTCACTCCACAGTAGGAATACAATCAGAGCAGACTCACTCCACTCCAGGAGTACACTCAGAGCAGACTCACTGCACAGTAGGAATACAATCAGAGCAGACTCACTCCACACCAGGAGTACACTCAGAGCTGACTCACTCCACACCAGGAGTACACTCACAGCAGACTCACTCCACACCAGGAGCATACACAGAGCAGACTCATTCCACACCAGGAGCACACACAGAGCAGACTGACTCCACACCAGGAGTACACTCAGAGCAGACTCACTGCACAGTAGGAGTACACTCAGAGCAGACTCACTGCACAGTAGGAGTACACACAGAGCAGACTCACTCCACACCAGGAGTACACTCTGAGCAGACTCACTACACACCAGGAGTACACTCAGAGCAGACTCACTCCACACCAGGAGTACACTCAGACCAGACTCACTGCACAGTAGGAATACAATCAGAGCAGACTCACTCCACACCAGGAGTACACTCAGAGCAGACTCACTCCGCACCAGGAGTACACTCAGAGCAGACTCACTGCACAGTAGGAGTACACTCAGAGCAGACTCACTGCACAGTAGGATTACACTCAGAGCAGACTCACTCCACACCAGGAGCATACACAGAGCAGACTCATTCCACAGCAGGAACACACACAGAGCAGACTCACTCCACACCAGGAGTACACTCAGAGCAGACTCACTGCACAGTAGGAGTACACTCAGAGCTGACTCACTCCACACCAGGAGTACACTCAGAGCTGACTCACTCCACACCAGGAGTACACTCAGAGCTGACTCACTCCACAGTAGGAGTACAATCAGCGCAGACTCACTGCACAGTAGGAATACAATCAGAGCAGACTCACTCCAAACCAGGAGTACACTCAGAGCAGACTCACTCCACACCAGGAGTACACTGAGAGCAGACTCACTGCACAGTAGGAATACAATGAGAGCAGACTCACTGCACACCAGGAGTACACTCAGAGCTGACTCACTCCACACCAGGAGTACACTCAGAGCAGACTCACTCCACACCAGGAGTACACTCAGAGAGGCTCACTGCACAGTAGGAATACAATCAGAGCAGACTCACTGCACACCAGGAGTACACTCAGAGCTGACTCACTCCACACCAGGAGTACACTCAGAGCAGACTCACTCCACACCAGGAGTACACTCAGAGCAGACTCACTCCACACCAGGAGTACACTCAGAGCAGACTCACTCCACACCAGGAGTACACTCAGAGCAGACTCACTCCACACCAGGAGTACACTCAGAGCAGACTCACTGCACACCAGGAGTACACTCAGAGCAGACTCATTCCACACCAGGAGTACACTCAGAGCAGACTCACTCCACACCAGGAGTACACTCAGAGCAGACTCACTCCACACCAGGAGTACACTCAGAGCAGACTCACTGCACAGTAGGAGTACACTCAGAGCAGACTCACTGCACAGTAGGAATACAATCAGAGCAGACTCACTCCACACCAGGAGTACACTCAGAGCTGACTCACTCCACAGTAGGAATACAATCAGAGCAGACTCACTCCACACCAGGAGTACACTCAGAGCTGACTCACTCCACAGTAGGAATACAATTAGAGCAGACTTACTCCACTCCAGGAGTACACTCAGAGCAGACTCACTGCACAGTAGGAATACAATCAGAGCAGACTCACTCCACACCAGGAGTACACTCAGAGCAGACTCACTCCACACCAGGAGTACACTCAGAGCAGACTCACTCCACACCAGGAGCATACACAGAACAGACTCATTCCACACCAGGAGCACACACAGAGCAGACACACTCTACACCAGGAGTGCACTCAGAGCAGACTCATTCCACACCAGGAACACACACAGAGCAGACTGACTCCACACCAGGAGTACACTCAGAGCTGAATCACTCCACAGTAGGAGTACACTCAGAGCAGACTCACTGCACAGTAGGAGTACACTCAGAGCTGACTCATTCCGCACCAGGAAGACACACAGAGCAGACTCACTCCACACCAGGAGTACACTCAGAGCAGACTCACTCCACAGTAGGAGTACAGTCAGAGCAGACTCACTGCACAGTAGGAGTACACTCAGAGCAGACTCACTGCACAGTAGGAGTACACTCAGAGCAGACTCACTCCACACCAGGAGTACACTCAGAGCAGACTCACTCCACACCAGGAGTACACTCAGAGCAGACTCACTCCACACCAGGAGTACACTCAGAGCAGACTCACTGCACAGTAGGAATACAATCAGAGCAGACTCACTCCACACCAGGAGTACACTCAGAGCAGACTCACTCCGCACCAGGAGTACACTCAGAGCAGACTCACTCCACACCAGGAGTACACTCAGAGCAGACTCACTGCACAGTAGGAATACACTCAGAGCAGACTCACTGCACAGTAGGAGTACACTCAGAGCAGACTCACTGCACAGTAGGAGTACACTCAGAGCAGACTCACTCCACACCAGGAGTACACTCAGAGCAGACTCACTCCACACCAGGAGTACACTCAGAGCAGACTCAATCCACGCCAGGAGTACACACAGAGCAGACTCACTGCACAGTAGGAATACAATCAGAGCAGACTCACTCCACACCAGGAGTACACTCAGAGCAGACTCACTCCGCACCAGGAGTACACTCAGAGCAGACTCACTCCACACCAGGAGTACACTCAGAGCAGACTCACTGCACAGTAGGAATACACTCAGAGCAGACTCACTGCACAGTAGGAGTACACTCAGAGCAGACTCACTGCACAGTAGGAGTACACTCAGAGCAGACTCACTGCACAGTAGGAGTACACTCAGAGCAGACTCACTCCACACCAGGAGTACACTCAGAGCAGACTCACTGCACAGTAGGAGTACACTCAGAGCAGACTCACTGCACAGTAGGAGTACACTCAGAGCAGACTCACTCCACACCAGGAGTACACTCAGAGCAGACTCACTCCACACCAGGAGTACACTCAGAGCAGACTCACTGCACAGTACGAGTGCACTCAGAGCAGACTCACTGCACAGTAGGAGTACACTCAGAGCAGACTCACTACACACCAGGAGTACACTCAGAGCAGACTCACTGCACAGTAGGAGTACACTCAGAGCAGACTCACTGCACAGTCGGAGTACACTCAGAGAAGACTCACTGCACAGTAGGATTACACTCAGAGCAGACTCACTCCACACCAGGAGCATACACAGAGCAGACTCATTCCACACCAGGAACACATACAGAGCAGACTCACTCCACACCAGGAGTACACTCACAGCAGACTCAATGCACAGTAGGAGTACACTCAGAGCTGACTCACTCCACACCAGGAGTACACTCAGAGCTGACTCACTCCACACCAGGAGTACACTCAGAGCTGACTCACTCCACAGTAGGAGTACAATCAGCGCAGACTCACTGCACAGTAGGAGTACACTCAGAGCAGACTCACTGCACAGTAGGAATACAATCAGAGCAGACTCACTCCACACCAGGAGTACACTCAGAGCTGACTCACTCCACAGTAGGAATACAATCAGAGCAGACTCACTCCACACCAGGAGTACACTCAGAGCTGACTCACTCCACAGTAGGAATACAATCAGAGCAGACTCACTCCACTCCAGGAGTACACTCAGAGCAGACTCACTGCACAGTAGGAATACAATCAGAGCAGACTCACTCCACACCAGGAGTACACTCAGAGCTGACTCACTCCACACCAGGAGTACACTCAGAGCAGACTCACTCCACACCAGGAGCATACACAGAGCAGACTCATTCCACACCAGCAGCACACACAGAGCAGACACACTCTACACCAGGAGTGCACTCAGAGCAGACTCATTCCACACCAGGAACACACACAGAGCAGACTGACTCCACACCAGGAGTACACTCAGAGCTGAATCACTCCACAGTAGGAGTACACTCAGAGCAGATCACTGCACAGTAGGAGTACACTCAGAGCTGACTCATTCCACACCAGGAACACACACAGAGCAGACTCACTCCACACCAGGAGTACACTCAGAGCTGACTCACTGCACAGTAGGAATACAATGAGAGCAGACTCACTGCACAGTAGGAGTACACTCAGAGCAGACTCACTCCACACCAGGAGTACACTCAGAGCAGACTCACTCCACACCAGGAGTACACTCAGAGCAGACTCACTCCACACCAGGAGTACACTCAGAGCAGACTCACTGAACAGTAGGAATACAATCAGAGCAGACTCACTCCGCACCAGGAGTACACTCAGAGCAGACTCACTCCACACCAGGAGTACACTCAGAGCAGACTCACTGCACAGTAGGAATACACTCAGAGCAGACTCACTGCACAGTAGGAGAACACTCAGAGCAGACTCACTCCACACCAGGAGTACAATCAGAGCAGACTCAATCCACACCAGGAGTACACTCAGAGCTGACTCACTCCACAGTAGGAATACAATCAGAGCAGACTCACTCCACTCCAGGAGTACACTCAGAGCAGACTCACTGCACAGTAGGAATACAATCAGAGCAGACTCACTCCACACCAGGAGTACACTCAGAGCTGACTCACTCCACACCAGGAGTACACTCACAGCAGACTCACTCCACACCAGGAGCATACACAGAGCAGACTCATTCCACACCAGGAGCACACACAGAGCAGACTGACTCCACACCAGGAGTACACTCAGAGCTGAATCACTCCACAGTAGGAGTACACTCAGAGCAGACTCACTGCACAGTAGGAGTACACTCAGAGCAGACTCACTGCACAGTAGGAGTACACTCAGAGCAGACTCACTCCACACCAGGAGTACACTCTGAGCAGACTCACTCCACACCAGGAGTACACTCAGAGCAGACTCACTCCACACCAGGAGTACACTCAGACCAGACTCACTGCACAGTAGGAATACAATCAGAGCAGACTCACTCCACACCAGGAGTACACTCAGAGCAGACTCACTCCGCACCAGGAGTACACTCAGAGCAGACTCACTGCACAGTAGGAGTACACTCAGAGCAGACTCACTGCACAGTAGGATTACACTCAGAGCAGACTCACTCCACACCAGGAGCATACACAGAGCAGACTCATTCCACACCAGGAACACACACAGAGCAGACTCACTCCACACCAGGAGTACACTGAGAGCAGACTCACTGCACAGTAGGAGTACACTCAGAGCTGTCTCACTCCACACCAGGAGTACACTCAGAGCTGACTCACTCCACACCAGGAGTACACTCAGAGCTGACTCACTCCACAGTAGGAGTACAATCAGGGCAGACTCACTGCACAGTAGGAATACAATCAGAGCAGACTCACTCCAAACCAGGAGTACACTCAGAGCAGACTCACTCCACACCAGGAGTACACTGAGAGCAGACTCACTGCACAGTAGGAATACAATGACAGCAGACTCACTGCACACCAGGAGTACAATCAGAGCTGACTCACTCCACACCAGGAGTACACTCAGAGCAGACTCACTCCACACCAGGAGTACACTCAGAGAGGCTCACTGCACAGTAGAAATACAATCAGAGCAGACTCACTGCACACCAGGAGTACACTCAGAGCTGACTCACTCCACACCAGGAGTACACTCAGAGCAGACTCACTCCACACCAGGAGTACACTCAAAGCAGACTCACTCCACACCAGGAGTACACTCAGAGCAGACTCACTCCACACCAGGAGTACACTCAGAGCAGACTCACTCCACACCAGGAGTACACTCAGAGCAGACTCACTGCACACCAGGAGTACACACAGAGCAGACTCACTGCACACCAGGAGTACACTCAGAGCAGACTCACTCCACACCAGGAGTACACTCAGAGCAGACTCACTCCACACCAGGAGTACACTCAGAGCAGACTCACTCCACACCAGGAGTACACTCCGAGCAGACTCACTGCACAGTAGGAGTACACTCAGAGCAGACTCACTGCACAGTAGGAATACAATCAGAGCAGACTCACTCCACACCAGGAGTACACTCAGAGCTGACTCACTCCACAGTAGGAATACAATCAGAGCAGACTCACTCCACACCAGGAGTACACTCAGAGCTGACTCACTCCACAGTAGGAATACAATTAGAGCAGACTCACTCCACTCCAGGAGTACACTCAGAGCAGACTCACTGCACAGTAGGAATACAATCAGAGCAGACTCACTCCACACCAGGAGTACACTCAGAGCTGACTCACTCCACACCAGGAGTACACTCAGAGCAGACTCACTCCACACCAGGAGCATACACAGAACAGACTCATTCCACACCAGGAGCACACACAGAGCAGACACACTCTACACCAGGAGTGCACTCAGAGCAGACTCATTCCACACCAGGAACACACACAGAGCAGACTGACTCCACACCAGGAGTACACTCAGAGCTGAATCACTCCACAGTAGGAGTACACTCAGAGCAGATCACTGCACAGTAGGAGTACACTCAGAGCTGACTCATTCCACACCAGGAACACACACAGAGCAGACTCACTCCACACCAGGAGTACACTCAGAGCAGACTCACTACACAGTAGGAGTACACTCAGAGCTGACTCACTGCACAGTAGGAGTACACTCAGAGCAGACTCACTGCACAGTAGGAGTACACTCAGAGCAGACTCACTCCACACCAGGAGTACACTCAGAGCAGACTCACTCCACACCAGGAGTACACTCAGAGCAGACTCACTCCACACCAGGAGTACACTCAGAGCAGACTCACTGAACAGTAGGAATACAATCAGAGCAGACTCACTCCGCACCAGGAGTACACTCAGAGCAGACTCACTCCACACCAGGAGTACACTCAGAGCAGACTCACTGCACAGTAGGAATACACTCAGAGCAGACTCACTGCACAGTAGGAGAACACTCAGAGCAGACTCACTCCACACCAGGAGTACAATCAGAGCAGACTCAATCCACACCAGGAGTACACTCAGAGCTGACTCACTCCACAGTAGGAATACAATCAGAGCAGACTCACTCCACTCCAGGAGTACACTCAGAGCAGACTCACTGCACAGTAGGAATACAATCAGAGCAGACTCACTCCACACCAGGAGTACACTCAGAGCTGACTCACTCCACACCAGGAGTACACTCACAGCAGACTCACTCCACACCAGGAGCATACACAGAGCAGACTCATTCCACACCAGGAGCACACACAGAGCAGACTGACTCCACACCAGGAGTACACTCAGAGCTGAATCACTCCACAGTAGGAGTACACTCAGAGCAGACTCACTGCACAGTAGGAGTACACTCAGAGCAGACTCACTGCACAGTAGGAGTACACTCAGAGCAGACTCACTCCACACCAGGAGTACACTCTGAGCAGACTCACTCCACACCAGGAGTACACTCAGAGCAGACTCACTCCACACCAGGAGTACACTCAGACCAGACTCACTGCACAGTAGGAATACAATCAGAGCAGACTCACTCCACACCAGGAGTACACTCAGAGCAGACTCACTCCGCACCAGGAGTACACTCAGAGCAGACTCACTGCACAGTAGGAGTACACTCAGAGCAGACTCACTGCACAGTAGGATTACACTCAGAGCAGACTCACTCCACACCAGGAGCATACACAGAGCAGACTCATTCCACACCAGGAACACACACAGAGCAGACTCACTCCACACCAGGAGTACACTGAGAGCAGACTCACTGCACAGTAGGAGTACACTCAGAGCTGTCTCACTCCACACCAGGAGTACACTCAGAGCAGACTCACTGCACAGTAGGAGTACACTCAGAGCAGACTCACTGCACAGTAGGAGTACACTCAGAGCAGACTCACTCCACACCAGGAGTACACTCTGAGCAGACTCACTCCACACCAGGAGTACACTCAGAGCAGACTCACTCCACACCAGGAGTACACTCAGACCAGACTCACTGCACAGTAGGAATACAATCAGAGCAGACTCACTCCACACCAGGAGTACACTCAGAGCAGACTCACTCCGCACCAGGAGTACACTCAGAGCAGACTCACTGCACAGTAGGAGTACACTCAGAGCAGACTCACTGCACAGTAGGATTACACTCAGAGCAGACTCACTCCACACCAGGAGCATACACAGAGCAGACTCATTCCACACCAGGAACACACACAGAGCAGACTCACTCCACACCAGGAGTACACTGAGAGCAGACTCACTGCACAGTAGGAGTACACTCAGAGCTGTCTCACTCCACACCAGGAGTACACTCAGAGCTGACTCACTCCACACCAGGAGTACACTCAGAGCTGACTCACTCCACAGTAGGAGTACAATCAGGGCAGACTCACTGCACAGTAGGAATACAATCAGAGCAGACTCACTCCAAACCAGGAGTACACTCAGAGCAGACTCACTCCACACCAGGAGTACACTGAGAGCAGACTCACTGCACAGTAGGAATACAATGACAGCAGACTCACTGCACACCAGGAGTACAATCAGAGCTGACTCACTCCACACCAGGAGTACACTCAGAGCAGACTCACTCCACACCAGGAGTACACTCAGAGAGGCTCACTGCACAGTAGAAATACAATCAGAGCAGACTCACTGCACACCAGGAGTACACTCAGAGCTGACTCACTCCACACCAGGAGTACACTCAGAGCAGACTCACTCCACACCAGGAGTACACTCAAAGCAGACTCACTCCACACCAGGAGTACACTCAGAGCAGACTCACTCCACACCAGGAGTACACTCAGAGCAGACTCACTCCACACCAGGAGTACACTCAGAGCAGACTCACTGCACACCAGGAGTACACACAGAGCAGACTCACTGCACACCAGGAGTACACTCAGAGCAGACTCACTCCACACCAGGAGTACACTCAGAGCAGACTCACTCCACACCAGGAGTACACTCAGAGCAGACTCACTCCACACCAGGAGTACACTCAGAGCAGACTCACTGCACAGTAGGAGTACACTCAGAGCAGACTCACTGCACAGTAGGAATACAATCAGAGCAGACTCACTCCACACCAGGAGTACACTCAGAGCTGACTCACTCCACAGTAGGAATACAATCAGAGCAGACTCACTCCACACCAGGAGTACACTCAGAGCTGACTCACTCCACAGTAGGAATACAATTAGAGCAGACTCACTCCACTCCAGGAGTACACTCAGAGCAGACTCACTGCACAGTAGGAATACAATCAGAGCAGACTCACTCCACACCAGGAGTACACTCAGAGCTGACTCACTCCACACCAGGAGTACACTCAGAGCAGACTCACTCCACACCAGGAGCATACACAGAACAGACTCATTCCACACCAGGAGCACACACAGAGCAGACACACTCTACACCAGGAGTGCACTCAGAGCAGACTCATTCCACACCAGGAACACACACAGAGCAGACTGACTCCACACCAGGAGTACACTCAGAGCTGAATCACTCCACAGTAGGAGTACACTCAGAGCAGATCACTGCACAGTAGGAGTACACTCAGAGCTGACTCATTCCACACCAGGAACACACACAGAGCAGACTCACTCCACACCAGGAGTACACTCAGAGCAGACTCACTCCACAGTAGGAGTACACTCAGAGCTGACTCACTGCACAGTAGGAGTACACTCAGAGCAGACTCACTGCACAGTAGGAGTACACTCAGAGCAGACTCACTCCACACCAGGAGTACACTCAGAGCAGACTCACTCCACACCAGGAGTACACTCAGAGCAGACTCACTCCACACCAGGAGTACACTCAGAGCAGACTCACTGAACAGTAGGAATACAATCAGAGCAGACTCACTCCGCACCAGGAGTACACTCAGAGCAGACTCACTCCACACCAGGAGTACACTCAGAGCAGACTCACTGCACAGTAGGAATACGCTCAGAGCAGACTCACTGCACAGTAGGAGAACACTCAGAGCAGACTCACTCCACACCAGGAGTACAATCAGAGCAGACTCAATCCACACCAGGAGTACACTCAGAGCTGACTCACTCCACAGTAGGAATACAATCAGAGCAGACTCACTCCACTCCAGGAGTACACTCAGAGCAGACTCACTGCACAGTAGGAATACAATCAGAGCAGACTCACTCCACACCAGGAGTACACTCAGAGCTGACTCACTCCACACCAGGAGTACACTCACAGCAGACTCACTCCACACCAGGAGCATACACAGAGCAGACTCATTCCACACCAGGAGCACACACAGAGCAGACTGACTCCACACCAGGAGTACACTCAGAGCTGAATCACTCCACAGTAGGAGTACACTCAGAGCAGACTCACTGCACAGTAGGAGTACACTCAGAGCAGACTCACTGCACAGTAGGAGTACACTCAGAGCAGACTCACTCCACACCAGGAGTACACTCTGAGCAGACTCACTCCACACCAGGAGTACACTCAGAGCAGACTCACTCCACACCAGGAGTACACTCAGACCAGACTCACTGCACAGTAGGAATACAATCAGAGCAGACTCACTCCACACCAGGAGTACACTCAGAGCAGACTCACTCCGCACCAGGAGTACACTCAGAGCAGACTCACTGCACAGTAGGAGTACACTCAGAGCAGACTCACTCCACACCAGGAGCATACACAGAGCAGACTCATTCCACACCAGGAACACACACAGAGCAGACTCACTCCACACCAGGAGTACACTGAGAGCAGACTCACTGCACAGTAGGAGTACACTCAGAGCTGTCTCACTCCACACCAGGAGTACACTCAGAGCTGACTCACTCCACACCAGGAGTACACTCAGAGCTGACTCACTCCACAGTAGGAGTACAATCAGGGCAGACTCACTGCACAGTAGGAATACAATCAGAGCAGACTCACTCCAAACCAGGAGTACACTCAGAGCAGACTCACTCCACACCAGGAGTACACTGAGAGCAGACTCACTGCACAGTAGGAATACAATGACAGCAGACTCACTGCACACCAGGAGTACAATCAGAGCTGACTCACTCCACACCAGGAGTACACTCAGAGCAGACTCACTCCACACCAGGAGTACACTCAGAGAGGCTCACTGCACAGTAGAAATACAATCAGAGCAGACTCACTGCACACCAGGAGTACACTCAGAGCTGACTCACTCCACACCAGGAGTACACTCAGAGCAGACTCACTCCACACCAGGAGTACACTCAAAGCAGACTCACTCCACACCAGGAGTACACTCAGAGCAGACTCACTCCACACCAGGAGTACACTCAGAGCAGACTCACTCCACACCAGGAGTACACTCAGAGCAGACTCACTGCACACCAGGAGTACAGACAGAGCAGACTCACTGCACACCAGGAGTACACTCAGAGCAGACTCACTCCACACCAGGAGTACACTCAGAGCAGACTCACTCCACACCAGGAGTACACTCAGAGCAGACTCACTCCACACCAGGAGTACACTCAGAGCAGACTCACTGCACAGTAGGAGTACACTCAGAGCAGACTCACTGCACAGTAGGAATACAATCAGAGCAGACTCACTCCACACCAGGAGTACACTCAGAGCTGACTCACTCCACAGTAGGAATACAATCAGAGCAGACTCACTCCACACCAGGAGTACACTCAGAGCTGACTCACTCCACAGTAGGAATACAATTAGAGCAGACTCACTCCACTCCAGGAGTACACTCAGAGCAGACTCACTGCACAGTAGGAATACAATCAGAGCAGACTCACTCCACACCAGGAGTACACTCAGAGCTGACTCACTCCACACCAGGAGTACACTCAGAGCAGACTCACTCCACACCAGGAGCATACACAGAACAGACTCATTCCACACCAGGAGCACACACAGAGCAGACACACTCTACACCAGGAGTGCACTCAGAGCAGACTCATTCCACACCAGGAACACACACAGAGCAGACTGACTCCACACCAGGAGTACACTCAGAGCTGAATCACTCCACAGTAGGAGTACACTCAGAGCAGACTCACTGCACAGTAGGAGTACACTCAGAGCTGACTCATTCCGCACCAGGAAGACACACAGAGCAGACTCACTCCACACCAGGAGTACACTCAGAGCAGACTCACTCCACAGTAGGAGTACACTCAGAGCAGACTCACTGCACAGTAGGAGTACACTCAGAGCAGACTCACTGCACAGTAGGAGTACACTCAGAGCAGACTCACTCCACACCAGGAGTACACTCAGAGCAGACTCACTCCACACCAGGAGTACACTCAGAGCAGACTCACTGCACAGTAGGAGTACACTCAGAGCAGACTCACTGCACCGTAGGAATACAATCAGAGCAGACTCACTCCACACCAGGAGTACACTCAGAGCAGACTCACTCCACACCAGGAGTACACTCAGAGCAGACTCACTGCAGACTAGGAGTACACTCAGAGCAGACTCACTGCACACCAGGAGTACACTCAGAGCAGACTCACTGCAGAGTAGGAATACACTCAGAACAGACTCACTGCACAGTAGGAGTACACTCAGAGCAGACTCACTCCACACCAGCAGCATACACAGAGCAGACTCATTCCACACCAGGAACACACACAGAGCAGACTCACTCCACATCAGGAGTATATCAGAGCTGACTCACTCCACAGTAGGAGTACACTCAGAGCTGACTCACTCCACACCAGGAGTACACTCAGAGCTGACTCACTCCACACCAGGAGTACACTCAGAGCAGACTCACTCCACACCAGCAGCATACACAGAGCAGACTCATTCCACACCAGGAACACACACAGAGCAGACTCACTCCACATCAGGAGTATACTCAGAGCTGACTCACTCCACAGTAGGAGTACACTCAGAGCTGACTCACTGCACACCAGGAGTACACTCAGAGCTGACTCACTCCACACCAGGAGTACAATCAGAGCTGACTCACTCAACAGTAGGAGTACACTCAGAGGTGACTCACTCCACACCAGGAGTACACTCAGAGCTGACTCACTCCACACCAGGAGTACAGTCAGAGCAGACACACCCAACACCAAGAGTATACACCGAGCAGACTCACTCCACACCAGGAGCATACACAGAGCAGACTCATTCCACACCGGGAGCATACACAGAGCAGACTCACTCCACACCAGCAGTACACTCAGAGCAGACTCACTCCACACCAGGAGTACACTCAGAGCAGACTCACTCCACACCAGGAGTACACACAGAGCTGACTCACTCCACACCAGGAGTACACTCAGAGCAGGCTCACTCCACACCAGGAGTACACTCAGAGCTGACTCACTCTACACCAGGAGTACACTCAGAGCAGTCTCACTCCACACCAGGAGTACACTCAGAGCAGACTCACTGCACAGTAGGAGTACACTCAGAGCTGACTCACTCCACACCAGGATTACACTCAGAGCAGTCTCACTCCATACCAGGAGTACTCTCAGAGCAGACTCACTGCACAGTAGGAGTACACTCAGAGCAGACTCACTCCACACCAGGAGTACACTCAGAGCAGACTCACTGCACAGTAGAAATACACTCAGAGCGGACTCACTGCACAGTAGGAATACAATCAGAGCAGACTCACTCCACACCAGGAGTACACTCAGAGCTGACTCACTCCACACCAGGAGTACACTCAGAGCAGACTCACTCCACACCAGGAGTACACTAAGAGCAGACTCGCTCCACATCAGGAGTACACTCAGAGCAGACTCACTGCACAGTAGGAATACAATCAGAGCTGACTCACTAAACACCAGGAGTACACTCAGAGCTGACTCACTCCACACCAGGAGTACACTCAGAGAAGACTCACTCCACACCAGGAGTACACTCAGAGCTGACTCACTCCACACTAGGAGTACACTCAGAGCAGACTCACTCCACACCAGGAACACAGACAGAGCAGACTGACTCCACACCAGGAGTATACTCAGAGCTGACTCACTCCACACCAGGAGTACACTCAGAGCTGACTCACTGCACAGTAGGAGTACACTCAGAGTAGACTCACTGCACAGTAGGAATACAATCAGAGCAGACTCACTCCACACCAGGAGTACACTCAGAGCAGACTCACTCCACACCAGTAGTACACTCAGAGCAGACTCACTGCACAGTAGGAATACAATGAGAGCAGACTCACTCCACACCAGGAGCACAGTCAGAGCTGACTCACTCCACACCAGGAGTACACTCAGAGCAGACTCACTCCACACGAGGAGTACACTCAGAGCTGACTCACTGCACAGTAGGAGTACACTCAGAGCAGACTCACTGCACAGTAGGAGTACACTCAGAGCAGACTCACTGCACACCAGGAGTACACTCAGAGCAGACTCACTTCACAGTATGAGTACACTCAGAGCAGACTCACTGCACAGTAGGAGTACACTCAGAGCAGACTCACTCCACGCCAGGAGTACACTCAGAGCAGACTCACTCCACACTAGGAGTACACTCAGAGCAGACTCACTGCACAGTAGGAGTACACTCAGAGCAGACTCATTCCACACCAGGAGTACACTCAGAGCTGACTCACTCCACAGTAGGAGTACACTCAGAGCAGACTCACTCCACACCAGGAGTACACTCAGAGCAGACTCACTGCACAGTAGGAGTAGACTCAGAGCAGACTCACTCCACACCAGGAGTACACTCAGAGCAGACTCACTCCACACCAGGAGTACAGTCAGAGCAGACACACCCAACACCAAGAGTACACACCGAGCAGACTCACTCCACACCAGGAGCATACACATAGCAGACTCATTCCACACCAGGAGCATACACAGAGCAGACTCATTCCACACCAGGAGCATATACAGAGCTGACTCATTCCACACCAGGAGCATACACAGAGCAGACTCACTCCACACCAGCAGTACACTCAGAGCAGACTCACTCCACATCAGGAGTACACTCAGAGCAGACTCACTGCACAGTAGGAATACAATCAGAGCAGACTCACTCCACACCAGGAGTATACTCAGAGCTGACTCACTGCACACCAGGAGTACACTCAGAGCTGACTCACTCCACAGTAGGAGTACACTCAGAGCAGACTCACTGCACAGTAGGAATACAATCAGAGCAGACTCACTCCACACCAGGAGTACACTCAGAGCTGACTCACTCCACACCAGGAGTACACTCAGAGCAGACTCACTTCACACCAGGAGTACACTCAGAGCTGACTCACTGCACAGTAGGAGTACACTCAGAGCAGACTCACTGCACAGGAGGAGTACACTCAGAGCAGACTCACTCCACAGTAGGAGTACACTCAGAGTAGACTCACTGCACAGTAGGAATACAATCAGAGCAGACTCACTCCACACCAGGAGTACACTCAGAGCAGACTCACTCCACACCAGGAGTACACTCAGAGCAGACTCACTGCACAGTAGGAATACAATGAGAGCAGACTCACTCCACACCAGGAGTACACTCAGAGCTGAATCACTCCACACCAGGAGTACACTCAGAGCAGACTCACTCCACACCAGGAGTACACTCAGAGCAGACTCACTGCACAGTAGGAGTACACACAGAGCAGACTCACTGCACAGTAGGAGTACACTCAGAGCAGACTCACTGCACAGTAGGAGTACACTCAGAGCAGTCTCACTGCACAGTAGGAGGACACTCAGAGCAGACTCACTCCACACCAGGAGTACACTCAGAGCAGACTCACTCCACACCAGGAGTACACTCAGAGCAGACTCACTCCACACCAGGAGCATGCACAGAGCAGACTCACACCACACCAGGAGTACACTCAGAGCAGACTCACTCCACACCAGGAGTACACTCAGAGCTGACTCACTCCACTCCAGGAGTACACTCAGAGCTGACTCACTCCACACCAGGAGTACACTCAGAGCAGACTCACTGCACAGTAGGAGTACCCTCAGAGCTGCCTCACTCCACACCAGGAGCATACACAGAGTAGACTCATTCCACACCAGGAGTACACTCAGAGCAGACTCACTCCACACCAGGAGTACACTCAGAGCTGACTCACTCCACACCAGGAGTACACTCAGAGCAGACTCACTCCACAGTAGGAATACAATCAGAGCTGACTCACTCCACAGTAGGAATACAATCAGAGCAGACTCACTCCACACCAGGAGTACACTCAGAGCAGTCTCACTCCACACCAGGAGTACACTCAGAGCAGACTCACTGCACAGTAGGAGTACACTCAGAGCTGACTCACTCCACACCAGGATTACACTCAGAGCAGTCTCACTCCATACCAGGAGTACTCTCAGAGCAGACTCACTGCACAGTAGGAGTACACTCAGAGCAGACTCACTCCACACCAGGAGTACACTCAGAGCAGACTCACTGCACAGTAGAAATACACTCAGAGCGGACTCACTGCACAGTAGGAATACAATCAGAGCAGACTCACTCCACACCAGGAGTACACTCAGAGCAGTCTCACTCCACACCAGGAGTACACTCAGAGCAGTCTCACTCCACACCAGGAGTACACTCAGAGCAGACTCACTGCACAGTAGGAGTACACTCAGAGCAGACTCACTCCACACCAGGAGTACACTCAGAGCAGACTCACTCCACACCAGGAGCATACACAGAGCAGACTCATTCCACACGAGGAACACACACAGAGCAGACACGCTCCACACCAGGAGTACACTCAGAGCAGACTCACTCCACACCAGGAGTCCACTCAGAGCAGACTCACTCCACACCAGGAGTACACTCAGAGCTGACTCACTCCACACCAGGAGTACACTCAGAGCTGACTCACTCCACAGTAGGAGTACACTCAGAGCAGACTTACTGCACAGTAGGAGTACACTCAGAGCAGACTCACTGCACAGTAGGAGTACACTCAGAGCAGACTCACTCGACACCAGGAGTACACTCAGAGCAGACTCACTCCACACCAGGAGCATACACAGACCAGACTCATTCCAAACCAGGAACACACACAGAGCAGACTCACTCCACACCAGGAGTACACTCAGAGCTGACTCACTCCACACCAGGAGTACACTCAGAGCAGACTCACTCCACACCAGGTGCATACACAGAGCAGACTCACTCCACACCAGGAACACACACAGAGCAGACTCACTCCACATCAGGAGTACACTCAGAGCTGACTCACTCCACAGTAGGAGTACACTCAGAGCAGACTCACTCCACAGTAGGAGTACACTCAGAGCTGACTCACTCCACACCAGGAGTACACTCAGAGCAGACTCACTGCACAGTAGGAGTACACTCAGAGCAGACTCACTGCACAGTAGGAGTACACTCAGAGCAGACTCACTGCACAGTAGGATTACACTCAGAGCAGACTCATTCCACACCAGGAGCATACACAGAGAAGACTCATTCCACACCAGGAACACACACAGAGAAGACTCACTCCAGACGAGGAGTACACTCAGAGCAGACTCACTCCACACCAGGAGTACACTCAGAGCTGACTCACTCCACACCAGGAGTACAGTCAGAGCAGACACTCTCCACACCAAGAGTACACTCAGAGCTGACTCACTCCACACCAGGAGTACACTCAGAGGTGACTCACTCCACACCAGGAGTACAGTCAGAGCAGACACACTCCACACCAAGAGTACACACCGAGCAGACTCACTCCACACCAGGAGCATACACAGAACAGACTCATTCCACACCAGGAGCATACACAGAGCGGACTCATTCCAGACCAGGAGTACACTCAGAGCTGACTCACTCCACAGTAGGAGTACAATCAGCACAGACTCACTGCACAGTAGGAATACAATCAGAGCAGACTCACTCCACACCAGGAGTACACTCAGAGCAGACTCACTCCACACTAGGAGTACACTCAGAGCAGACTCATTCCACACCAGGAGTACACTCACAGCTGACTCACTCCACAGTAGGAGTACAGTCAGAGTAGACTCACTGCACAGTAGGAAGACAATCAGAGCAGACTCACTCAAAACGAGGAGTACACTCAGAGCAGACTCACTCCACACCAGGAGTACACTCAGAGCTGACTCACTGCACAGTAGGAATACAATGAGAGCAGACTCACTCCACACCAGGAGTACACTCAGAGCTGACTCACTCCACACCAGGAGTACACTCAGAGCAGACTCACTCCACACCAGGAGTACACTCAGACCAGACTCACTGCACAGTAGGAGTACACTCAGAGCAGACTCACTCCACACCAGGAGTACACTCAGAGCAGACTCACTGCACAGTAGGAGTACATTCAGAGCAGACTCACTCCACACCAGGAGTACACTCACAGCAGACTCACTCCACACCAGGAGTACAGTCAGAGCAGACACACCCAACACCAAGAGAACACACCGAGCAGACTCACTCCACACCAGGAGCATACACAGAGCAGACTCATTCCACACCAGGAGCAGACACAGAGCAGACTCATTCGACACCAGGAGCATACACAGAGCAGACTCATTCCACACCAGGAGCATACACAGAGCAGACTCACTCCACACCAGCAGTACACTCAGAGCAGACTCACTCCACACCAGGAGTACACTAAGAGCAGACTCGCTCCACATCAGGAGTACACTCAGAGCAGACTCACTGAACAGTAGGAATACAATCAGAGCAGACTCACTAAACACCAGGAGTACACTCAGAGCTGACTCACTCCACACCAGGAGTACACTCAGAGAAGACTGACTCCACACCAGGAGTACACTCAGAGCTGACTCACTCCACACTAGGAGTACACTCAGAGCAGACTCACTCCACACCAGGAACACAGACAGAGCAGACTGACTCCACACCAGGAGTATACTCAGAGCTGACTCACTCCACACCAGGAGTACACTCAGAGCTGACTCACTGCACAGTAGGAGTACACTCAGAGTAGACTCACTGCACAGTAGGAATACAATCAGAGCAGACTCACTCCACACCAGGAGTACACTCAGAGCAGACTCACTCCACACCAGTAGTACACTCAGAGCAGACTCACTGCACAGTAGGAATACAATGAGAGCAGACTCACTCCACACCAGGAGCACAGTCAGAGCTGACTCACTCCACACCAGGAGTACACTCAGAGCAGACTCACTCCACACGAGGAGTACACTCAGAGCTGACTCACTGCACAGTAGGAGTACACTCAGAGCAGACTCACTGCACAGTAGGAGTACACTCAGAGCAGACTCACTGCACACCAGGAGTACACTCAGAGCAGACTCACTTCACAGTATGAGTACACTCAGAGCAGACTCACTGCACAGTAGGAGTACACTCAGAGCAGACTCACTCCACACCAGGAGTACACTCAGAGCAGACTCACTCCACACTAGGAGTACACTCAGAGCAGACTCACTGCACAGTAGGAGTAGACTCAGAGCAGACTCACTCCACACCAGGAGTACACTCAGAGCAGACTCACTCCACACCAGGAGTACAGTCAGAGCAGACACAATCAACACCAAGAGTACACACCGAGCAGACTCACTCCACACCAGGAGCATACACATAGCAGACTCATTCCACACCAGGAGCATACACAGAGCAGACTCATTCCACACCAGGAGCATATACAGAGCTGACTCATTCCACACCAGGAGCATACACAGAGCAGACTCACTCCACACCAGCAGTACACTCAGAGCAGACTCACTCCACATCAGGAGTACACTCAGAGCAGACTCACTGCACAGTAGGAATACAATCAGAGCAGACTCACTCCACACCAGGAGTATACTCAGAGCTGACTCACTGCACACCAGGAGTACACTCAGAGCTGACTCACTCCACAGTAGGAGTACACTCAGAGCAGACTCACTGCACAGTAGGAATACAATCAGAGCAGACTCACTCCACACCAGGAGTACACTCAGAGCTGACTCACTCCACACCAGGAGTACACTCAGAGCAGACTCACTTCACACCAGGAGTACACTCAGAGCTGACTCACTGCACAGTAGGAGTACACTCAGAGCAGACTCACTGCACAGTAGGAGTACACTCAGAGCAGACTCACTCCACAGTAGGAGTACACTCAGAGTAGACTCACTGCACAGTAGGAATACAATCAGAGCAGACTCACTCCACACCAGGAGTACACTCAGAGCAGACTCACTCCACACCAGGAGTACACTCAGAGCAGACTCACTGCACAGTAGGAATACAATGAGAGCAGACTCACTCCACACCAGGAGTACACTCAGAGCTGAATCACTCCACACCAGGAGTACACTCAGAGCAGACTCACTCCACACCAGGAGTACACTCAGAGCAGACTCACTGCACAGTAGGAGTACACACAGAGCAGACTCACTGCACAGTAGGAGTACACTCAGAGCAGACTCACTGCACAGTAGGAGTACACTCAGAGCAGACTCACTGCACAGTAGGAGGACACTCAGAGCAGACTCACTCCACACCAGGAGTACACTCAGAGCAGACTCACTCCACACCAGGAGTACACTCAGAGCAGACTCACTCCACACCAGGAGCATACACAGAGCAGACTCACACCACACCAGGAGTACACTCAGAGCAGACTCACTCCACACCAGGAGTACACTCAGAGCAGACTCACTCCACTCCAGGAGTACACTCAGAGCTGACTCACTCCACACCAGGAGTACACTCAGAGCAGACTCACTGCACAGTAGGAGTACCCTCAGAGCTGCCTCACTCCACACCAGGAGCATACACAGAGTAGACTCATTCCACACCAGGAGTACACTCAGAGCAGACTCACTCCACACCAGGAGTACACTCAGAGCTGACTCACTCCACACCAGGAGTACACTCAGAGCAGACTCACTCCACAGTAGGAATACAATCAGAGCTGACTCACTCCACAGTAGGAATACAATCAGAGCAGACTCACTCCACACCAGGAGTACAATCAGAGCAGACTCACTCCACACCAGGAGTACACTCAGAGCAGACTCACTGCACAGTAGGAGTACACTCAGAGCTGACTCACTGCACAGTAGGAGTACACTCAGAGCAGACTCATTCCACACCAGGAACACACACAGAGCAGACTGACTCCACACCAGGAGTACACTCAGAGCAGACTCACTGCACAGTAGGAGTACACTCAGAGCAGACTCATTCCACACCAGGAACACACACAGAGCAGACTCACTCCACACCAGGAGTACACTCAGAGCTGACTCACTCCACACCAGGAGTACACTCAGAGCTGACTCACTCCACAGTAGGAATACAATCAGAGCAGACTCACTCCACACCAGGAGTACACTCAGAGCTGACTCACTGCACAGTAGGAATACTATTAGAGCAGACTCACTCCACACCAGGAGTACACTCAGAGCGGACTCACTCCACTCCAGGAGTACACTCAGAGCAGACTCACTGCACAGTAGGAGTACACTCAGAGCAGACTCACTGCACCGTAGGAATACAATCAGAGCAGACTCACTCCACACCAGGAGTACACTCAGAGCAGACTCACTCCACACCAGGAGTACACTCAGAGCAGACTCACTGCAGACTAGGAGTACACTCAGAGCAGACTCACTGCACACCAGGAGTACACTCAGAGCAGACTCACTGCAGAGTAGGAATACACTCAGAACAGACTCACTGCACAGTAGGAGTACACTCAGAGCAGACTCACTCCACACCAGCAGCATACACAGAGCAGACTCATTCCACAGCAGGAACACACACAGAGCAGACTCACTCCACATCAGGAGTATACTCAGAGCTGACTCACTCCACAGTAGGAGTACACTCAGAGCTGACTCACTCCACACCAGGAGTACACTCAGAGCTGACTCACTCCACACCAGGAGTACACTCAGAGCAGACTCACTCCACACCAGCAGCATACACAGAGCAGACTCATTCCACACCAGGAACACACACAGAGCAGACTCACTCCACATCAGGAGTATACTCAGAGCTGACTCACTCCACAGTAGGAGTACACTCAGAGCTGACTCACTGCACACCAGGAGTACACTCAGAGCTGACTCACTCCACACCAGGAGTACAATCAGAGCTGACTCACTCAACAGTAGGAGTACACTCAGAGAAGACTCACTCCACACCAGGAGTACACTCAGAGCTGACTCACTCCACACCAGGAGTACAGTCAGAGCAGACACACCCAACACCAAGAGTACACACCGAGCAGACTCACTCCACACCAGGAGCATACACAGAGCAGACTCATTCCACACCGGGAGCATACACAGAGCAGACTCACTCCACACCAGCAGTACAGTCAGAGCAGACTCACTCCACACCAGGAGTACACTCAGAGCAGACTCACTCCACACCAGGAGTACACACAGAGCTGACTCACTCCACACCAGGAGTACACTCAGAGCAGGCTCACTCCACACCAGGAGTACACTCAGAGCTGACTCACTCTACACCAGGAGTACACTCAGAGCAGTCTCACTCCACACCAGGAGTACACTCAGAGCAGACTCACTGCACAGTAGGAGTACACTCAGAGCTGACTCACTCCACACCAGGAGTACACTCAGAGCAGTCTCACTCCATACCAGGAGTACTCTCAGAGCAGACTCACTGCACAGTAGGAGTACACTCAGAGCAGACTCACTGCACAGTAGAAATACACTCAGAGCGGACTCACTGCACAGTAGGAATACAATCAGAGCAGACTCACTCCACACCAGGAGTACACTCAGAGCAGTCTCACTCGACACCAGGAGTACACTCAGAGCAGACTCACTGCACAGTAGGAATACAATCAGAGCAGACTCACTCCACACCAGGAGTACACTCAGAGCAGTCTCACTCCACACCAGGAGTACACTCAGAGCAGACTCACTCCACACCAGGAGTACAGTCAGAGCAGACACACCCAACACCAAGAGTACACACCGAGCAGACTCACTCCACACCAGGAGCATACACATAGCAGACTCATTCCACACCAGGAGCATATACAGAGCTGACTCATTCCACACCAGGAGCATACACAGAGCAGACTCACTCCACACCAGCAGTACACTCAGAGCAGACTCACTCCACATCAGGAGTACACTCAGAGCAGACTCACTGCACAGTAGGAATACAATCAGAGCAGACTCACTCCACACCAGGAGTATACTCAGAGCTGACTCACTGCACACCAGGAGTACACTCAGAGCTGACTCACTCCACAGTAGGAGTACACTCAGAGCAGACTCACTGCACAGTAGGAATACAATCAGAGCAGACTCACTCCACACCAGGAGTACACTCAGAGCTGACTCACTCCACACCAGGAGTACACTCAGAGCAGACTCACTTCACACCAGGAGTACACTCAGAGCTGACTCACTGCACAGTAGGAGTACACTCAGAGCAGACTCACTGCACAGGAGGAGTACACTCAGAGCAGACTCACTCCACAGTAGGAGTACACTCAGAGTAGACTCACTGCACAGTAGGAATACAATCAGAGCAGACTCACTCCACACCAGGAGTACACTCAGAGCAGACTCACTCCACACCAGGAGTACACTCAGAGCAGACTCACTGCACAGTAGGAATACAATGAGAGCAGACTCACTCCACACCAGGAGTACACTCAGAGCTGAATCACTCCACACCAGGAGTACACTCAGAGCAGACTCACTCCACACCAGGAGTACACTCAGAGCAGACTCACTGCACAGTAGGAGTACACACAGAGCAGACTCACTGCACAGTAGGAGTACACTCAGAGCAGACTCACTGCACAGTAGGAGTACACTCAGAGCAGTCTCACTGCACAGTAGGAGGACACTCAGAGCAGACTCACTCCACACCAGGAGTACACTCAGAGCAGACTCACTCCACACCAGGAGTACACTCAGAGCAGACTCACTCCACACCAGGAGCATGCACAGAGCAGACTCACACCACACCAGGAGTACACTCAGAGCAGACTCACTCCACACCAGGAGTACACTCAGAGCTGACTCACTCCACTCCAGGAGTACACTCAGAGCTGACTCACTCCACACCAGGAGTACACTCAGAGCAGACTCACTGCACAGTAGGAGTACCCTCAGAGCTGCCTCACTCCACACCAGGAGCATACACAGAGTAGACTCATTCCACACCAGGAGTACACTCAGAGCAGACTCACTCCACACCAGGAGTACACTCAGAGCTGACTCACTCCACACCAGGAGTACACTCAGAGCAGACTCACTCCACAGTAGGAATACAATCAGAGCTGACTCACTCCACAGTAGGAATACAATCAGAGCAGACTCACTCCACACCAGGAGTACACTCAGAGCAGTCTCACTCCACACCAGGAGTACACTCAGAGCAGACTCACTGCACAGTAGGAGTACACTCAGAGCTGACTCACTCCACACCAGGATTACACTCAGAGCAGTCTCACTCCATACCAGGAGTACTCTCAGAGCAGACTCACTGCACAGTAGGAGTACACTCAGAGCAGACTCACTCCACACCAGGAGTACACTCAGAGCAGACTCACTGCACAGTAGAAATACACTCAGAGCGGACTCACTGCACAGTAGGAATACAATCAGAGCAGACTCACTCCACACCAGGAGTACACTCAGAGCAGTCTCACTCCACACCAGGAGTACACTCAGAGCAGTCTCACTCCACACCAGGAGTACACTCAGAGCAGACTCACTGCACAGTAGGAGTACACTCAGAGCAGACTCACTCCACACCAGGAGTACACTCAGAGCAGACTCACTCCACACCAGGAGCATACACAGAGCAGACTCATTCCACACGAGGAACACACACAGAGCAGACACGCTCCACACCAGGAGTACACTCAGAGCAGACTCACTCCACACCAGGAGTACACTCAGAGCAGACTCACTCCACACCAGGAGTACACTCAGAGCTGACTCACTCCACACCAGGAGTACACTCAGAGCTGACTCACTCCACAGTAGGAGTACACTCAGAGCAGACTTACTGCACAGTAGGAGTACACTCAGAGCAGACTCACTGCACAGTAGGAGTACACTCAGAGCAGACTCACTCGACACCAGGAGTACACTCAGAGCAGACTCACTCCACACCAGGAGCATACACAGACCAGACTCATTCCAAACCAGGAACACACACAGAGCAGACTCACTCCACACCAGGAGTACACTCAGAGCTGACTCACTCCACACCAGGAGTACACTCAGAGCAGTCTCACTCCACACCAGGTGCATACACAGAGCAGACTCACTCCACACCAGGAACACACACAGAGCAGACTCACTCCACATCAGGAGTACACTCAGAGCTGACTCACTCCACAGTAGGAGTACACTCAGAGCAGACTCACTCCACAGTAGGAGTACACTCAGAGCTGACTCACTCCACACCAGGAGTACACTCAGAGCAGACTCACTGCACAGTAGGAGTACACTCAGAGCAGACTCACTGCACAGTAGGAGTACACTCAGAGCAGACTCACTGCACAGTAGGATTACACTCAGAGCAGACTCATTCCACACCAGGAGCATACACAGAGAAGACTCATTCCACACCAGGAACACACACAGAGAAGACTCACTCCAGACGAGGAGTACACTCAGAGCAGACTCACTCCACACCAGGAGTACACTCAGAGCTGACTCACTCCACACCAGGAGTACAGTCAGAGCAGACACTCTCCACACCAAGAGTACACTCAGAGCTGACTCACTCCACACCAGGAGTACACTCAGAGGTGACTCACTCCACACCAGGAGTACAGTCAGAGCAGACACACTCCACACCAAGAGTACACACCGAGCAGACTCACTCCACACCAGGAGCATACACAGAACAGACTCATTCCACACCAGGAGCATACACAGAGCGGACTCATTCCAGACCAGGAGTACACTCAGAGCTGACTCACTCCACAGTAGGAGTACAATCAGCACAGACTCACTGCACAGTAGGAATACAATCAGAGCAGACTCACTCCACACCAGGAGTACACTCAGAGCAGACTCACTCCACACTAGGAGTACACTCAGAGCAGACTCATTCCACACCAGGAGTACACTCACAGCTGACTCACTCCACAGTAGGAGTACAGTCAGAGTAGACTCACTGCACAGTAGGAAGACAATCAGAGCAGACTCACTCAAAACGAGGAGTACACTCAGAGCAGACTCACTCCACACCAGGAGTACACTCAGAGCTGACTCACTGCACAGTAGGAATACAATGAGAGCAGACTCACTCCACACCAGGAGTACACTCAGAGCTGACTCACTCCACACCAGGAGTACACTCAGAGCAGACTCACTCCACACCAGGAGTACACTCAGACCAGACTCACTGCACAGTAGGAGTACACTCAGAGCAGACTCACTCCACACCAGGAGTACACTCAGAGCAGACTCACTGCACAGTAGGAGTACACTCAGAGCAGACTCACTCCACACCAGGAGTACACTCACAGCAGACTCACTCCACACCAGGAGTACAGTCAGAGCAGACACACCCAACACCAAGAGAACACACCGAGCAGACTCACTCCACACCAGGAGCATACACAGAGCAGACTCATTCCACACCAGGAGCAGACACAGAGCAGACTCATTCGACACCAGGAGCATACACAGAGCAGACTCATTCCACACCAGGAGCATACACAGAGCAGACTCACTCCACACCAGCAGTACACTCAGAGCAGACTCACTCCACACCAGGAGTACAATCAGAGCAGACTCGCTCCACATCAGGAGTACACTCAGAGCAGACTCACTGAACAGTAGGAATACAATCAGAGCAGACTCACTAAACACCAGGAGTACACTCAGAGCTGACTCACTCCACACCAGGAGTACACTCAGAGAAGACTGACTCCACACCAGGAGTACACTCAGAGCTGACTCACTCCACACTAGGAGTACACTCAGAGCAGACTCACTCCACACCAGGAACACAGACAGAGCAGACTGACTCCACACCAGGAGTATACTCAGAGCTGACTCACTCCACACCAGGAGTACACTCAGAGCAGACTCACTCCACAGTAGGAGTACACTCAGAGTAGACTCACTGCACAGTAGGAATACAATCAGAGCAGACTCACTCCACACCAGGAGTACACTCAGAGCAGACTCACTCCACACCAGGAGTACACTCAGAGCAGACTCACTGCACAGTAGGAATACAATGAGAGCAGACTCACTCCACACCAGGAGTACACTCAGAGCTGAATCACTCCACACCAGGAGTACACTCAGAGCAGACTCACTCCACACCAGGAGTACACTCAGAGCAGACTCACTGCACAGTAGGAGTACACACAGAGCAGACTCACTGCACAGTAGGAGTACACTCAGAGCAGACTCACTGCACACCAGGAGTACACTCAGAGCAGACTCACTTCACAGTATGAGTACACTCAGAGCAGACTCACTGCACAGTAGGAGTACACTCAGAGCAGACTCACTCCACACCAGGAGTACACTCAGAGCAGACTCACTCCACACTAGGAGTACACTCAGAGCAGACTCACTGCACAGTAGGAGTAGACTCAGAGCAGACTCACTCCACACCAGGAGTACACTCAGAGCAGACTCACTCCACACCAGGAGTACAGTCAGAGCAGACACAATCAACACCAAGAGTACACACCGAGCAGACTCACTCCACACCAGGAGCATACACATAGCAGACTCATTCCACACCAGGAGCATACACAGAGCAGACTCATTCCACACCAGGAGCATATACAGAGCTGACTCATTCCACACCAGGAGCATACACAGAGCAGACTCACTCCACACCAGCAGTACACTCAGAGCAGACTCACTCCACATCAGGAGTACACTCAGAGCAGACTCACTGCACAGTAGGAATACAATCAGAGCAGACTCACTCCACACCAGGAGTATACTCAGAGCTGACTCACTGCACACCAGGAGTACACTCAGAGCTGACTCACTCCACAGTAGGAGTACACTCAGAGCAGACTCACTGCACAGTAGGAATACAATCAGAGCAGACTCACTCCACACCAGGAGTACACTCAGAGCTGACTCACTCCACACCAGGAGTACACTCAGAGCAGACTCACTTCACACCAGGAGTACACTCAGAGCTGACTCACTGCACAGTAGGAGTACACTCAGAGCAGACTCACTGCACAGTAGGAGTACACTCAGAGCAGACTCACTCCACAGTAGGAGTACACTCAGAGTAGACTCACTGCACAGTAGGAATACAATCAGAGCAGACTCACTCCACACCAGGAGTACACTCAGAGCAGACTCACTCCACACCAGGAGTACACTCAGAGCAGACTCACTGCACAGTAGGAATACAATGAGAGCAGACTCACTCCACACCAGGAGTACACTCAGAGCTGAATCACTCCACACCAGGAGTACACTCAGAGCAGACTCACTCCACACCAGGAGTACACTCAGAGCAGACTCACTGCACAGTAGGAGTACACACAGAGCAGACTCACTGCACAGTAGGAGTACACTCAGAGCAGACTCACTGCACAGTAGGAGTACACTCAGAGCAGACTCACTGCACAGTAGGAGGACACTCAGAGCAGACTCACTCCACACCAGGAGTACACTCAGAGCAGACTCACTCCACACCAGGAGTACACTCAGAGCAGACTCACTCCACACCAGGAGCATACACAGAGCAGACTCACACCACACCAGGAGTACACTCAGAGCAGACTCACTCCACACCAGGAGTACACTCAGAGCTGACTCACTCCACTCCAGGAGTACACTCAGAGCTGACTCACTCCACACCAGGAGTACACTCAGAGCAGACTCACTGCACAGTAGGAGTACCCTCAGAGCTGCCTCACTCCACACCAGGAGCATACACAGAGTAGACTCATTCCACACCAGGAGTACACTCAGAGCAGACTCACTCCACACCAGGAGTACACTCAGAGCTGACTCACTCCACACCAGGAGTACACTCAGAGCAGACTCACTCCACAGTAGGAATACAATCAGAGCTGACTCACTCCACAGTAGGAATACAATCAGAGCAGACTCACTCCACACCAGGAGTACAATCAGAGCAGACTCACTCCACACCAGGAGTACACTCAGAGCAGACTCACTGCACAGTAGGAGTACACTCAGAGCTGACTCACTGCACAGTAGGAGTACACTCAGAGCAGACTCATTCCACACCAGGAACACACACAGAGCAGACTGACTCCACACCAGGAGTACACTCAGAGCAGACTCACTGCACAGTAGGAGTACACTCAGAGCAGACTCATTCCACACCAGGAACACACACAGAGCAGACTCACTCCACACCAGGAGTACACTCAGAGCTGACTCACTCCACACCAGGAGTACACTCAGAGCTGACTCACTCCACAGTAGGAATACAATCAGAGCAGACTCACTCCACACCAGGAGTACACTCAGAGCTGACTCACTGCACAGTAGGAATACTATTAGAGCAGACTCACTCCACACCAGGAGTACACTCAGAGCGGACTCACTCCACTCCAGGAGTACACTCAGAGCAGACTCACTGCACAGTAGGAGTACACTCAGAGCAGACTCACTGCACCGTAGGAATACAATCAGAGCAGACTCACTCCACACCAGGAGTACACTCAGAGCAGACTCACTCCACACCAGGAGTACACTCAGAGCAGACTCACTGCAGACTAGGAGTACACTCAGAGCAGACTCACTGCACACCAGGAGTACACTCAGAGCAGACTCACTCCACACCAGGAGTACACTCAGAGCAGACTCACTGCACAGTAGGAATACACTCAGAACAGACTCACTGCACAGTAGGAGTACACTCAGAGCAGACTCACTCCACACCAGGAGTACACTCAGAGCAGACTCACTGCAGAGTAGGAATACACTCAGAACAGACTCACTGCACAGTAGGAGTACACTCAGAGCAGACTCACTCCACACCAGCAGCATACACAGAGCAGACTCATTCCACAGCAGGAACACACACAGAGCAGACTCACTCCACATCAGGAGTATACTCAGAGCTGACTCACTCCACAGTAGGAGTACACTCAGAGCTGACTCACTCCACACCAGGAGTACACTCAGAGCTGACTCACTCCACACCAGGAGTACACTCAGAGCAGACTCACTCCACACCAGCAGCATACACAGAGCAGACTCATTCCACACCAGGAACACACACAGAGCAGACTCACTCCACATCAGGAGTATACTCAGAGCTGACTCACTCCACAGTAGGAGTACACTCAGAGCTGACTCACTGCACACCAGGAGTACACTCAGAGCTGAGTCACTCCACACCAGGAGTACAATCAGAGCTGACTCACTCAACAGTAGGAGTACACTCAGAGAAGACTCACTCCACACCAGGAGTACACTCAGAGCTGACTCACTCCACACCAGGAGTACAGTCAGAGCAGACACACCCAACACCAAGAGTACACACCGAGCAGACTCACTCCACACCAGGAGCATACACAGAGCAGACTCATTCCACACCGGGAGCATACACAGAGCAGACTCACTCCACACCAGCAGTACAGTCAGAGCAGACTCACTCCACACCAGGAGTACACTCAGAGCAGACTCACTCCACACCAGGAGTACACACAGAGCTGACTCACTCCACACCAGGAGTACACTCAGAGCAGGCTCACTCCACACCAGGAGTACACTCAGAGCTGACTCACTCTACACCAGGAGTACACTCAGAGCAGTCTCACTCCACACCAGGAGTACACTCAGAGCAGACTCACTGCACAGTAGGAGTACACTCAGAGCTGACTCACTCCACACCAGGAGTACACTCAGAGCAGTCTCACTCCATACCAGGAGTACTCTCAGAGCAGACTCACTGCACAGTAGGAGTACACTCAGAGCAGACTCACTGCACAGTAGAAATACACTCAGAGCGGACTCACTGCACAGTAGGAATACAATCAGAGCAGACTCACTCCACACCAGGAGTACACTCAGAGCAGTCTCACTCCACACCAGGAGTACACTCAGAGCAGACTCACTGCACAGTAGGAATACAATCAGAGCAGACTCACTCCACACCAGGAGTACACTCAGAGCAGTCTCACTCCACACCAGGAGTACACTCAGAGCAGACTCACTGCACAGTAGGAGTACACTCAGAGCAGACTCACTCCACACCAGGAGTACACTCAGAGCAGACTCACTCCACACCAGGAGCATACACAGAGCAGACTCATTCCACACGAGGAACACACACAGAGCAGACACGCTCCACACCAGGAGTACACTCAGAGCAGACTCACTCCACACCAGGAGTACACTCAGAGCAGACTCACTCCACACCAGGAGTACACTCAGAGCTGACTCACTCCACACCAGGAGTACACTCAGAGCTGACTCACTCCACAGTAGGAGTACACTCAGAGCAGACTTACTGCACAGTAGGAGTACACTCAGAGCAGACTCACTGCACAGTAGGAGTACACTCAGAGCAGACTCACTCGACACCAGGAGTACACTCAGAGCAGACTCACTCCACACCAGGAGCATACACAGACCAGACTCATTCCACACCAGGAGTACACTCAGAGCAGACTCACTCCACACCAGTAGTACACTCAGAGCAGACTCACTCCACACCAGGAGTACACTCAGAGCTGACTCACTCCACACCAGGAGTACACTCAGAGCAGACTCACTCCACACCAGGAGTACACTCAGAGCTGACTCACTGCACACTAGGCGTACACTCAGAGCAGACTCACTCCACACCAGGAGTACACTCAGAGCAGACTCACTGCACAGTAGGAGTACACTCAGAGCTGACTCACTCCACACCAGGAACACAGACAGAGCAGACTCACTCCACACCAGGAGTACACTCAGAGCAGACTCACTGCACAGTAGGAGTACGCTCAGAGCTGACTCACTCCACACCAGGAACACACACAGAGCAGACTCACTCCACACCAGGAGTACACTCAGAGCTGACTCACTCCACAACAGGAGAACAGTCAGAGCAGACTCACTCCACACCAGGAGTGCACTCAGAGCAGACTCACTGCACAGTAGGAATACAATGAGAGCAGTCTCACTCCACACCAGGAGTACACGCAGAGCTGACTCACTCCACACCAGGAGTACACTCAGAGCAGACTCACTGCACAGTACGAGTACAATCAGAGCAGACTCACTCCACACCAGGAGAACACTCAGAGCAGACTCACTCCACACCAGGAGTACACTCAGAGCAGACTCACTGCACAGTAGGAGTACACTCAGAGCAGACTCACTGCACAGTAGGAGTACACTCAGAGCAGACTCACTGCACAGTAGGAGTACACTCAGAGCAGACTCACTGCACAGTAGGAGTACACTCAGAGCAGACTCACTGCACAGTAGGAGTACACTCAGAGCAGACTCACTCCACACCAGGAGCATACACAGAGCAGACTCACTCCACACCAGGAGTACACTCAGAGCAGACTCACTCCACACCAGGAGTACACTCAGAGCAGACTCACTCCACACCAGGAGCATACACAGAACAGACTCACACCACACCAGGAGTACACTCAGAGCAGACTCACTCCACACCAGGAGTACACTCAGAGCTGACTCACTCCACACCAGGAGTACACTCAGAGCAGACTCACTGCACAGTAGGAGTACACTCAGAGCTGACTCACTCCACACCAGGAGCATACACAGAGCTGACTCACTCCACTCCAGGAGTACACTCAGAGCAGACTCACTGCACAGTAGGAGTACACTCAGAGCTGACTCACTCCACACCAGGAGTACACTCAGAGCAGACTCACTGCAGAGTAGGAATACAATCAGAGCTGACTCACTCCAGACCAGGAGTACACTCAGAGCTGACTCACTCCACACCAGGAGAACACTCAGAGCAGACTCACTCCACAGTAGGAATACAATCAGAGCAGACTCACTCCACACCAGGAGTACAATCAGAGCAGACTCACTCCACAACAGGAGTACACTCAGAGCAGACTCACTGCACAGTAGGAGTACACTCAGAGCAGACTCACTCCACAGTAGGAGCACACTCAGAGCAGACTCATTCCACACCAGGAACACACACAGAGCAGACTCACTCAACACCAGGAGTATACTCAGAGCAGACTCACTGCACAGTAGGAGTACACTCAGAGCAGACTCATTCCACACAAGGAACACACACAGAGCAGACTCACTCCACACCAGGAGTACACTCAGAGCTGACTCACTCCACACCAGGAGAACACTCAGAGCTGACTCACTCCACAGTAGGAGTACACTCAGAGCAGACTCACTCCACACCAGGAGTACACTCAGAGCAGACTCACTGCACAGTAGGAATACAATCAGAGCAGACTCACTCCACACCAGGAGTACACTCAGAGCAGACTCACTACACACCAAGAGTACACTCAGAGCAGACTCACTCCACACCAAGAGTACACACGGAGCAGACTCACTCCACACCAGGAGTACACTCAGAGCTGACTCACGCCACACCAGGAGTACACTCAGAGCAGACTCACTCCACACCAGGAGTACACTCAGAGCAGACTCACTGCACAGTAGGAGTACACTCAGAGCAGACTCACTCCACACCAGGAGTACACTCAGAGCAGACTCACTGCACAGTAGGAATACAATCAGAGCAGACTCACTCCACACCAGGAGAACACTCAGAGCAGACTCACTGCACACCAGGAGTACACTCAGAGCAGTCTCACTCCACACCAGGAGTACACTCAGAGCAGACTCACTGCACAGTAGGAGTACACTCAGAGCAGACTCACTCCACACCAGGAGTACACTCAGAGCAGACTCACTGCACAGTAGGAATACACTCAGAGCAGACTCACTGCACAGTAGGAATACACTCAGAGCAGACTCACTCCACACCAGGAGTACACTCAGAGCAGACTCACTGCACAGTAGGAGTACACTCAGAGCAGACTCAGTCCACAACAAGAGCATACACAGAGCAGACTCACTCCACACCAGGAGTACACTCAGAGCAGACTAACTCCACACCAGGAGTACACTCAGAGCAGACTCACTGCACACCAGGAGTACACTCAGAGCAGACTCACTGCACAGGAGGAATACAATCAGAGCAGACTCATTCCACACCAGGAGTACACTCAGAGCAGTCTCACTCCACACCAGGAGTACACTCAGAGCAGACTCACTGCACAGTAGGAGCACACTCAGAGCAGACTCACTCCACACCAGGAGTACACTCAGAGCAGACGCACTCCACACCAGGAGCATACACAGAGCAGACTCATTCCACACCAGGAACACACACAGAGCAGACACGCTCCACACCAGGAGTACACTCAGAGCAGACTCACTCCACACCAGGAGTACACTCAGAGCAGACTCACGCCACACCAGGAGTACACTCAGAGCAGACTCACTGCACAGTAGGAGTACACTCAGAGCAGACTCACTCCACACCAGGAGTACAGTCAGAGCAGACACACTCCACACCAAGAGTACACTCAGAGCTGACTCACTCCACACCAGGAGTACACTCAGAGCTGACTCACTCCACACCAGGAGTACAGTCAGAGCAGACACACTCCACACCAAGAGTACACACCGAGCAGACTCACTCCACACCAGGAGCATACACAGAACAGACTCATTCCACACCAGGAGCATACACAGAGCGGACTCATTCCACACCAGGAGTACACTCAGAGCTGACTCACTCCACAGTAGGAGTACAATCAGCGCAGACTCACTGCACAGTAGGAATACAATCAGAGCAGACTCACTCCACACCAGGAGTACACTCAGAGCAGACTCACTCCACACTAGGAGTACACTCAGAGCAGGCTCACTGCACAGTAGGAGTACACTCAGAGCAGACTCATTCCACACCAGGAGTACACTCAGAGCTGACTCACTCCACACTAGGAGTACACTCAGAGTAGACTCACTGCACAGTAGGAAGACAATCAGAGCAGACTCACTCAAAACGAGGAGTACACTCAGAGCAGACTCACTCCACACCAGGAGTACACTCAGAGCTGACTCACTGCACAGTAGGAATACAATGAGAGCAGACTCACTCCACACCAGGAGTACACTCAGAGCTGACTCACTCCACACCAGGAGTACACTCAGAGCAGACTCACTCCACACCAGGAGTACACTCAGACCAGACTCACTGCACAGTAGGAGTACACTCAGAGCAGATTCACTCCACACCAGGAGTACACTCAGAGCAGACTCACTGCACAGTAGGAGTACACTCAGAGCAGACTCACTCCACCCCAGGAGTACACTCAGAGCAGACTCACTCCACACCAGGAGTACAGTCAGAGCAGACACACCCAACACCAAGAGTACACACCGAGCAGACTCACTCCACACCAGGAGTACACTCAGAGCAGACTCACTCCACACCAGCAGTACACTCAGAGCAGACTCACTGCACAGTAGGAGTACACTCAGAGCAGACTCACTGCACAGTAGGAGTACACTCAGAGAAGACTCACTCCACAGTAGGAGTACACTCAGAGTAGACTCACTGCACAGTAGGAATACAATCAGAGCAGACTGACTCCACACCAGGAGTACACTCAGAGCTGACTCACGCCACACCAGGAGTACACTCAGAGCAGACTCACTCCACACCAGGAGTACACTCAGAGCAGACTCACTGCACAGTAGGAATACAATGAGAGCAGACTCACTCCACACCAGGAGTACACTCAGAGCTGACTCACTCCACAGCAGGAGTACACTCAGAGCAGACTCACTCCACACCAGGAGTACACTCAGAGCTGACTCACTGCACAGTAGTAATACAATTAGAGCAGACTGACTCCACACCAGGAGTACACTCAGAGCAGACTCACTCCGCACTAGGAGTAAACACAGAGCAGACTCACTGCACAGTAGGAATACAATCAGAGCAGACTCACTCCACACCAGGAGTACACTCAGAGCAGACTCACTCCACACCAGGAGTACACTCAGAGCAGACTCACTGCACACCAGGAGTACTCTCAGAGCAGACTCACTGCACAGTAGGAGTACACTCAGAGCAGACTCACTCCACTCCAGGAGCATACACAGAGCAGACTCATTCCACACCAGGAAAACACACAGAGCAGACTCACTCCACACCAGGAGTACACTCAGAGCTGACTCAGTCCACCCCAGGAGTACACTCAGAGCTGACTCACTCCACAGTAGGAATACAATCAGAGCAGACTCACTCCACACCAGGAGTACACTCAGAGCTGACTCACTCCACACCAGGAGTACACTCAGAGCAGACTCACCCCACACCAGGAGTACACTCAGATCAGACTCACTGCACAGTAGGAGTACACTCAGAGCAGACTCACTCCACACCAGGAGTACACTCAGAGCAGACTCACTCCACACCAGGAGTACACTCAGAGCAGACTCACTCCACACCAGGAGTACACTCAGAGCAGACTCACTCCACACCAGTAGTACACTCAGAGCAGACTCACTCCACACCAGGAGTACACTCAGAGCTGACTCACTCCACACCAGGAGTACACTCAGAGCAGACTCACTCCACACCAGGAGTACACTCAGAGCTGACTCACTGCACACTAGGCGTACACTCAGAGCAGACTCACTCCACACCAGGAGTACACTCAGAGCAGACTCACTGCACAGTAGGAGTACACTCAGAGCTGACTCACTCCACACCAGGAACACAGACAGAGCAGACTCACTCCACACCAGGAGTACACTCAGAGCAGACTCACTGCACAGTAGGATTACACTCAGAGCTGACTCACTCCACACCAGGAACACACACAGAGCAGACTCACTCCACACCAGGAGTACACTCAGAGCTGACTCACTCCACAACAGGAGAACAGTCAGAGCAGACTCACTCCACACCAGGAGTGCACTCAGAGCAGACTCACTGCACAGTAGGAATACAATGAGAGCAGTCTCACTCCACACCAGGAGTACACGCAGAGCTGACTCACTCCACACCAGGAGTACACTCAGAGCAGACTCACTGCACAGTACGAGTACAATCAGAGCAGACTCACTCCACACCAGGAGAACACTCAGAGCAGACTCACTCCACACCAGGAGTACACTCAGAGCAGACTCACTGCACAGTAGGAGTACACTCAGAGCTGACTCACTCCACACCAGGAACACAGACAGAGCAGACTCACTCCACACCAGGAGTACACTCAGAGCAGACTCACTGCACAGTAGGAGTACGCTCAGAGCTGACTCACTCCACACCAGGAACACACACAGAGCAGACTCACTCCACACCAGGAGTACACTCAGAGCTGACTCACTCCACAACAGGAGAACAGTCAGAGCAGACTCACTCCACACCAGGAGTGCACTCAGAGCAGACTCACTGCACAGTAGGAATACAATGAGAGCAGTCTCACTCCACACCAGGAGTACACGCAGAGCTGACTCACTCCACACCAGGAGTACACTCAGAGCAGACTCACTGCACAGTACGAGTACAATCAGAGCAGACTCACTCCACACCAGGAGAACACTCAGAGCAGACTCACTCCACACCAGGAGTACACTCAGAGCAGACTCACTGCACAGTAGGAGTACACTCAGAGCAGACTCACTGCACAGTAGGAGTACACTCAGAGCAGACTCACTGCACAGTAGGAGTACACTCAGAGCAGACTCACTGCACAGTAGGAGTACACTCAGAGCAGACTCACTGCACAGTAGGAGTACACTCAGAGCAGACTCACTCCACACCAGGAGCATACACAGAGCAGACTCACTCCACACCAGGAGTACACTCAGAGCAGACTCACTCCACACCAGGAGTACACTCAGAGCAGACTCACTCCACACCAGGAGCATACACAGAACAGACTCACACCACACCAGGAGTACACTCAGAGCAGACTCACTCCACACCAGGAGTACACTCAGAGCTGACTCACTCCACACCAGGAGTACACTCAGAGCAGACTCACTGCACAGTAGGAGTACACTCAGAGCTGACTCACTCCACACCAGGAGCATACACAGAGCTGACTCACTCCACTCCAGGAGTACACTCAGAGCAGACTCACTGCACAGTAGGAGTACACTCAGAGCTGACTCACTCCACACCAGGAGTACACTCAGAGCAGACTCACTGCAGAGTAGGAATACAATCAGAGCTGACTCACTCCAGACCAGGAGTACACTCAGAGCTGACTCACTCCACACCAGGAGAACACTCAGAGCAGACTCACTCCACAGTAGGAATACAATCAGAGCAGACTCACTCCACACCAGGAGTACAATCAGAGCAGACTCACTCCACAACAGGAGTACACTCAGAGCAGACTCACTGCACAGTAGGAGTACACTCAGAGCAGACTCACTCCACAGTAGGAGCACACTCAGAGCAGACTCATTCCACACCAGGAACACACACAGAGCAGACTCACTCAACACCAGGAGTATACTCAGAGCAGACTCACTGCACAGTAGGAGTACACTCAGAGCAGACTCATTCCACACAAGGAACACACACAGAGCAGACTCACTCCACACCAGGAGTACACTCAGAGCTGACTCACTCCACACCAGGAGAACACTCAGAGCTGACTCACTCCACAGTAGGAGTACACTCAGAGCAGACTCACTCCACACCAGGAGTACACTCAGAGCAGACTCACTGCACAGTAGGAATACAATCAGAGCAGACTCACTCCACACCAGGAGTACACTCAGAGCAGACTCACTACACACCAAGAGTACACTCAGAGCAGACTCACTCCACACCAAGAGTACACACGGAGCAGACTCACTCCACACCAGGAGTACACTCAGAGCTGACTCACGCCACACCAGGAGTACACTCAGAGCAGACTCACTCCACACCAGGAGTACACTCAGAGCAGACTCACTGCACAGTAGGAGTACACTCAGAGCAGACTCACTCCACACCAGGAGTACACTCAGAGCAGACTCACTGCACAGTAGGAATACAATCAGAGCAGACTCACTCCACACCAGGAGAACACTCAGAGCAGACTCACTGCACACCAGGAGTACACTCAGAGCAGTCTCACTCCACACCAGGAGTACACTCAGAGCAGACTCACTGCACAGTAGGAGTACACTCAGAGCAGACTCACTCCACACCAGGAGTACACTCAGAGCAGACTCACTGCACAGTAGGAATACACTCAGAGCAGACTCACTGCACAGTAGGAATACACTCAGAGCAGACTCACTCCACACCAGGAGTACACTCAGAGCAGACTCACTGCACAGTAGGAGTACACTCAGAGCAGACTCAGTCCACAACAAGAGCATACACAGAGCAGACTCACTCCACACCAGGAGTACACTCAGAGCAGACTAACTCCACACCAGGAGTACACTCAGAGCAGACTCACTGCACACCAGGAGTACACTCAGAGCAGACTCACTGCACAGGAGGAATACAATCAGAGCAGACTCATTCCACACCAGGAGTACACTCAGAGCAGTCTCACTCCACACCAGGAGTACACTCAGAGCAGACTCACTGCACAGTAGGAGCACACTCAGAGCAGACTCACTCCACACCAGGAGTACACTCAGAGCAGACGCACTCCACACCAGGAGCATACACAGAGCAGACTCATTCCACACCAGGAACACACACAGAGCAGACACGCTCCACACCAGGAGTACACTCAGAGCAGACTCACTCCACACCAGGAGTACACTCAGAGCAGACTCACGCCACACCAGGAGTACACTCAGAGCAGACTCACTGCACAGTAGGAGTACACTCAGAGCAGACTCACTCCACACCAGGAGTACAGTCAGAGCAGACACACTCCACACCAAGAGTACACTCAGAGCTGACTCACTCCACACCAGGAGTACACTCAGAGCTGACTCACTCCACACCAGGAGTACAGTCAGAGCAGACACACTCCACACCAAGAGTACACACCGAGCAGACTCACTCCACACCAGGAGCATACACAGAACAGACTCATTCCACACCAGGAGCATACACAGAGCGGACTCATTCCACACCAGGAGTACACTCAGAGCTGACTCACTCCACAGTAGGAGTACAATCAGCGCAGACTCACTGCACAGTAGGAATACAATCAGAGCAGACTCACTCCACACCAGGAGTACACTCAGAGCAGACTCACTCCACACTAGGAGTACACTCAGAGCAGGCTCACTGCACAGTAGGAGTACACTCAGAGCAGACTCATTCCACACCAGGAGTACACTCAGAGCTGACTCACTCCACACTAGGAGTACACTCAGAGTAGACTCACTGCACAGTAGGAAGACAATCAGAGCAGACTCACTCAAAACGAGGAGTACACTCAGAGCAGACTCACTCCACACCAGGAGTACACTCAGAGCTGACTCACTGCACAGTAGGAATACAATGAGAGCAGACTCACTCCACACCAGGAGTACACTCAGAGCTGACTCACTCCACACCAGGAGTACACTCAGAGCAGACTCACTCCACACCAGGAGTACACTCAGACCAGACTCACTGCACAGTAGGAGTACACTCAGAGCAGATTCACTCCACACCAGGAGTACACTCAGAGCAGACTCACTGCACAGTAGGAGTACACTCAGAGCAGACTCACTCCACCCCAGGAGTACACTCAGAGCAGACTCACTCCACACCAGGAGTACAGTCAGAGCAGACACACCCAACACCAAGAGTACACACCGAGCAGACTCACTCCACACCAGGAGTACACTCAGAGCAGACTCACTCCACACCAGCAGTACACTCAGAGCAGACTCACTGCACAGTAGGAGTACACTCAGAGCAGACTCACTGCACAGTAGGAGTACACTCAGAGAAGACTCACTCCACAGTAGGAGTACACTCAGAGTAGACTCACTGCACAGTAGGAATACAATCAGAGCAGACTGACTCCACACCAGGAGTACACTCAGAGCTGACTCACGCCACACCAGGAGTACACTCAGAGCAGACTCACTCCACACCAGGAGTACACTCAGAGCAGACTCACTGCACAGTAGGAATACAATGAGAGCAGACTCACTCCACACCAGGAGTACACTCAGAGCTGACTCACTCCACAGCAGGAGTACACTCAGAGCAGACTCACTCCACACCAGGAGTACACTCAGAGCTGACTCACTGCACAGTAGTAATACAATTAGAGCAGACTGACTCCACACCAGGAGTACACTCAGAGCAGACTCACTCCGCACTAGGAGTAAACACAGAGCAGACTCACTGCACAGTAGGAATACAATCAGAGCAGACTCACTCCACACCAGGAGTACACTCAGAGCAGACTCACTCCACACCAGGAGTACACTCAGAGCAGACTCACTGCACACCAGGAGTACTCTCAGAGCAGACTCACTGCACAGTAGGAGTACACTCAGAGCAGACTCACTCCACTCCAGGAGCATACACAGAGCAGACTCATTCCACACCAGGAAAACACACAGAGCAGACTCACTCCACACCAGGAGTACACTCAGAGCTGACTCAGTCCACCCCAGGAGTACACTCAGAGCTGACTCACTCCACAGTAGGAATACAATCAGAGCAGACTCACTCCACACCAGGAGTACACTCAGAGCTGACTCACTCCACACCAGGAGTACACTCAGAGCAGACTCACCCCACACCAGGAGTACACTCAGATCAGACTCACTGCACAGTAGGAGTACACTCAGAGCAGACTCACTCCACACCAGGAGTACACTCAGAGCAGACTCACTCCACACCAGGAGTACACTCAGAGCAGACTCACTCCACACCAGGAGTACACTCAGAGCAGACTCACTCCACACCAGTAGTACACTCAGAGCAGACTCACTCCACACCAGGAGTACACTCAGAGCTGACTCACTCCACACCAGGAGTACACTCAGAGCAGACTCACTCCACACCAGGAGTACACTCAGAGCTGACTCACTGCACACTAGGCGTACACTCAGAGCAGACTCACTCCACACCAGGAGTACACTCAGAGCAGACTCACTGCACAGTAGGAGTACACTCAGAGCTGACTCACTCCACACCAGGAACACAGACAGAGCAGACTCACTCCACACCAGGAGTACACTCAGAGCAGACTCACTGCACAGTAGGATTACACTCAGAGCTGACTCACTCCACACCAGGAACACACACAGAGCAGACTCACTCCACACCAGGAGTACACTCAGAGCTGACTCACTCCACAACAGGAGAACAGTCAGAGCAGACTCACTCCACACCAGGAGTGCACTCAGAGCAGACTCACTGCACAGTAGGAATACAATGAGAGCAGTCTCACTCCACACCAGGAGTACACGCAGAGCTGACTCACTCCACACCAGGAGTACACTCAGAGCAGACTCACTGCACAGTACGAGTACAATCAGAGCAGACTCACTCCACACCAGGAGAACACTCAGAGCAGACTCACTCCACACCAGGAGTACACTCAGAGCAGACTCACTGCACAGTAGGAGTACACTCAGAGCAGACTCACTGCACAGTAGGAGTACACTCAGAGCAGACTCACTGCACAGTAGGAGTACACTCAGAGCAGACTCACTGCACAGTAGGAGTACACTCAGAGCAGACTCACTCCACACCAGGAGCATACACAGAGCAGACTCACTCCACACCAGGAGTACACTCAGAGCAGACTCACTCCACACCAGGAGTACACTCAGAGCAGACTCACTCCACACCAGGAGCATACACAGAACAGACTCACACCACACCAGGAGTACACTCAGAGCAGACTCACTCCACACCAGGAGTACACTCAGAGCTGACTCACTCCACACCAGGAGTACACTCAGAGCAGACTCACTGCACAGTAGGAGTACACTCAGAGCTGACTCACTCCACACCAGGAGCATACACAGAGCTGACTCACTCCACTCCAGGAGTACACTCAGAGCAGATTCACTGCACAGTAGGAGTACACTCAGAGCTGACTCACTCCACACCAGGAGTACACTCAGAGCAGACTCACTGCAGAGTAGGAATACAATCAGAGCTGACTCACTCCAGACCAGGAGTACACTCAGAGCTGACTCACTCCACACCAGGAGTACACTCAGAGCAGACTCACTCCACAGTAGGAATACAATCAGAGCAGACTCACTCCACACCAGGAGTACAATCAGAGCAGACTCACTCCACAACAGGAGTACACTCAGAGCAGACTCACTGCACAGTAGGAGTACACTCAGAGCAGACTCACTCCACAGTAGGAGCACACTCAGAGCAGACTCATTCCACACCAGGAACACACACAGAGCAGACTCACTCAACACCAGGAGTATACTCAGAGCAGACTCACTGCACAGTAGGAGTACACTCAGAGCAGACTCATTCCACACAAGGAACACACACAGAGCAGACTCACTCCACACCAGGAGTACACTCAGAGCTGACTCACTCCACACCAGGAGAACACTCAGAGCTGACTCACTCCACAGTAGGAGTACACTCAGAGCAGACTCACTCCACACCAGGAGTACACTCAGAGCAGACTCACTGCACAGTAGGAATACAATCAGAGCAGACTCACTCCACACCAGGAGTACACTCAGAGCAGACTCACTACACACCAAGAGTACACTCAGAGCAGACTCACTCCACACCAAGAGTACACACGGAGCAGACTCACTCCACACCAGGAGTACACTCAGAGCTGACTCACGCCACACCAGGAGTACACTCAGAGCAGACTCACTCCACACCAGGAGTACACTCAGAGCAGACTCACTGCACAGTAGGAGTACACTCAGAGCAGACTCACTCCACACCAGGAGTACACTCAGAGCAGACTCACTGCACAGTAGGAATACAATCAGAGCAGACTCACTCCACACCAGGAGAACACTCAGAGCAGACTCACTGCACACAAGGAGTACACTCAGAGCAGTCTCACTCCACACCAGGAGTACACTCAGAGCAGACTCACTGCACAGTAGGAGTACACTCAGAGCAGACTCACTCCACACCAGGAGTACACTCAGAGCAGACTCACTGCACAGTAGGAATACACTCAGAGCAGACTCACTGCACAGTAGGAATACACTCAGAGCAGACTCACTCCACACCAGGAGTACACTCAGAGCAGACTCACTGCACAGTAGGAGTACACTCAGAGCAGACTCAGTCCACACCAGGAGCATACACAGAGCAGACTCACTCCACACCAGGAGTACACTCAGAGCAGACTAACTCCACACCAGGAGTACACTCAGAGCAGACTCACTGCACACCAGGAGTACACTCAGAGCAGACTCACTGCACAGGAGGAATACAATCAGAGCAGACTCATTCCACACCAGGAGTACACTCAGAGCAGTCTCACTCCACACCAGGAGTACACTCAGAGCAGACTCACTGCACAGTAGGAGTACACTCAGAGCAGACTCACTCCACACCAGGAGTACACTCAGAGCAGACGCACTCCACACCAGGAGCATACACAGAGCAGACTCATTCCACACCAGGAACACACACAGAGCAGACACGCTCCACACCAGGAGTACACTCAGAGCAGACTCACTCCACACCAGGAGTACACTCAGAGCAGACTCACGCCACACCAGGAGTACACTCAGAGCAGACTCACTGCACAGTAGGAGTACACTCAGAGCAGACTCACTCCACACCAGGAGTACACTCAGAGCAGACTCACTGCACAGTAGGAGTACACTCAGAGCAGACTCACTGCACAGTAGGAGTACACTCAGAGCAGACTCACTCCACTCCAGGAGCATACACAGAGCAGACTCATTCCACACCAGGAGTACACTCAGAGCTGACTCAGTACACTCCAGGAGTACACTCAGAGCTGACTCACTCCACCGTAGGAATACAATCAGAGCAGACTCACTCCACACCAGGAGTACACTCAGAGCAGACACACTCCACACCAAGAGTACACTCAGAGCTGACTCACTCCACACCAGGAGTACAGTCAGAGGAGACACACTCCACACCAAGAGTACACACCGAGCAGACTCACTCCACACCAGGAGCATACACAGAACAGACTCAATCCACACCAGGAGCATACACAGAGCGGACTCATTCCACACCAGGAGTACAATCAGCGCAGACTCACTGCACAGTAGGAATACAATCAGAGCAGACTCACTCCACACCAGGAGTACACTCAGAGCAGACTCACTCCACACTAGGAGTACACTCAGAGCAGACTCACTGCACAGTAGGAGTACACTCAGAGCAGACTCATTCCACACCAGGAGTACACTCAGAGCTGACTCACTCCACAGTAGGAGTACACTCAGAGCAGACTCACTGCACAGTAGGAGTACACTCAGAGCAGACTCACTGCACAGTAGGAATACAATGAGAGCAGACTCACTCCACACCAGGAGTACACTCAGAGCAGACTCACTGCACAGTAGGAATACAATGAGAGCAGACTCACTCCACACCAGGAGTACACTCAGGCCAGACTCACTGCACAGTAGGAGTACACTCAGAGCAGACTCACTCCACACCAGGAGTACACTCAGAGCAGATTCACTGCACAGTAGGAGTACACTCAGAGCAGACTCACTCCACACCAGGAGTACACTCAGAGCAGACTCACTCCACACCAGGAGTACACTCAGAGCAGACTCACTGCACAGTAGGAGTACACTCAGAGCAGACTCACTCCACAACAGGAGCATACACAGAGCAGGCTCATTCCACACCAGGAACACACACAGAGCAGACTCACTCCACACCAGGAGTACACTCAGAGCAGACTCACTGCACAGTAGGAGTACACTCAGAGCAGACTCACTGCACAGTAGGAGTACACTCAGAGCTGACTCACTCCACACCAGGAGTACACTCAGAGCTGACTCACTCCACACCAGGAGTACACTCAGAGCTGACTCACTCCACACCAGGAGTACATTCAGAGCAGACTTACTGCACAGTAGGAGTACACTCAGAGCTGACTCACTCCACTCCAGGAGTACACTCAGCGCAGACTCACTCCACATCAGGAGTACACTCAGAGCAGACTCACTGCAGACTAGGAGTACACTCAGAGCAGACTCACTGCACACCAGGAGTACACTCAGAGCAGACTCACTGCAGAGTAGGAATACACTCAGAGCAGACTCACTGCACAGTAGGAGTACACTCAGAGCAGACTCACACCACACCAGCAGCATACACAGAGCAGACTCATTCCACACCAGGAATACACACAGAGCAGACTCACTCCACATTAGGAGTATACTCAGAGCTGACTCACTCCACAGTAGGAGTACACTCAGAGCTGACTCACTCCACAACAGGAGTACACTCAGAGCAGACTCACTCCACACCAGCAGCATACACAGAGCAGACTCATTCCACACCAGGAACACACACAGAGCAGACTCACTCCACAACAGGAGTATACTCAGAGCTGACTCACTCCACAGTAGGAGTACACTCAGTGCTGACTCACTCCACACCAGGAGTACACTCAGAGCTGACTCACTCCACACCAGGAGTACACTCAGAGCTGACTCACTCAACAGTAGGAGTACACTCAGAGCTGACTCACTCCACACCAGGAGTACACTCAGAGCTGACTCACTCCACACCAGGAGTACAGTCAGAGCAGACACACCCAACACCAAGAGTACACACCGAGCAGACTCACTCCACACCAGGAGCATACACAGAGCAGACTCATTCCACACCAGGAGCATACACAGAGCAGACTCATTCCACACCAGGAGCATACACAGAGCAGACTCACTCCACACCAGCAGTACTCTCAGAGCAGACTCACTCCACACCAGGAGTACAATCAGAGCAGACTCACTGCACATCAGGAGTACACTCATAGCAGACTCACTGCACAGTAGGAATACAATCAGAGCAGACTCACTCCACATCAGGAGTACACTCATAGCAGACTCACTGCACAGTAGGAATACAATCAGAGCAGACTCACTCCACACCAGGAGTACACTTAGAGCTGACTCACTCCACAACAGGAGTACACTCAGAGAAGACTCACTCCACACCAGGAACACACACAGAGCAGACTCACTCCACACCAGGAGTACACTCAGAGCTGACTCACTCCACACCAGGAGTACACTCAGAGCTGACTCACTCCACAGTAGGAGTACACTCAGAGTAGACTCACTGCACAGTAGGAATACAATCAGAGCAGACTCACTCCACACCAGGAGTACACTCAGAGCAGACTCACTCCACACCAGGAGTACACTCAGAGCTGACTCACTGCACAGTAGGAATACAATCAGAGCAGACTCACTCCACACCAGGAGTACACTCAGAGCTGACTCACTCCACAGCAGGAGTACACTCAGAGCAGACTCACTCCACACCAGGAGTACACTCAGAGCAGACTCACTGCACAGTAGGAGTACACTCAGAGCAGACTCACTGCACAGTAGGAGTACACTCAGAGAAGACTCACTCCACACCAGGAGTACACTCAGAGTAGACTCACTGCACAGTAGGAATACAATCAGAGCAGACTCACTCCACACCAGGAGTACACTCAGAGCTGACTCACTGCACACTAGGAGTAAACACAGAGCAGACTCACTGCACAGTAGGAATACAATCAGAGCAGACTCACTCCACACCAGGAGTACACTCAGAGCAGACTCACTCCACACTAGGAGTAAACACAGAGCAGACTCACTGCACAGTAGGAATACAATCAGAGCAGACTCACTCCACACCAGGAGAACACTCAGAGCAGACTCACTCCACTCCAGTAGCATACACAGAGCAGACTCATTCCACACCAGGAAAACACACAGAGCAGACTCACTCCACACCAGGAGTACACTCAGAGCTGACTCAGTCCACTCCAGGAGTACACTCAGAGCTGACTCACTCCACAGTAGGAATACAATCAGAGCAGACTCACTCCACACCAGGAGTACACTCAGAGCTGACTCACTCCACACCAGGAGTACACTCAGAGCAGACTCACTCCACACCAGGAGTACACTCAGATCAGACTCACTGCACAGTAGGAGTACACTCAGAGATGACTCACTCCACAGTAGGAGTACACTCAGACCTGACTCACTCCACACCAGGAGTACACTCAGAGCTGACTCACTGCACAGCAGGAATACAATCAGAGCAGACTCACTCCACACCAAGAGTACACTCAGAGCTGACTCACTCCACACCAGGAGTACACTCAGAGCTGACTCACTGCACAGCAGGAATACAATCAGAGCAGACTCACTGCACAGTAGGAGTACACTCAGAGCTGACTCACTCCACACCAGGAGTACACTCAGAGCTGACTCACTCCACACCAGGAGTACACTCAGAGAAGACTCACTGCACAGTAGGAGTACACTCAGAGCTGACTCACTCCACACCAGGAGTACACTCAGAGCTGACTCACTCCACACCAGGAGTACACTCAGAGCTGACTCACTCCACACCAGGAGTAGACTCAGAGCTGACTCACTCCACACCAGGAGTACACTCAGAGCAGACTCACTGCACAGTAGGAGTACAATCAGAGCAGACACGCTCCACACCAGGAGTACACTCAGAGCTGACTCACTCCACACCAGGAGTACACTCAGAGCTGACTCACTCCACAGTAGGAGTACACTCAGAGCAGACTCACTCCACACCAGGAGCATACACAGAGCAGACTCATTCCACACCAGGAACACACACAGAGCAGACTCACTCCACACCAGGAGTACACTCAGAGCAGACTCACTCCACACCAAGAGTACCCTCAGAGCAGACTCACTCCACACCAAGAGTACACTCAGAGCTGACTCACTCCACACCAAGAGTACACTCAGAGCTGACACACTCCACAGTAGGAGTACACTCAGAGCAGACTCACTGCACAGTAGGAATACAATCAGAGCAGACTCACTCCACACCAGGAGTACACTCAGAGCAGACTCACTCCACACCAGGAGTACACTAAGAGCAGACTCACTGCACACCAGGAGTGCTCTCAGAGCAGACTCACTGCACAGTAGGAATACAATCAGAGCAGACTCACTCCACACCAGGAGAACACTCAGAGCAGACTCACTCCACACCAGGAGTACACTCAGAGCTGACTCACTCCACACCAGGAGTACACTCAGAGCAGACTCACTCCACACCAGGAGTACACTCAGAGCTGACTCACTCTACACCATGAGTACACTCAGCGCAGTCTCACTCCACACCAGGAGTACACTCAGAGCAGACTCACTGCACAGTAGGAGTGCACTCAGGGCAGACTCACTCCACACCAGGAGTACACTCAGAGCTGACTCACTCCACACCAGGAGTACACTCAGAGCAGTCTCACTCCACACCAGGAGTACACTCAGAGCAGACTCACTGCACAGTAGGAGTACACTCAGAGCAGACTCACTCCACACCAGGAGTACACTCAGAGCAGACTCACTGCACAGTAGGAATACAGTCAGAGCAGACTCACGGCACAGTAGGAATACACTCAGAGCAGACTCACTCCACACCAGGAGTACACTCAGAGCAGACTCACTGCACAGTAGGAGTACACTCAGAGCAGACTCAGTCCACACCAGGAGCATACACAGAGCAGACTCACTCCACACCAGGAGTACACTCAGAGCAGACTCACTCCACACCAGGAGTACACTCAGAGCAGACTCACTGCACACCAGGAGTACACTCAGAGCAGACTCACTGCACAGGAGGAATACAATCAGAGCAGACTCACTCCACAGCAGGAGTACACTCAGAGCAGTCTCACTCCACACCAGGAGTACACTCAGAGCAGACTCACTGCACAGTAGGAGTACACTCAGAGCAGACTCACTCCACACCAGGAGTACACTCAGAGCAGACTCACTCCACACCAGGAGCATACACAGAGCAGACTCATTCCACACCAGGAACACACACAGAGCAGACACGCTCCACACCAGGAGTACACTCAGAGCAGACTCACTCCACACCAGGAGTATACTCAGAGCAGACTCACTCCACACCAGGAGTACACTCAGAGCTGACTCACTCCACACCAGGAGTACACTCAGAGCTGACTCACTCCACAGTAGGAGTATACTCAGAGCAGACTCACTCCACACGAGGAGTACACTCAGAGCAGACTCACTGCACAGGAGTACACTCAGAGCAGACTCACTGCACAGTAGGAGTACACTCAGAGCAGACTCACTCCACACCAGGAGTACACTCAGAGCAGACTCACTGCACAGTAGGAGTACACTCAGAGCAGACTCACTCCACACCAGGAGCATACACAGAGCAGACTCACTCCACACTAGGAGTACACTCAGAGCTGACTCACTCCACACCAGGAGTACACTCAGAGCAGTCTCACTCCACACCAGGAGTACACTCAGAGCAGACTCACTCCACACCAGGAGTACACTCAGAGCAGATTCACTCCACACCAGGAGTACACTCAGAGCAGACTCACTCCACACCAGGAGTACACTCAGAGCAGACTCACTGCACAGTAGGAATACACTCAGAGCAGACTCACTCCACAACAGGAGTACACTCACAGCAGACTCACTCCACACCAGGAGTACACTCAGAGCAGACTCACTGCACAGTAGGAATACACTCAGAGCAGACTCACTCCACACCAGGAGTACACTCAGAGCAGACTCACTCCACACCAGGAGTACACTCAGAGCTGACTCACGCCACACCAGGAGTACACTCAGAGCAGACTCACTCCACACCAGGAGTACACTCAGATCAGACTCACTGCACAGTAGGAGTACACTCAGAGCAGACTAACTCCACACCAGGAGTACACTCAGAGCAGACTCACTGCACAGTAGGAGTACACTCAGAGCAGACTCACTGCACAGTAGGAGTACACTCAGAGCAGACTCACTCCACACCAGGAGTACACTCAGAGCAGACTAACTGCACAGTAGGAGTACACTCAGAGCAGACTCACTCCACACCAGGAGTACACTCAGAGCAGACCCACTGCACAGTAGGAGGACACTCAGAGTAGACTCACTCCACACCAGTAGTACACACAGAGCAGACTCACTGCACAGTAGGAGTACACTCAGAGCAGACTCACTGCACAGTAGGAATAACCTCAGAGCAGACTCATTCCACACCAGGAGTACACTCAGAGCAGACTCACTGCACAGTATGAGTACACTCAGAGCAGATTCACTCCACACCAGGAGTACACTCAGAGCAGACTCACTCCACACCAGGAGCATACACAAAGCAGACTCACTCCACACCAGGAGCATACACAGAGCAGACTCACTCCACACCAGGAGTACACTCAGACCTGACTCACTTCACACCAGGAGTACACTCAGAGCTGACTCACTGCACAGCAGGAATACAATCAGAGCAGACTCACTCCACACCAAGAGTACACTCTGAGCTGACTCACTCCACACCAGGAGTACACTCAGAGCTGACTCACTGCACAGCAGGAATACAATCAGAGCAGACTCACTGCACAGTAGGAGTACACTCAGAGCAGACTCACTGCACAGCAGGAGTACACTCAGAGCTGACTCACTCCACACCAGGAGAACACTCAGAGCAGACTCACTCCACACCAGGAGTACACTCAGAGCTGACTCACTCCACACCAGGAGTAGACTCAGAGCAGACTCACTCCACAGTAGGAGTATACTCAGAGCAGACTCACTCCACACCAGGAGTACACTCAGAGCAGACTCACTGCACAGTAGGAATACACTCAGAGCAGACTCACTGCACAGTAGGAGTACACTCAGAGCAGACTCACTCCACACCAGGAGTACACTCAGAGCAGACTCACTCCACACCAGGAGTACACTCAGAGCAGACTCACTGCACAGTAGGAGTACACTCAGAGCAGACTCACTCCACACCAGGAGCATACACAGAGCAGACTCACTCCACACTAGGAGTACACTCAGAGCTGACTCAGTGCACACCAGGAGTACACTCAGAGCAGTCTAACTCCACACCAGGAGTACACTCAGAGCAGACTCACTGCACAGTAGGAGTACACTCAGAGCAGACTCACTCCAAACCAGGAGTACACTCAGAGCAGACTCACTCCACACCAGGAGTACACTCAGAGCTGACTCACTCCACACTAGGAGTACACTCAGAGCTAACTCACTCCACACCAGGAGTACACTCAGAGCAGACTCACTCCACACCAGGAGTACACTCAGATCAGACTCACTGCACAGTAGGAGTACACTCAGAGCAGACTCACTCCACACCAGGAGTACACTCAGAGCTGACTCACTCCACACTAGGAGTACACTCAGAGCTGACTCACTCCACACTAGGAGTACACTCAGAGCTGACTCACTCCACTCCAGGAGTACACTTAGAGCAGACTCACTGCACAGTAGGAATACAATCAGAGCAGACTCACTCCACACCAGGAGCATACACAGAGCAGACTCATTCCACACCAGGAACACACACAGAGCAGACTCACTCCACACCAGGAGTACACTCAGAGCAGACTCACTCCACACCAAGAGTACACTCAGAGCAGACTCACTCCACACCAAGAGTACACTCAGAGTTGACACACTCCACACTAGGAGTACACTCAGAGCAGACTCACTGCACAGTAGGAATACAATCAGAGCAGACTCACTCCACACCAGGAGTACACTCAGAGCAGACTCACTCCACACCAGGAGCATACACAAAGCAGACTCACTCCACACCAGGAGCATACACAGAGCAGACTCACTCCACACCAGGAGTACACTCAGAGCTGACTCACTCCACACCAGGAGTACACTCAGAGATGACTCACTCCACAGCAGGAGTACACTCAGACCTGACTCACTTCACACCAGGAATACACTCAGAGCTGACTCACTGCACAGCAGGAATACAATCAGAGCAGACTCACTCCACACCAAGAGTACACTCTGAGCTGACTCACTCCACACCAGGAGTACACTCAGAGCTGACTCACTGCACAGCAGGAATACAATCAGAGCAGACTCACTGCACAGTAGGAGTACACTCAGAGCAGACTCACTGCACAGTAGGAGTACACTCAGAGCTGACTCACTCCACACCAGGAGAACACTCAGAGCAGACTCACTCCACACCAGGAGTACACTCAGAGCTGACTCACTCCACACCAGGAGTAGACTCAGAGCAGACTCACTCCACAGTAGGAGTATACTCAGAGCAGACTCACTCCACACCAGGAGTACACTCAGAGCAGACTCACTGCACAGTAGGAATACACTCAGAGCAGACTCACTGCACAGTAGGAGTACACTCAGAGCAGACTCACTCCACACCAGGAGTACACTCAGAGCAGACTCACTGCACAGTAGGAGTACACTCAGAGCAGACTCACTCCACACCAGGAGCATACACAGAGCAGACTCACTCCACACTAGGAGTACACTCAGAGCTGACTCAGTGCACACCAGGAGTACACTCAGAGCAGTCTAACTCCACACCAGGAGTACACTCAGAGCAGACTCACTGCACAGTAGGAGTACACTCAGAGCAGACTCACTCCAAACCAGGAGTACACTCAGAGCAGACTCACTCCACACCAGGAGTACACTCAGAGCTGACTCACTCCACACTAGGAGTACACTCAGAGCTGACTCACTCCACACCAGGAGTACACTCAGAGCAGACTCACTCCACACCAGGAGTACACTCAGATCAGACTCACTGCACAGTAGGAGTACACTCAGAGCAGACTCACTCCACACCAGGAGTACACTCAGAGCTGACTCACTCCACACTAGGAGTACACTCAGAGCTGACTCACTCCACACTAGGAGTACACTCAGAGCTGACTCACTCCACTCCAGGAGTACACTTAGAGCAGACTCACTGCACAGTAGGAATACAATCAGAGCAGACTCACTCCACACCAGGAGCATACACAGAGCAGACTCATTCCACACCAGGAACACACACAGAGCAGACTCACTCCACACCAGGAGTACACTCAGAGCAGACTCACTCCACACCAAGAGTACACTCAGAGCAGACTCACTCCACACCAAGAGTACACTCAGAGCTGACACACTCCACACTAGGAGTACACTCAGAGCAGACTCACTGCACAGTAGGAATACAATCAGAGCAGACTCACTACACACCAGGAGTACACTCAGAGCAGACTCACTCCACACCAGGAGTACACTAAGAGCAGACTCACTGCACACCAGGAGTGCTCTCAGAGCAGACTCACTGCACAGTAGGAATACAATCAGAGCAGACTCACTCCACACCAGGAGAACACTCAGAGCAGACTCACTCCACACCAGGAGTACACTCAGAGCTGACTCACTCCACACCAGGAGTACACTCAGAGCAGACTCACTCCACACCAGGAGTACACTCAGAGCTGACTCACTCTACACCAGGAGTACACTCAGCGCAGTCTCACTCCACACCGGGAGCACACTCAGAGCAGACTCACTGCACAGTAGGAGTACACTCAGAGCAGACTCACTCCACACCAGGAGTACACTCAGAGCTGACTCACTCCACACCAGGAGTACACTCAGAGCAGTCTCACTCCACACCAGGAGTACACTCAGAGCAGACTCACTGCACAGTAGGAGTACACTCAGAGCAGACTCACTCCACACCAGGAGTACACTCAGAGCAGACTCACTGCACAGTAGGAATACAGTCAGAGCAGACTCACGGCACAGTAGGAATACACTCAGAGCAGACTCACTCCACACCAGGAGTACACTCAGAGCAGACTCACTGCACAGTAGGAGTACACTCAGAGCAGACTCAGTCCACACCAGGAGCATACACAGAGCAGACTCACTCCACACCAGGAGTACACTCAGAGCAGACTCACTCCACACCAGGAGTACACTCAGAGCAGACTCACTGCACACCAGGAGTACACTCAGAGCAGACTCACTGCACAGGAGGAATACAATCAGAGCAGACTCACTCCACAGCAGGAGTACACTCAGAGCAGTCTCACTCCACACCAGGAGTACACTCAGAGCAGACTCACTGCACAGTAGGAGTACACTCAGAGCAGACTCACTCCACACCAGGAGTACACTCAGAGCAGACTCACTCCACACCAGGAGCATACACAGAGCAGACTCATTCCACACCAGGAACACACACAGAGCAGACACGCTCCACACCAGGAGTACACTCAGAGCAGACTCACTCCACACCAGGAGTATACTCAGAGCAGACTCACTCCACACCAGGAGTACACTCAGAGCTGACTCACTCCACACCAGGAGTACACTCAGAGCTGACTCACTCCACAGTAGGAGTATACTCAGAGCAGACTCACTCCACACGAGGAGTACACTCAGAGCAGACTAACTGCACAGGAGTACACTCAGAGCAGACTCACTGCACAGTAGGAGTACACTCAGAGCAGACTCACTCCACACCAGGAGTACACTCAGAGCAGACTCACTGCACAGTAGGAGTACACTCAGAGCAGACTCACTCCACACCAGGAGCATACACAGAGCAGACTCACTCCACACTAGGAGTACACTCAGAGCTGACTCACTCCACACCAGGAGTACACTCAGAGCAGTCTCACTCCACACCAGGAGTACACTCAGAGCAGACTCACTCCACACCAGGAGTACACTCAGAGCAGATTCACTCCACACCAGGAGTACACTCAGAGCAGACTCACTCCACACCAGGAGTACACTCACAGCAGACTCTCTGCACAGTAGGAATACACTCAGAGCAGACTCACTCCACAACAGGAGTACACTCACAGCAGACTCACTCCACACCAGGAGTACACTCAGAGCAGACTCACTGCACAGTAGGAATACACTCAGAGCAGACTCACTCCACACCAGGAGTACACTCAGAGCAGACTCACTCCACACCAGGAGTACACTCAGAGCTGACTCACGCCACACCAGGAGTACACTCAGAGCAGACTCACTCCACACCAGGAGTACACTCAGATCAGACTCACTGCACAGTAGGAGTACACTCAGAGCAGACTAACTCCACACCAGGAGTACACTCAGAGCAGACTCACTGCACAGTAGGAGTACACTCAGAGCAGACTCACTGCACAGTAGGAGTACACTCAGAGCAGACTCACTCCACACCAGGAGTACACTCAGAGCAGACTCACTGCACAGTAGGAGTACACTCAGAGCAGACTCACTCCACACCAGGAGTACACTCAGAGCAGACCCACTGCACAGTAGGAGTACACTCAGAGTAGACTCACTCCACACCAGTAGTACACACAGAGCAGACTCACTGCACAGTAGGAGTACACTCAGAGCAGACTCACTGCACAGTAGGAATAACCTCAGAGCAGACTCATTCCACACCAGGAGTACACTCAGAGCAGACTCACTGCACAGTATGAGTACACTCAGAGCAGATTCACTCCACACCAGGAGTACACTCAGAGCAGACTCACTCCACACCAGGAGCATACACAAAGCAGACTCACTCCACACCAGGAGCATACACAGAGCAGACTCACTCCACACCAGGAGTACACTCAGAGCTGACTCACTCCACACCAGGAGTACACTCAGAGATGACTCACTCCACAGTAGGAGTACACTCAGACCTGACTCACTTCACACCAGGAGTACACTCAGAGCTGACTCACTGCACAGCAGGAATACAATCAGAGCAGACTCACTCCACACCAAGAGTACACTCTGAGCTGACTCACTCCACACCAGGAGTACACTCAGAGCTGACTCACTGCACAGCAGGAATACAATCAGAGCAGACTCACTGCACAGTAGGAGTACACTCAGAGCAGACTCACTGCACAGTAGGAGTACACTCAGAGCTGACTCACTCCACACCAGGAGAACACTCAGAGCAGACTCACTCCACACCAGGAGTACACTCAGAGCTGACTCACTCCACACCAGGAGTAGACTCAGAGCAGACTCACTCCACAGTAGGAGTATACTCAGAGCAGACTCACTCCACACCAGGAGTACACTCAGAGCAGACTCACTGCACAGTAGGAATACACTCAGAGCAGACTCACTGCACAGTAGGAGTACACTCAGAGCAGACTCACTCCACACCAGGAGTACACTCAGAGCAGACTCACTGCACAGTAGGAGTACACTCAGAGCAGACTCACTCCACACCAGGAGCATACACAGAGCAGACTCACTCCACACTAGGAGTACACTCAGAGCTGACTCAGTGCACACCAGGAGTACACTCAGAGCAGTCTAACTCCACACCAGGAGTACACTCAGAGCAGACTCACTGCACAGTAGGAGTACACTCAGAGTAGACTCACTCCAAACCAGGAGTACACTCAGAGCAGACTCACTCCACACCAGGAGTACACTCAGAGCTGACTCACTCCACACTAGGAGTACACTCAGAGCTGACTCACTCCACACCAGGAGTACACTCAGAGCAGACTCACTCCACACCAGGAGTACACTCAGATCAGACTCACTGCACAGTAGGAGTACACTCAGAGCAGACTCACTCCACACCAGGAGTACACTCAGAGCTGACTCACTCCACACTAGGAGTACACTCAGAGCTGACTCACTCCACACTAGGAGTACACTCAGAGCTGACTCACTCCACTCCAGGAGTACACTTAGAGCAGACTCACTGCACAGTAGGAATACAATCAGAGCAGACTCACTCCACACCAGGAGCATACACAGAGCAGACTCATTCCACACCAGGAACACACACAGAGCAGACTCACTCCACACCAGGAGTACACTCAGAGCAGACTCACTCCACACCAAGAGTACACTCAGAGCAGACTCACTCCACACCAAGAGTACACTCAGAGCTGACACACTCCACACTAGGAGTACACTCAGAGCAGACTCACTGCACAGTAGGAATACAATCAGAGCAGACTCACTCCACACCAGGAGTACACTCAGAGCAGACTCACTCCACACCAGGAGTACACTAAGAGCAGACTCACTGCACACCAGGAGTGCTCTCAGAGCAGACTCACTGCACAGTAGGAATACAATCAGAGCAGACTCACTCCACACCAGGAGAACACTCAGAGCAGACTCACTCCACACCAGGAGTACACTCAGAGCTGACTCACTCCACACCAGGAGTACACTCAGAGCAGACTCACTCCACACCAGGAGTACACTCAGAGCTGACTCACTCTACACCAGGAGTACACTCAGCGCAGTCTCACTCCACACCAGGAGTACACTCAGAGCAGACTCACTGCACAGTAGGAGTACACTCAGAGCAGACTCACTCCACACCAGGAGTACACTCAGAGCTGACTCACTCCACACCAGGAGTACACTCAGAGCAGTCTCACTCCACACCAGGAGTACACTCAGAGCAGACTCACTGCACAGTAGGAGTACACACAGAGCAGACTCACTCCACACCAGGAGTACACTCAGAGCAGACTCACTGCACAGTAGGAATACAGTCAGAGCAGACTCACGGCACAGTAGGAATACACTCAGAGCAGACTCACTCCACACCAGGAGTACACTCAGAGCAGACTCACTGCACAGTAGGAGTACACTCAGAGCAGACTCAGTCCACACCAGGAGCATACACAGAGCAGACTCACTCCACACCAGGAGTACACTCAGAGCAGACTCACTCCACACCAGGAGTATACTCAGAGCAGACTCACTGCACACCAGGAGTACACTCAGAGCAGACTCTCTGCACAGGAGGAATACAATCAGAGCAGACTCACTCCACAGCAGGAGTACACTCAGAGCAGTCTCACTCCACACCAGGAGTACACTCAGAGCAGACTCACTGCACAGTAGGAGTACACTCAGAGCAGACTCACTCCACACCAGGAGTACACTCAGAGCAGACTCACTCCACACCAGGAGCATACACAGAGCAGACTCATTCCACGCCAGGAACACACACAGAGCAGACACGCTCCACACCAGGAGTACACTCAGAGCAGACTCACTCCACACCAGGAGTATACTCAGAGCAGACTCACTCCACACCAGGAGTACACTCAGAGCTGACTCACTCCACACCAGGAGTAGACTCAGAGCTGACTCACTCCACAGTAGGAGTATACTCAGAGCAGACTCACTCCACACGAGGAGTACACTCAGAGCAGACTCACTGCACAGGAGTACACTCAGAGCAGACTCACTACACAGTAGGACTACACTCAGAGCAGACTCACTCCACACCAGGAGTACACTCAGAGCAGACTCACTGCACAGTAGGAGTACACTCAGAGCAGACTCACTCCACACCAGGAGCATACACAGAGCAGACTCACTCCACACTAGGAGTACACTCAGAGCTGACTCACTCCACACCAGGAGTACACTCAGAGCAGTCTCACTCCACACCAGGAGTACACTAAGAGCAGACTCACTCCACACCAGGAGTACACTCAGAGCAGATTCACTCCACACCAGGAGTACACTCAGAGCAGACTCACTCCACACCAGGAGTACACTCAGAGCAGACTCACTGCACAGTAGGAATACACTCAGAGCAGACTCACTCCACAACAGGAGCACACTCACAGCAGACTCACTCCACACCAGGAGTACACTCAGAGCAGACTCACTGCACAGTAGGAATACACTCAGAGCAGACTCACTCCACACCAGGAGTACACTCAGAGCAGACTCACTCCACACCAGGAGTACACTCAGAGCTGACTCACGCCACACCAGGAGTACACTCAGAGCAGACTCACTCCACACCAGGAGTACACTCAGAGCAGACTCACTGCACAGTAGGAGTACACTCAGAGCAGACTCACTGCACAGTAGGAATAACCTCAGAGCAGACTCATTCCACACCAGGAGTACACTCAGAGCAGACTCACTGCACAGTATGAGTACACTCAGAGCAGATTCACTCCACACCAGGAGTACACTCAGAGCAGACTCACTCCACACCAGGAGCATACACAAAGCAGACTCACTCCACACCAGGAGCATACACAGAGCAGACTCACTCCACACCAGGAGTACACTCAGAGCTGACTCACTCCACACCAGGAGTACACTCAGAGATGACTCACTCCACAGTAGGAGTACACTCAGACCTGACTCACTCCACACCAGGAGTACACTCAGAGCTGACTGACTGCACAGCAGGAATACAATCAGAGCAGACTCACTCCACACCAAGAGTACACTCTGAGCTGACTCACTCCACACCAGGAGTACACTCAGAGCTGACTCACTGCACAGCAGGAATACAATCAGAGCAGACTCACTGCACAGTAGGAGTACACTCAGAGCAGACTCACTGCACAGTAGGAGTACACTCAGAGCTGACTCACTCCACACCAGGAGAACACTCAGAGCAGACTCACTCCACACCAGGAGTACACTCAGAGCTGACTCACTCCACACCAGGAGTAGACTCAGAGCAGACTCACTCCACAGTAGGAGTATACTCAGAGCAGACTCACTCCACACCAGGAGTACACTCAGAGCAGACTCACTGCACAGTAGGAATACACTCAGAGCAGACTCACTGCACAGTAGGAGTACACTCAGAGCAGACTCACTCCACACCAGGAGTACACTCAGAGCAGACTCACTGCACAGTAGGAGTACACTCAGAGCAGACTCACTCCACACCAGGAGCATACACAGAGCAGACTCACTCCACACTAGGAGTACACTCAGAGCTCACTCAGTGCACACCAGGAGTACACTCAGAGCAGTCTAACTCCACACCAGGAGTACACTCAGAGCAGACTCACTGCACAGTAGGAGTACACTCAGAGCAGACTCACTCCAAACCAGGAGTACACTCAGAGCAGACTCACTCCACACCAGGAGTACACTCAGAGCTGACTCACTCCACACTAGGAGTACACTCAGAGCTGACTCACTCCACACCAGGAGTACACTCAGAGCAGACTCACTCCACACCAGGAGTACACTCAGATCAGACTCACTGCACAGTAGGAGTACACTCAGAGCAGACTCACTCCACACCAGGAGTACACTCAGAGCTGACTCACTCCACACTAGGAGTACACTCAGAGCTGACTCACTCCACACTAGGAGTACACTCAGAGCTGACTCACTCCACTCCAGGAGTACACTTAGAGCATACTCACTGCACAGTAGGAATACAATCAGAGCAGACTCACTCCACACCAGGAGTACACTCAGAGCAGACTCACTCCACACCAGGAGTACACTCAGAGCTGACTCAGTCCACACCAGGAGTACACTCAGAGCAGACTGACTCCACACCAGGACTACACTCAGATCAGATTCACTGCACAGTAGGAGTACACTCAGAGCTGACTCACTCCACACTAGGAGTACAGTCAGAGCTGACTCACTCCACACTAGGAGTACAATCTGAGCTGACTCACTCCACTCCAGGAGTACACTCAGAGCAGACTCACTGCACAGTAGGAATACAATCAGAGCAGACTCACTGCACACCAGGAGTACACTCAGAGCAGACTCACTGCACAACAGGAGTACACTCAGAGCAGACTCACTGCACAGTAGGAGCACACTAAGAGCTGACTCACTCGACACCAGGAGTACACTCAGAGCAGACTCACTGCACAGTAGGAGTACACTCAGAGCAGACTCACTGCACAGTAGGAGCACACTCAGAGCACACTCACTGCACAGTAGGAGTACACTCAGAGCAGACTCACTCCACACCAGGAGTACACTCAGAGCAGACTCACTCCACACCAGGAGTACACTCAGAGCTGACTAACGCCACACCTGAAGTACACTCAGAGCAGACTCACTCCACACCAGGAGTACACTCAGAGCAGACTCACTGCACAGTAGGAGTACACTCAGAGCAGACTAACTCCACACCAGGAGTACACTCAGAGCAGACTCACTGCACAGTAGGAGTACACTCAGAGCAGACTCACTGCACAGTAGGAGTACACTCAGAGCAGACTCACTCCACACCAGGAGCACACTCAGAGCAGACTCACTGCACAGTAGGAGTACAATCAGAGCAGACTCACTCCACTCCAGGAGTACACTCAGAGCAGACTCACTGCACAGTAGGAGAACACTTAGAGCAGACTCACTCCACTCCAGGAGTACACTCAGAGCAGACTCACTGCACAGTAGGAGTACACTCAGAGCAGACTCACTCCACACCAGGAGTACACTCAGATCAGACTCACTGCACAGTAGGAGTACACTCAGAGCAGACTCACTCCACACCAGGAGCATACACAGAGCAGACTCATTCCACACCAGGAACACACACAGAGCAGACTCACTCCACACCAGGAGTACACTCAGAGCTGACTCACTCCACAGTAGGAGTACACTCAGAGCAGACTCACTGCACAGTAGGAATACAATCAGAGCAGACTCACTCCACACCAGGAGTACACTCAGAGCAGACTCACTCCACACCAGGAGTACACTCAGAGCAGACTCACTCCACACCAGGAGTACACTCAGATCAGACTCATTGCACAGTAGGAGTACACTCAGAGCAGACTCACTCCACACCAGGAGTACACTCAGAGCTGACTCACTCCACACTAGGAGTACACTCAGAGCTGACTCACTCCACACCAGGAGTACACTCAGAGCATGACTCACTCCACACCAGGAGTACACTCAGATCAGACTCACTGCACAGTAGGAGTACACTCAGAGCAGACTCACTCCACACCAGGAGTACACTCAGAGCTGACTCACTCCACACTAGGAGTACACTCAGAGCTGACTCACTCCACACTAGGAGTACACTAAGAGCTGACTCACTCCACTCCAGGAGTACACTTAGAGCAGACTCACTGCACAGTAGGAATACAATCAGAGCAGACTCACTCCACACCAGGAGTACACTCAGAGCTGACTCACTCCACACCAGGAACACACTCAGAGCAGACTCATTCCACACCATGAGTGCACTCAGAGCAGACTCACTCCACAGTAGGAGTACACTCAGAGCAGACTCACTGCACAGTAGGAGTACACTCAGAGCTGAATCACTCCACAGCAGGAACACACACAGAGCAGACTGACTCCACACCAGCAGTACACTCAGAGCTGACTCACTCCACACCAGGAGTACACTCAGGGCTGACTCACTCCACAGTAGGAATACACACAGAGCAGACTGACTCCACACCAGGAGTACACTCAGAGCTGCCTCACTCCACACCAGGAGTACACTCAGAGCTGACTCACTCCACACCAGGAGTACACTCAAAACTGACTCACTCCACAACAGGAGTACAATCAGAGCAGACTCACTCCACACCAGGAGTACACTCAGAGTAGACTCACTGCACAGTAGGAATACAATCAGAGCAGACTCACTGCACAGTAGGAATACAATCAGAGCAGACTCACTCCACACCAGGAGTACACTCAGAGCAGACTCACTGCACAGTAGGAATACAATCAGAGCAGACTCACTCCACAGCAGGAGTACACTCAGAGCAGACTCACTCCACACCAGGAGTACACTCATAGCAGACTCACTCCACACCAGGAGTACACTCAGAGCAGACTCACTCCACACCAGGAGTACACTCAGAGCAGACTCACTTCACAGTAGGAGTACACTCAGAGCAGACTCACTGCACAGTAGGAGTACACTCAGAGTTGACTCACTCCACACCAGGAGTACACTCAGAGCAGACTCACTGCACAGCAGGAGTACACTCAGAGCAGACTCACTGCACAGTAGGAGTACACACAGAGCAGACTCACTGCACAGTAGGAGTACACTCAGAGCAGACTCACTCCACACCAGCAGTATACTCAGAGCAGACTCACTCCACACCAGGAGTATACTCAGAGCAGATTCATTCCACACGAGGGACACGCACAGAGCAGACTGACTCCACACCAGGAGTACACTTAGAGCAGACTCACTCCACACCAGGAGTACACTCAGAGCTGACTCACTCCACAGTAGGAGTACACTCAGAGCAGACTCACTCCACACCAGGAATATACTCAGAGCTGACTCACTCCACACCAGGAGTACACTCAGAGCTGACTCACTCCACAGTAGGAATACAATCAGAGCAGACTCACTCCACACCAGGAGCATACACAGAGCAGACTCATTCCACACCAGGAACACACACAGAGCAGACTCACTCCACACCAGGAGTACACTCAGAGCTGACTCACTCCACACCAGGAGTACACTCAGAGCTGACTCACTCCACAGTAGGAGTACACTCAGAGCAGACTCACTCCACACCAGGAGTACACTCAGAGCAGACTCACTGCACAGGAGGAGTACACTCAGAGCAGACTCACTCCACACCAGGAGTACACTCAGAGCAGACTCACTGCACATTAGGAGTACAGTCAGAGCAGACTCACTCCACACCTGGAGTATACTCAGAGCAGACTCACTCCACACCAGGAGTACACTCAGAGCAGACTCACACCACAACAGGTGCATACACAGAGCAGACACATTCCACACCAGGAACACACACAGAGCAGACTCACTCCACACCAGGAGTACACTCAGAGCTGACTCACTCCACTCCAGGAGTACACTCAGAGCTGAATCACTCCACAGTAGGAGTACACTCAGAGCAGACTCACTGCACAGTAGGAATACAATCAGAGCAGACTCACTCCACACCAGGAGTACACTCAGAGCAGACTCACTCCACACCAGGAGTACACTCAGAGCAGACTCACTCCACACCAGGAGTACACTCAGAGCAGACTCACTGCACAGTAAGAGTACACTCAGAGCAGACTCACTCCACACCAGGAGTACACTCAGAGCTGACTCACTCCACACTAGGAGTACACTCAGAGCTGACTCACTGCACACTAGCAGTACACTCAGAGCTGACTCACTCCACTCCAGGAGTACACTCAGAGCTGACTCACTCCACTCCAAGAGTACACTCAGAGCAGACTCACTGCACAGTAGGAATACAATCAGAGCAGACTCACTGCACACCAGGAGTACACTCAGAGCAGACTCACTGCACAACAGGAGTACACTCAGAGCTGACTCACTGCACAGTAGGAGTACACTCAGAGCAGACTCACTCCACACCAGGAGTACATTCAGAGCTGACTCACTCCACACCAGGAGTACACTCAGAGCATTCTCACTCCACACCAGGGGTACACTCAGAGCAGACTCACTGCACAGTAGGAGTACACTCAGAGCAGACTCACTCCACACCAGGAGTACACTCAGAGCAGACTCACTGCACAGTAGGAATACACTCAGAGCAGACTCACTGCACAGTAGGAATACACTCAGAGCAGACTCACTCCACACCAGGAGTACACTCAGAGCAGACTCACTGCACAGTAGGAGTACACTCAGAGCAGACTCACTCCACACCAGGAGCATACACAGAGCAGACTCACTCCACACCAAGAGTACACTCAGAGCAGACTCACTCCACACCAAGAGTACACTCAGAGCTGACACACTCCACACTAGGAGTATACTCAGAGCAGACTCACTGCACAGTAGGAATACAATCAGAGCAGACTCACTCCACACCAGGAGTACACTCAGAGCAGACTCACTCCACACCAGGAGCACACTAAGAGCAGACTCACTGCACACCAGGAGTGCTCTCAGAGCAGACTCACTGCACAGTAGGAATACAATCAGAGCAGACTCACTCCACACCAGGAGAACACTCAGAGCAGACTCACTCCACACCAGGAGTACACTCAGAGCTGACTCACTCCACACCAGGAGTACACTCAGAGCAGACTCACTCCACACCAGGAGTACACTCAGAGCTGACTCACTCTACACCAGGAGTACACTCAGCGCAGTCTCACTCCACACCGGGAGCACACTCAGAGCAGACTCACTGCACAGTAGGAGTACACTCAGAGCAGACTCACTCCACACCAGGAGTACACTCAGAGCTGACTCACTCCACAACAGGAGTACACTCAGAGCAGTCTCACTCCACACCAGGAGTACACTCAGAGCAGACTCACTGCACAGTAGGAGTACACTCAGAGCAGACTCACTCCACACCAGGAGTACACTCAGAGCAGACTCACTGCACAGTAGGAATACAGTCAGAGCAGACTCACGGCACAGTAGGAATACACTCAGAGCAGACTCACTCCACACCAGGAGTACACTCAGAGCAGACTCACTGCACAGTAGGAGTACACTCAGAGCAGACTCAGTCCACACCAGGAGCATACACAGAGCAGACTCACTCCACACCAGGAGTACACTCAGAGCAGACTCACTCCACACCAGGAGTACACTCAGAGCAGACTCACTGCACACCAGGAGTACACTCAGAGCAGACTCACTGCACAGGAGGAATACAATCAGAGCAGACTCACTCCACAGCAGGAGTACACTCAGAGCAGTCTCACTCCACACCAGGAGTACACTCAGAGCAGACTCACTGCACAGTAGGAGTACACTCAGAGCAGACTCACTCCACACCAGGAGTACACTCAGAGCAGACTCACTCCACACCAGGAGCATACACAGAGCAGACTCATTCCACACCAGGAACACACACAGAGCAGACACGCTCCACACCAGGAGTACACTCAGAGCAGACTCACTCCACACCAGGAGTATACTCAGAGCAGACTCACTCCACACCAGGAGTACACTCAGAGCTGACTCACTCCACACCAGGAGTACACTCAGAGCTGACTCACTCCACAGTAGGAGTATACTCAGAGCAGACTCACTCCACACGAGGAGTACACTCAGAGCAGACTAACTGCACAGGAGTACACTCAGAGCAGACTCACTGCACAGTAGGAGTACACTCAGAGCAGACTCACTCCACACCAGGAGTACACTCAGAGCAGACTCACTGCACAGTAGGAGTACACTCAGAGCAGACTCACTCCACACCAGGAGCATACACAGAGCAGACTCACTCCACACTAGGAGTACACTCAGAGCTGACTCACTCCACACCAGGAGTACACTCAGAGCAGTCTCACTCCACACCAGGAGTACACTCAGAGCAGACTCACTGCACAGTAGGAGTACACTCAGAGCAGACTCACTCCACACCAGGAGTACACTCAGAGCAGACTCACTCCACACCAGGAGCATACACAGAGCAGACTCATTCCACACCAGGAACACACACAGAGCAGACACGCTCCACACCAGGAGTACACTCAGAGCAGACTCACTCCACACCAGGAGTATACTCAGAGCAGACTCACTCCACACCAGGAGTACACTCAGAGCTGACTCACTCCACACCAGGAGTACACTCAGAGCTGACTCACTCCACAGTAGGAGTATACTCAGAGCAGACTCACTCCACACGAGGAGTACACTCAGAGCAGACTCACTGCACAGGAGTACACTCAGAGCAGACTCACTGCACAGTAGGAGTACACTCAGAGCAGACTCACTCCACACCAGGAGTACACTCAGAGCAGACTCACTGCACAGTAGGAGTACACTCAGAGCAGACTCACTCCACACCAGGAGCATACACAGAGCAGACTCACTCCACACTAGGAGTACACTCAGAGCTGACTCACTCCACACCAGGAGTACACTCAGAGCAGTCTCACTCCACACCAGGAGTACACTCAGAGCAGACTCACTCCACACCAGGAGTACACTCAGAGCAGATTCACTCCACACCAGGAGTACACTCAGAGCAGACTCACTCCACACCAGGAGTACACTCAGAGCAGACTCACTGCACAGTAGGAATACACTCAGAGCAGACTCACTCCACAACAGGAGTACACTCACAGCAGACTCACTCCACACCAGGAGTACACTCAGAGCAGACTCACTGCACAGTAGGAATACACTCAGAGCAGACTCACTCCACACCAGGAGTACACTCAGAGCAGACTCACTCCACACCAGGAGTACACTCAGAGCTGACTCACGCCACACCAGGAGTACACTCAGAGCAGACTCACTCCACACCAGGAGTACACTCAGATCAGATTCACTGCACAGTAGGAGTACACTCAGAGCAGACTAACTCCACACCAGGAGTACACTCAGAGCAGACTCACTGCACAGTAGGAGTACACTCAGAGCAGACTCACTGCACAGTAGGAGTACACTCAGAGCAGACTCACTCCACACCAGGAGTACACTCAGAGCAGACTCACTGCACAGTAGGAGTACACTCAGAGCAGACTCACTCCACACCAGGAGTACACTCAGAGCAGACCCACTGCACAGTAGGAGTACACTCAGAGTAGACTCACTCCACACCAGTAATACACACAGAGCAGACTCACTGCACAGTAGGAGTACACTCAGAGCAGACTCACTGCACAGTAGGAATAACCTCAGAGCAGACTCATTCCACACCAGGAGTACACTCAGAGCAGACTCACTGCACAGTATGAGTACACTCACAGCAGATTCACTCCACACCAGGAGTACACTCAGAGCAGACTCACTCCACACCAGGAGCATACACAAAGCAGACTCACTCCACACCAGGAGCATACACAGAGCAGACTCACTCCACACCAGGAGTACACTCAGAGCTGACTCACTCCACACCAGGAGTACACTCAGAGATGACTCACTCCACAGTAGGAGTACACTCAGACCTGACTCACTTCACACCAGGAGTACACTCAGAGCTGACTCACTGCACAGCAGGAATACAATCAGAGCAGACTCACTCCACACCAAGAGTACACTCTGAGCTGACTCACTCCACACCAGGAGTACACTCAGAGCTGACTCACTGCACAGCAGGAATACAATCAGAGCAGACTCACTGCACAGTAGGAGTACACTCAGAGCAGACTCACTGCACAGTAGGAGTACACTCAGAGCTGACTCACTCCACACCAGGAGAACACTCAGAGCAGACTCACTCCACACCAGGAGTACACTCAGAGCTGACTCACTCCACACCAGGAGTAGACTCAGAGCAGACTCACTCCACAGTAGGAGTATACTCAGAGCAGACTCACTCCACACCAGGAGTACACTCAGAGCAGACTCACTGCACAGTAGGAATACACTCAGAGCAGACTCACTCCACACCAGGAGTACACTCAGAGCAGACTCACTCCACACCAGGAGTACACTCAGAGCAGACTCACTGCACAGTAGGAGTACACTCAGAGCAGACTCACTCCACACCAGGAGCATACACAGAGCAGACTCACTCCACACTAGGAGTACACTCAGAGCTGACTCAGTGCACACCAGGAGTACACTCAGAGCAGTCTAACTCCACACCAGGAGTACACTCAGAGCAGACTCACTGCACAGTAGGAGTACACTCAGAGCAGACTCACTCCAAACCAGGAGTACACTCAGAGCAGACTCACTCCACACCAGGAGTACACTCAGAGCTGACTCACTCCACACTAGGAGTACACTCAGAGCTGACTCACTCCACACCAGGAGTACACTCAGAGCAGACTCACTCCACACCAGGAGTACACTCAGATCAGACTCACTGCACAGTAGGAGTACACTCAGAGCAGACTCACTCCACACCAGGAGTACACTCAGAGCTGACTCACTCCACACTAGGAGTACACTCAGAGCTGACTCACTCCACACTAGGAGTACACTCAGAGCTGACTCACTCCACTCCAGGAGTACACTTAGAGCAGACTCACTGCACAGTAGGAATACAATCAGAGCAGACTCACTCCACACCAGGAGCATACACAGAGCAGACTCATTCCACACCAGGAACACACACAGAGCAGACTCACTCCACACCAGGAGTACACTCAGAGCAGACTCACTCCACACCAAGAGTACACTCAGAGCAGACTCACTCCACACCAAGAGTACACTCAGCGCAGTCTCACTCCACACCGGGAGCACACTCAGAGCAGACTCACTCTACACCAGGAGTACACTCAGCGCAGTCTCACTCCACACCGGGAGCACACTCAGAGCAGACTCACTGCACAGTAGGAGTACACTCAGAGCAGACTCACTCCACACCAGGAGTACACTCAGAGCTGACTCACTCCACACCAGGAGTACACTCAGAGCAGTCTCACTCCACACCAGGAGTACACTCAGAGCAGACTCACTGCACAGTAGGAGTACACTCAGAGCAGACTCACTCCACACCAGGAGTACACTCAGAGCAGACTCACTGCACAGTAGGAATACAGTCAGAGCAGACTCACGGCACAGTAGGAATACACTCAGAGCAGACTCACTCCACACCAGGAGTACACTCAGAGCAGACTCACTGCACAGTAGGAGTACACTCAGAGCAGACTCAGTCCACACCAGGAGCATACACAGAGCAGACTCACTCCACACCAGGAGTACACTCAGAGCAGACTCACTCCACACCAGGAGTACACTCAGAGCAGACTCACTGCACACCAGGAGTACACTCAGAGCAGACTCACTGCACAGGAGGAATACAATCAGAGCAGACTCACTCCACAGCAGGAGTACACTCAGAGCAGTCTCACTCCACACCAGGAGTACACTCAGAGCAGACTCACTGCACAGTAGGAGTACACTCAGAGCAGACTCACTCCACACCAGGAGTACACTCAGAGCAGACTCACTCCACACCAGGAGCATACACAGAGCAGACTCATTCCACACCAGGAACACACACAGAGCAGACACGCTCCACACCAGGAGTACACTCAGAGCAGACTCACTCCACACCAGGAGTATACTCAGAGCAGACTCACTCCACACCAGGAGTACACTCAGAGCTGACTCACTCCACACCAGGAGTACACTCAGAGCTGACTCACTCCACAGTAGGAGTATACTCAGAGCAGACTCACTCCACACGAGGAGTACACTCAGAGCAGACTCACTGCACAGGAGTACACTCAGAGCAGACTCACTGCACAGTAGGAGTACACTCAGAGCAGACTCACTCCACACCAGGAGTACACTCAGAGCAGACTCACTGCACAGTAGGAGTACACTCAGAGCAGACTCACTCCACACCAGGAGCATACACAGAGCAGACTCACTCCACACTAGGAGTACACTCAGAGCTGACTCACTCCACACCAGGAGTACACTCAGAGCAGTCTCACTCCACACCAGGAGTACACTCAGAGCAGACTCACTCCACACCAGGAGTACACTCAGAGCAGATTCACTCCACACCAGGAGTACACTCAGAGCAGACTCACTCCACACCAGGAGTACACTCACAGCAGACTCTCTGCACAGTAGGAATACACTCAGAGCAGACTCACTCCACAACAGGAGTACACTCACAGCAGACTCACTCCACACCAGGAGTACACTCAGAGCAGACTCACTGCACAGTAGGAATACACTCAGAGCAGACTCACTCCACACCAGGAGTACACTCAGAGCAGACTCACTCCACACCAGGAGTACACTCAGAGCTGACTCACGCCACACCAGGAGTACACTCAGAGCAGACTCACTCCACACCAGGAGTACACTCAGATCAGACTCACTGCACAGTAGGAGTACACTCAGAGCAGACTAACTCCACACCAGGAGTACACTCAGAGCAGACTCACTGCACAGTAGGAGTACACTCAGAGCAGACTCACTGCACAGTAGGAGTACACTCAGAGCAGACTCACTCCACACCAGGAGTACACTCAGAGCAGACTCACTGCACAGTAGGAGTACACTCAGAGCAGACTCACTCCACACCAGGAGTACACTCAGAGCAGACCCACTGCACAGTAGGAGTACACTCAGAGTAGACTCACTCCACACCAGTAGTACACACAGAGCAGACTCACTGCACAGTAGGAGTACACTCAGAGCAGACTCACTGCACAGTAGGAATAACCTCAGAGCAGACTCATTCCACACCAGGAGTACACTCAGAGCAGACTCACTGCACAGTATGAGTACACTCACAGCAGATTCACTCCACACCAGGAGTACACTCAGAGCAGACTCACTCCACACCAGGAGCATACACAAAGCAGACTCACTCCACACCAGGAGCATACACAGAGCAGACTCACTCCACACCAGGAGTACACTCAGAGCTGACTCACTCCACACCAGGAGTACACTCAGAGATGACTCACTCCACAGTAGGAGTACACTCAGACCTGACTCACTTCACACCAGGAGTACACTCAGAGCTGACTCACTGCACAGCAGGAATACAATCAGAGCAGACTCACTCCACACCAAGAGTACACTCTGAGCTGACTCACTCCACACCAGGAGTACACTCAGAGCTGACTCACTGCACAGCAGGAATACAATCAGAGCAGACTCACTGCACAGTAGGAGTACACTCAGAGCAGACTCACTGCACAGTAGGAGTACACTCAGAGCTGACTCACTCCACACCAGGAGAACACTCAGAGCAGACTCACTCCACACCAGGAGTACACTCAGAGCTGACTCACTCCACACCAGGAGTAGACTCAGAGCAGACTCACTCCACAGTAGGAGTATACTCAGAGCAGACTCACTCCACACCAGGAGTACACTCAGAGCAGACTCACTGCACAGTAGGAATACACTCAGAGCAGACTCACTGCACAGTAGGAGTACACTCAGAGCAGACTCACTCCACACCAGGAGTACACTCAGAGCAGACTCACTGCACAGTAGGAGTACACTCAGAGCAGACTCACTCCACACCAGGAGCATACACAGAGCAGACTCACTCCACACTAGGAGTACACTCAGAGCTGACTCAGTGCACACCAGGAGTACACTCAGAGCAGTCTAACTCCACACCAGGAGTACACTCAGAGCAGACTCACTGCACAGTAGGAGTACACTCAGAGCAGACTCACTCCAAACCAGGAGTACACTCAGAGCAGACTCACTCCACACCAGGAGTACACTCAGAGCTGACTCACTCCACACTAGGAGTACACTCAGAGCTGACTCACTCCACACGAGGAGTACACTCAGAGCAGACTCACTCCACACCAGGAGTACACTCAGATCAGACTCACTGCACAGTAGGAGTACACTCAGAGCAGACTCACTCCACACCAGGAGTACACTCAGAGCTGACTCACTCCACACTAGGAGTACACTCAGAGCTGACTCACTCCACACTAGGAGTACACTCAGAGCTGACTCACTCCACTCCAGGAGTACACTTAGAGCAGACTCACTGCACAGTAGGAATACAATCAGAGCAGACTCACTCCACACCAGGAGCATACACAGAGCAGACTCATTCCACACCAGGAACACACACAGAGCAGACTCACTCCACACCAGGAGTACACTCAGAGCAGACTCACTCCACACCAAGAGTACACTCAGAGCAGACTCACTCCACACCAAGAGTACACTCAGAGCTGACACACTCCACACTAGGAGTACACTCAGAGCAGACTCACTGCACAGTAGGAATACAATCGGAGCAGACTCACTCCACACCAGGAGTACACTCAGAGCAGACTCACTCCACACCAGGAGTACACTAAGAGCAGACTCACTGCACACCAGGAGTGCTCTCAGAGCAGACTCACTGCACAGTAGGAATACAATCAGAGCAGACTCACTCCACACCAGGAGAACACTCAGAGCAGACTCACTCCACACCAGGAGTACACTCAGAGCTGACTCACTCCACACCAGGAGTACACTCAGAGCAGACTCACTCCACACCAGGAGTACACTCAGAGCTGACTCACTCTACACCAGGAGTACACTCAGCGCAGTCTCACTCCACACCAGGAGTACACTCAGAGCAGACTCACTGCACAGTAGGAGTACACTCAGAGCAGACTCACTCCACACCAGGAGTACACTCAGAGCTGACTCACTCCACACCAGGAGTACACTCAGAGCAGTCTCACTCCACACCAGGAGTACACTCAGAGCAGACTCACTGCACAGTAGGAGTACACTTAGAGCAGACTCACTCCACACCAGGAGTACACTCAGAGCAGACTCACTGCACAGTAGGAATACAGTCAGAGCAGACTCACGGCACAGTAGGAATACACTCAGAGCAGACTCACTCCACACCAGGAGTACACTCAGAGCAGACTCACTGCACAGTAGGAGTACACTCAGAGCAGACTCAGTCCACACCAGGAGCATACACAGAGCAGACTCACTCCACACCAGGAGTACACTCAGAGCAGACTCACTCCACACCAGGAGTACACTCAGAGCAGACTCACTGCACACCAGGAGTACACTCAGAGCAGACTCACTGCACAGGAGGAATACAATCAGAGCAGACTCACTCCACAGCAGGAGTACACTCAGAGCAGTCTCACTCCACACCAGGAGTACACTCAGAGCTGACTCACTGCACAGTAGGAGTACACTCAGAGCAGACTCACTCCACACCAGGAGTACACTCAGAGCAGACTCACTCCACACCAGGAGCATACACAGAGCAGACTCACTCCACGCCAGGAACACACACAGAGCAGACACGCTCCACACCAGGAGTACACTCAGAGCAGACTCACTCCACACCAGGAGTATACTCAGAGGAGACTCACTCCACACCAGGAGTACACTCAGAGCTGACTCACTCCACACCAGGAGTAGACTCAGAGCTGACTCACTCCACAGTAGGAGTATACTCAGAGCAGACTCACTCCACACCAGGAGTACACTCAGAGCAGACTCACTACAGAGTAGGAGTACACTCAGAGCAGACTCACTCCACACCAGGAGTACACTCAGAGCAGACTCACTGCACAGTAGGAGTACACTCAGAGCAGACTCACTCCACACCAGGAGCATACACAGAGCAGACTCACTCCACACTAGGAGTACACTCAGAGCTGACTCACTCCACACCAGGAGTACACTCAGAGCAGTCTCACTCCACACCAGGAGTACACTAAGAGCAGACTCACTCCACACCAGGAGTACACTCAGAGCAGATTCACTCCACACCAGGAGTACACTCAGAGCAGACTCACTCCACACCAGGAGTACACTCAGAGCAGACTCACTGCACAGTAGGAATACACTCAGAGCGGACTCACTCCACAACAGGAGCACACTCACAGCAGACTCACTCCACACCAGGAGTACACTCAGAGCAGACTCACTGCACAGTAGGAATACACTCAGAGCAGACTCACTCCACACCAGGAGTACACTCAGAGCAGACTCACTCCACACCAGGAGTACACTCAGAGCTGACTCACGCCACACCAGGAGTACACTCAGAGCAGACTCACTCCACACCAGGAGTACACTCAGAGCAGACTCACTGCACAGTAGGAGTACACTCAGAGCAGACTCACTGCACAGTAGGAATAACCTCAGAGCAGACTCATTCCACACCAGGAGTACACTCAGAGCAGACTCACTGCACAGTATGAGTACACTCAGAGCAGATTCACTCCACACCAGGAGTACACTCAGAGCAGACTCACTCCACACCAGGAGCATACACAAAGCAGACTCACTCCACACCAGGAGCATACACAGAGCAGACTCACTCCACACCAGGAGTACACTCAGAGCTGACTCACTCCACACCAGGAGTACACTCAGAGATGACTCACTCCACAGTAGGAGTACACTCAGACCTGACTCACTCCACACCAGGAGTACACTCAGAGCTGACTGACTGCACAGCAGGAATACAATCAGAGCAGACTCACTCCACACCAAGAGTACACTCTGAGCTGACTCACTCCACACCAGGAGTACACTCAGAGCTGACTCACTGCACAGCAGGAATACAATCAGAGCAGACTCACTGCACAGTAGGAGTACACTCAGAGCAGACTCACTGCACAGTAGGAGTACACTCAGAGCTGACTCACTCCACACCAGGAGAACACTCAGAGCAGACTCACTCCACACCAGGAGTACACTCAGAGCTGACTCACTCCACACCAGGAGTAGACTCAGAGCAGACTCACTCCACAGTAGGAGTATACTCAGAGCAGACTCACTCCACACCAGGAGTACACTCAGAGCAGACTCACTGCACAGTAGGAATACACTCAGAGCAGACTCACTGCACAGTAGGAGTACACTCAGAGCAGACTCACTCCACACCAGGAGTACACTCAGAGCAGACTCACTGCACAGTAGGAGTACACTCAGAGCAGACTCACTCCACACCAGGAGCATACACAGAGCAGACTCACTCCACACTAGGAGTACACTCAGAGCTGACTCAGTGCACACCAGGAGTACACTCAGAGCAGTCTAACTCCACACCAGGAGTACACTCAGAGCAGACTCACTGCACAGTAGGAGTACACTCAGAGCAGACTCACTCCAAACCAGGAGTACACTCAGAGCAGACTCACTCCACACCAGGAGTACACTCAGAGCTGACTCACTCCACACTAGGAGTACACTCAGAGCTGACTCACTCCACACCAGGAGTACACTCAGAGCAGACTCACTCCACACCAGGAGTACACTCAGAGCTGACTCAGTCCACACCAGGAGTACACTCAGAGCAGACTGACTCCACACCAGGACTACACTCAGATCAGATTCACTGCACAGTAGGAGTACACTCAGAGCTGACTCACTCCACACTAGGAGTACAGTCAGAGCTGACTCACTCCACACTAGGAGTACAATCTGAGCTGACTCACTCCACTCCAGGAGTACACTCAGAGCAGACTCACTGCACAGTAGGAATACAATCAGAGCAGACTCACTGCACACCAGGAGTACACTCAGAGCAGACTCACTGCACAACAGGAGTACACTCAGAGCAGACTCACTGCACAGTAGGAGCACACTAAGAGCTGACTCACTCGACACCAGGAGTACACTCAGAGCAGACTCACTGCACAGTAGGAGTACACTCAGAGCAGACTCACTGCACAGTAGGAGCACACTCAGAGCACACTCACTGCACAGTAGGAGTACACTCAGAGCAGACTCACTCCACACCAGGAGTACACTCAGAGCAGACTCACTCCACACCAGGAGTACACTCAGAGCTGACTAACGCCACACCAGAAGTACACTCAGAGCAGACTCACTCCACACCAGGAGTACACTCAGAGCAGACTCACTGCACAGTAGGAGTACACTCAGAGCAGACTAACTCCACACCAGGAGTACACTCAGAGCAGACTCACTGCACAGTAGGAGTACACTCAGAGCAGACTCACTGCACAGTAGGAGTACACTCAGAGCAGACTCACTCCACACCAGGAGCACACTCAGAGCAGACTCACTGCACAGTAGGAGTACAATCAGAGCAGACTCACTCCACTCCAGGAGTACACTCAGAGCAGACTCACTGCACAGTAGGAGAACACTTAGAGCAGACTCACTCCACTCCAGGAGTACACTCAGAGCAGACTCACTGCACAGTAGGAGTACACTCAGAGCAGACTCACTCCACACCAGGAGTACACTCAGAGCTGACTCACTCCACACCAGGAGTACACTCAGAGCAGTCTCACTCCACACCAGGAGTACACTCAGAGCAGACTCACTGCACAGTAGGAGTACACTCAGAGCAGACTCACTCCACACCAGGAGTACACTCAGAGCAGACTCACTGCACAGTAGGAATACAGTCAGAGCAGACTCACGGCACAGTAGGAATACACTCAGAGCAGACTCACTCCACACCAGGAGTACACTCAGAGCAGACTCACTGCACAGTAGGAGTACACTCAGAGCAGACTCAGTCCACACCAGGAGCATACACAGAGCAGACTCACTCCACACCAGGAGTACACTCAGAGCAGACTCACTCCACACCAGGAGTACACTCAGAGCAGACTCACTGCACACCAGGAGTACACTCAGAGCAGACTCACTGCACAGGAGGAATACAATCAGAGCAGACTCACTCCACAGCAGGAGTACACTCAGAGCAGTCTCACTCCACACCAGGAGTACACTCAGAGCAGACTCACTGCACAGTAGGAGTACACTCAGAGCAGACTCACTCCACACCAGGAGTACACTCAGAGCAGACTCACTCCACACCAGGAGCATACACAGAGCAGACTCATTCCACACCAGGAACACACACAGAGCAGACACGCTCCACACCAGGAGTACACTCAGAGCAGACTCACTCCACACCAGGAGTATACTCAGAGCAGACTCACTCCACACCAGGAGTACACTCAGAGCTGACTCACTCCACACCAGGAGTACACTCAGAGCTGACTCACTCCACAGTAGGAGTATACTCAGAGCAGACTCACTCCACACGAGGAGTACACTCAGAGCAGACTCACTGCACAGGAGTACACTCAGAGCAGACTCACTGCACAGTAGGAGTACACTCAGAGCAGACTCACTCCACACCAGGAGTACACTCAGAGCAGACTCACTGCACAGTAGGAGTACACTCAGAGCAGACTCACTCCACACCAGGAGCATACACAGAGCAGACTCACTCCACACTAGGAGTACACTCAGAGCTGACTCACTCCACACCAGGAGTACACTCAGAGCAGTCTCACTCCACACCAGGAGTACACTCAGAGCAGACTCACTCCACACCAGGAGTACACTCAGAGCAGATTCACTCCACACCAGGAGTACACTCAGAGCAGACTCACTCCACACCAGGAGTACACTCACAGCAGACTCTCTGCACAGTAGGAATACACTCAGAGCAGACTCACTCCACAACAGGAGTACACTCACAGCAGACTCACTCCACACCAGGAGTACACTCAGAGCAGACTCACTGCACAGTAGGAATACACTCAGAGCAGACTCACTCCACACCAGGAGTACACTCAGAGCAGACTCACTCCACACCAGGAGTACACTCAGAGCTGACTCACGCCACACCAGGAGTACACTCAGAGCAGACTCACTCCACACCAGGAGTACACTCAGATCAGACTCACTGCACAGTAGGAGTACACTCAGAGCAGACTAACTCCACACCAGGAGTACACTCAGAGCAGACTCACTGCACAGTAGGAGTACACTCAGAGCAGACTCACTGCACAGTAGGAGTACACTCAGAGCAGACTCACTCCACACCAGGAGTACACTCAGAGCAGACTCACTGCACAGTAGGAGTACACTCAGAGCAGACTCACTCCACACCAGGAGTACACTCAGAGCAGACCCACTGCACAGTAGGAGTACACTCAGAGTAGACTCACTCCACACCAGTAGTACACACAGAGCAGACTCACTGCACAGTAGGAGTACACTCAGAGCAGACTCACTGCACAGTAGGAATAACCTCAGAGCAGACTCATTCCACACCAGGAGTACACTCAGAGCAGACTCACTGCACAGTATGAGTACACTCACAGCAGATTCACTCCACACCAGGAGTACACTCAGAGCAGACTCACTCCACACCAGGAGCATACACAAAGCAGACTCACTCCACACCAGGAGCATACACAGAGCAGACTCACTCCACACCAGGAGTACACTCAGAGCTGACTCACTCCACACCAGGAGTACACTCAGAGATGACTCACTCCACAGTAGGAGTACACTCAGACCTGACTCACTTCACACCAGGAGTACACTCAGAGCTGACTCACTGCACAGCAGGAATACAATCAGAGCAGACTCACTCCACACCAAGAGTACACTCTGAGCTGACTCACTCCACACCAGGAGTACACTCAGAGCTGACTCACTGCACAGCAGGAATACAATCAGAGCAGACTCACTGCACAGTAGGAGTACACTCAGAGCAGACTCACTGCACAGTAGGAGTACACTCAGAGCTGACTCACTCCACACCAGGAGAACACTCAGAGCAGACTCACTCCACACCAGGAGTACACTCAGAGCTGACTCACTCCACACCAGGAGTAGACTCAGAGCAGACTCACTCCACAGTAGGAGTATACTCAGAGCAGACTCACTCCACACCAGGAGTACACTCAGAGCAGACTCACTGCACAGTAGGAATACACTCAGAGCAGACTCACTGCACAGTAGGAGTACACTCAGAGCAGACTCACTCCACACCAGGAGTACACTCAGAGCAGACTCACTGCACAGTAGGAGTACACTCAGAGCAGACTCACTCCACACCAGGAGCATACACAGAGCAGACTCACTCCACACTAGGAGTACACTCAGAGCTGACTCAGTGCACACCAGGAGTACACTCAGAGCAGTCTAACTCCACACCAGGAGTACACTCAGAGCAGACTCACTGCACAGTAGGAGTACACTCAGAGCAGACTCACTCCAAACCAGGAGTACACTCAGAGCAGACTCACTCCACACCAGGAGTACACTCAGAGCTGACTCACTCCACACTAGGAGTACACTCAGAGCTGACTCACTCCACACGAGGAGTACACTCAGAGCAGACTCACTCCACACCAGGAGTACACTCAGATCAGACTCACTGCACAGTAGGAGTACACTCAGAGCAGACTCACTCCACACCAGGAGTACACTCAGAGCTGACTCACTCCACACTAGGAGTACACTCAGAGCTGACTCACTCCACACTAGGAGTACACTCAGAGCTGACTCACTCCACTCCAGGAGTACACTTAGAGCAGACTCACTGCACAGTAGGAATACAATCAGAGCAGACTCACTCCACACCAGGAGCATACACAGAGCAGACTCATTCCACACCAGGAACACACACAGAGCAGACTCACTCCACACCAGGAGTACACTCAGAGCAGACTCACTCCACACCAAGAGTACACTCAGAGCAGACTCACTCCACACCAAGAGTACACTCAGAGCTGACACACTCCACACTAGGAGTACACTCAGAGCAGACTCACTGCACAGTAGGAATACAATCGGAGCAGACTCACTCCACACCAGGAGTACACTCAGAGCAGACTCACTCCACACCAGGAGTACACTAAGAGCAGACTCACTGCACACCAGGAGTGCTCTCAGAGCAGACTCACTGCACAGTAGGAATACAATCAGAGCAGACTCACTCCACACCAGGAGAACACTCAGAGCAGACTCACTCCACACCAGGAGTACACTCAGAGCTGACTCACTCCACACCAGGAGTACACTCAGAGCAGACTCACTCCACACCAGGAGTACACTCAGAGCTGACTCACTCTACACCAGGAGTACACTCAGCGCAGTCTCACTCCACACCAGGAGTACACTCAGAGCAGACTCACTGCACAGTAGGAGTACACTCAGAGCAGACTCACTCCACACCAGGAGTACACTCAGAGCTGACTCACTCCACACCAGGAGTACACTCAGAGCAGTCTCACTCCACACCAGGAGTACACTCAGAGCAGACTCACTGCACAGTAGGAGTACACTTAGAGCAGACTCACTCCACACCAGGAGTACACTCAGAGCAGACTCACTGCACAGTAGGAATACAGTCAGAGCAGACTCACGGCACAGTAGGAATACACTCAGAGCAGACTCACTCCACACCAGGAGTACACTCAGAGCAGACTCACTGCACAGTAGGAGTACACTCAGAGCAGACTCAGTCCACACCAGGAGCATACACAGAGCAGACTCACTCCACACCAGGAGTACACTCAGAGCAGACTCACTCCACACCAGGAGTACACTCAGAGCAGACTCACTGCACACCAGGAGTACACTCAGAGCAGACTCACTGCACAGGAGGAATACAATCAGAGCAGACTCACTCCACAGCAGGAGTACACTCAGAGCAGTCTCACTCCACACCAGGAGTACACTCAGAGCTGACTCACTGCACAGTAGGAGTACACTCAGAGCAGACTCACTCCACACCAGGAGTACACTCAGAGCAGACTCACTCCACACCAGGAGCATACACAGAGCAGACTCACTCCACGCCAGGAACACACACAGAGCAGACACGCTCCACACCAGGAGTACACTCAGAGCAGACTCACTCCACACCAGGAGTATACTCAGAGGAGACTCACTCCACACCAGGAGTACACTCAGAGCTGACTCACTCCACACCAGGAGTAGACTCAGAGCTGACTCACTCCACAGTAGGAGTATACTCAGAGCAGACTCACTCCACACCAGGAGTACACTCAGAGCAGACTCACTACAGAGTAGGAGTACACTCAGAGCAGACTCACTCCACACCAGGAGTACACTCAGAGCAGACTCACTGCACAGTAGGAGTACACTCAGAGCAGACTCACTCCACACCAGGAGCATACACAGAGCAGACTCACTCCACACTAGGAGTACACTCAGAGCTGACTCACTCCACACCAGGAGTACACTCAGAGCAGTCTCACTCCACACCAGGAGTACACTAAGAGCAGACTCACTCCACACCAGGAGTACACTCAGAGCAGATTCACTCCACACCAGGAGTACACTCAGAGCAGACTCACTCCACACCAGGAGTACACTCAGAGCAGACTCACTGCACAGTAGGAATACACTCAGAGCGGACTCACTCCACAACAGGAGCACACTCACAGCAGACTCACTCCACACCAGGAGTACACTCAGAGCAGACTCACTGCACAGTAGGAATACACTCAGAGCAGACTCACTCCACACCAGGAGTACACTCAGAGCAGACTCACTCCACACCAGGAGTACACTCAGAGCTGACTCACGCCACACCAGGAGTACACTCAGAGCAGACTCACTCCACACCAGGAGTACACTCAGAGCAGACTCACTGCACAGTAGGAGTACACTCAGAGCAGACTCACTGCACAGTAGGAATAACCTCAGAGCAGACTCATTCCACACCAGGAGTACACTCAGAGCAGACTCACTGCACAGTATGAGTACACTCAGAGCAGATTCACTCCACACCAGGAGTACACTCAGAGCAGACTCACTCCACACCAGGAGCATACACAAAGCAGACTCACTCCACACCAGGAGCATACACAGAGCAGACTCACTCCACACCAGGAGTACACTCAGAGCTGACTCACTCCACACCAGGAGTACACTCAGAGATGACTCACTCCACAGTAGGAGTACACTCAGACCTGACTCACTCCACACCAGGAGTACACTCAGAGCTGACTGACTGCACAGCAGGAATACAATCAGAGCAGACTCACTCCACACCAAGAGTACACTCTGAGCTGACTCACTCCACACCAGGAGTACACTCAGAGCTGACTCACTGCACAGCAGGAATACAATCAGAGCAGACTCACTGCACAGTAGGAGTACACTCAGAGCAGACTCACTGCACAGTAGGAGTACACTCAGAGCTGACTCACTCCACACCAGGAGAACACTCAGAGCAGACTCACTCCACACCAGGAGTACACTCAGAGCTGACTCACTCCACACCAGGAGTAGACTCAGAGCAGACTCACTCCACAGTAGGAGTATACTCAGAGCAGACTCACTCCACACCAGGAGTACACTCAGAGCAGACTCACTGCACAGTAGGAATACACTCAGAGCAGACTCACTGCACAGTAGGAGTACACTCAGAGCAGACTCACTCCACACCAGGAGTACACTCAGAGCAGACTCACTGCACAGTAGGAGTACACTCAGAGCAGACTCACTCCACACCAGGAGCATACACAGAGCAGACTCACTCCACACTAGGAGTACACTCAGAGCTGACTCAGTGCACACCAGGAGTACACTCAGAGCAGTCTAACTCCACACCAGGAGTACACTCAGAGCAGACTCACTGCACAGTAGGAGTACACTCAGAGCAGACTCACTCCAAACCAGGAGTACACTCAGAGCAGACTCACTCCACACCAGGAGTACACTCAGAGCTGACTCACTCCACACTAGGAGTACACTCAGAGCTGACTCACTCCACACCAGGAGTACACTCAGAGCAGACTCACTCCACACCAGGAGTACACTCAGAGCTGACTCAGTCCACACCAGGAGTACACTCAGAGCAGACTGACTCCACACCAGGACTACACTCAGATCAGATTCACTGCACAGTAGGAGTACACTCAGAGCTGACTCACTCCACACTAGGAGTACAGTCAGAGCTGACTCACTCCACACTAGGAGTACAATCTGAGCTGACTCACTCCACTCCAGGAGTACACTCAGAGCAGACTCACTGCACAGTAGGAATACAATCAGAGCAGACTCACTGCACACCAGGAGTACACTCAGAGCAGACTCACTGCACAACAGGAGTACACTCAGAGCAGACTCACTGCACAGTAGGAGCACACTAAGAGCTGACTCACTCGACACCAGGAGTACACTCAGAGCAGACTCACTGCACAGTAGGAGTACACTCAGAGCAGACTCACTGCACAGTAGGAGCACACTCAGAGCACACTCACTGCACAGTAGGAGTACACTCAGAGCAGACTCACTCCACACCAGGAGTACACTCAGAGCAGACTCACTCCACACCAGGAGTACACTCAGAGCTGACTAACGCCACACCAGAAGTACACTCAGAGCAGACTCACTCCACACCAGGAGTACACTCAGAGCAGACTCACTGCACAGTAGGAGTACACTCAGAGCAGACTAACTCCACACCAGGAGTACACTCAGAGCAGACTCACTGCACAGTAGGAGTACACTCAGAGCAGACTCACTGCACAGTAGGAGTACACTCAGAGCAGACTCACTCCACACCAGGAGCACACTCAGAGCAGACTCACTGCACAGTAGGAGTACAATCAGAGCAGACTCACTCCACTCCAGGAGTACACTCAGAGCAGACTCACTGCACAGTAGGAGAACACTTAGAGCAGACTCACTCCACTCCAGGAGTACACTCAGAGCAGACTCACTGCACAGTAGGAGTACACTCAGAGCAGACTCACTCCACACCAGGAGTACACTCAGATCAGACTCACTGCACAGTAGGAGTACACTCAGAGCAGACTCACTCCACACCAGGAGCATACACAGAGCAGACTCATTCCACACCAGGAACACACACAGAGCAGACTCACTCCACACCAGGAGTACACTCAGAGCTGACTCACTCCACAGTAGGAGTACACTCAGAGCAGACTCACTGCACAGTAGGAATACAATCAGAGCAGACTCACTCCACACCAGGAGTACACTCAGAGCAGACTCACTCCACACCAGGAGTACACTCAGAGCAGACTCACTCCACACCAGGAGTACACTCAGATCAGACTCATTGCACAGTAGGAGTACACTCAGAGCAGACTCACTCCACACCAGGAGTACACTCAGAGCTGACTCACTCCACACTAGGAGTACACTCAGAGCTGACTCACTCCACACCAGGAGTACACTCAGAGCATGACTCACTCCACACCAGGAGTACACTCAGATCAGACTCACTGCACAGTAGGAGTACACTCAGAGCAGACTCACTCCACACCAGGAGTACACTCAGAGCTGACTCACTCCACACTAGGAGTACACTCAGAGCTGACTCACTCCACACTAGGAGTACACTAAGAGCTGACTCACTCCACTCCAGGAGTACACTTAGAGCAGACTCACTGCACAGTAGGAATACAATCAGAGCAGACTCACTCCACACCAGGAGTACACTCAGAGCTGACTCACTCCACACCAGGAACACACTCAGAGCAGACTCATTCCACACCATGAGTGCACTCAGAGCAGACTCACTCCACAGTAGGAGTACACTCAGAGCAGACTCACTGCACAGTAGGAGTACACTCAGAGCTGAATCACTCCACAGCAGGAACACACACAGAGCAGACTGACTCCACACCAGCAGTACACTCAGAGCTGACTCACTCCACACCAGGAGTACACTCAGGGCTGACTCACTCCACAGTAGGAATACACACAGAGCAGACTGACTCCACACCAGGAGTACACTCAGAGCTGCCTCACTCCACACCAGGAGTACACTCAGAGCTGACTCACTCCACACCAGGAGTACACTCAAAACTGACTCACTCCACAACAGGAGTACAATCAGAGCAGACTCACTCCACACCAGGAGTACACTCAGAGTAGACTCACTGCACAGTAGGAATACAATCAGAGCAGACTCACTGCACAGTAGGAATACAATCAGAGCAGACTCACTCCACACCAGGAGTACACTCAGAGCAGACTCACTGCACAGTAGGAATACAATCAGAGCAGACTCACTCCACAGCAGGAGTACACTCAGAGCAGACTCACTCCACACAAGGAGTACACTCATAGCAGACTCACTCCACACCAGGAGTACACTCAGAGCAGACTCACTCCACACCAGGAGTACACTCAGAGCAGACTCACTTCACAGTAGGAGTACACTCAGAGCAGACTCACTGCACAGTAGGAGTACACTCAGAGTCGACTCACTCCACACCAGGAGTACACTCAGAGCAGACTCACTGCATAGCAGGAGTACACTCAGAGCAGACTCACTGCACAGTAGGAGTACACACAGAGCAGACTCACTGCACAGTAGGAGTACACTCAGAGCAGACTCACTCCACACCAGCAGTATACTCAGAGCAGACTCACTCCACACCAGGAGTATACTCAGAGCAGATTCATTCCACACGAGGGACACGCACAGAGCAGACTGACTCCACACCAGGAGTACACTTAGAGCAGACTCACTCCACACCAGGAGTACACTCAGAGCTGACTCACTCCACAGTAGGAGTACACTCAGAGCAGACTCACTCCACACCAGGAATATACTCAGAGCTGACTCACTCCACACCAGGAGTACACTCAGAGCTGACTCACTCCACAGTAGGAATACAATCAGAGCAGACTCACTCCACACCAGGAGCATACACAGAGCAGACTCATTCCACACCAGGAACACACACAGAGCAGACTCACTCCACACCAGGAGTACACTCAGAGCTGACTCACTCCACACCAGGAGTACACTCAGAGCTGACTCACTCCACAGTAGGAGTACACTCAGAGCAGACTCACTCCACACCAGGAGTACACTCAGAGCAGACTCACTGCACAGTAGGAGTACACTCAGAGCAGACTCACTCCACACCAGGAGTACACTCAGAGCAGACTCACTGCACATTAGGAGTACAGTCAGAGCAGACTCACTCCACACCTGGAGTATACTCAGAGAAGACTCACTCCACACCAGGAGTACACTCAGAGCAGACTCACACCACAACAGGTGCATACACAGAGCAGACACATTCCACACCAGGAACACACACAGAGCAGACTCACTCCACACCAGGAGTACACTCAGAGCTGACTCACTCCACTCCAGGAGTACACTCAGAGCTGAATCACTCCACAGTAGGAGTACACTCAGAGCAGACTCACTGCACAGTAGGAATACAATCAGAGCAGACTCACTCCACACCAGGAGTACACTCAGAGCAGACTCACTCCACACCAGGAGTACACTCAGAGCAGACTCACTCCACACCAGGAGTACACTCAGAGCAGACTCACTGCACAGTAAGAGTACACTCAGAGCTGACACACTGCACACTAGCAGTACACTCAGAGCAGACTCACTCCACACCAGGAGTACACTCAGAGCTGACTCACTCCACACTAGGAGTACACTCAGAGCTGACTCACTGCACACTAGCAGTACACTCAGAGCTGACTCACTCCACTCCAGGAGTACACTCAGAGCTGACTCACTCCACTCCAAGAGTACACTCAGAGCAGACTCACTGCACAGTAGGAATACAATCAGAGCAGACTCACTGCACACCAGGAGTACACTCAGAGCAGACTCACTGCACAACAGGAGTACACTCAGAGCTGACTCACTGCACAGTAGGAGTACACTCAGAGCAGACTCACTCCACACCAGGAGTACACTCAGAGCTGACTCACTCCACACCAGGAGTACACTCAGAGCATTCTCACTCCACACCAGGGGTACACTCAGAGCAGACTCACTGCACAGTAGGAGTACACTCAGAGCAGACTCACTCCACACCAGGAGTACACTCAGAGCAGACTCACTGCACAGTAGGAATACACTCAGAGCAGACTCACTGCACAGTAGGAATACACTCAGAGCAGACTCACTCCACACCAGGAGTACACTCAGAGCAGACTCACTGCACAGTAGGAGTACACTCAGAGCAGACTCACTCCACACCAGGAGCATACACAGAGCAGACTCACTCCACACCAAGAGTACACTCAGAGCTGACTCACTCTACACCAGGAGTACACTCAGCGCAGTCTCACTCCACACCGGGAGCACACTCAGAGCAGACTCACTGCACAGTAGGAGTACACTCAGAGCAGACTCACTCCACACCAGGAGTACACTCAGAGCTGACTCACTCCACAACAGGAGTACACTCAGAGCAGTCTCACTCCACACCAGGAGTACACTCAGAGCAGACTCACTGCACAGTAGGAGTACACTCAGAGCAGACTCACTCCACACCAGGAGTACACTCAGAGCAGACTCACTGCACAGTAGGAATACAGTCAGAGCAGACTCACGGCACAGTAGGAATACACTCAGAGCAGACTCACTCCACACCAGGAGTACACTCAGAGCAGACTCACTGCACAGTAGGAGTACACTCAGAGCAGACTCAGTCCACACCAGGAGCATACACAGAGCAGACTCACTCCACACCAGGAGTACACTCAGAGCAGACTCACTGCACACCAGGAGTACACTCAGAGCAGACTCACTGCACAGGAGGAATACAATCAGAGCAGACTCACTCCACAGCAGGAGTACACTCAGAGCAGTCTCACTCCACACCAGGAGTACACTCAGAGCAGACTCACTGCACAGTAGGAGTACACTCAGAGCAGACTCACTCCACACCAGGAGTACACTCAGAGCAGACTCACTCCACACCAGGAGCATACACAGAGCAGACTCATTCCACACCAGGAACACACACAGAGCAGACACGCTCCACACCAGGAGTACACTCAGAGCAGACTCACTCCACACCAGGAGTATACTCAGAGCAGACTCACTCCACACCAGGAGTACACTCAGAGCTGACTCACTCCACACCAGGAGTACACTCAGAGCTGACTCACTCCACAGTAGGAGTATACTCAGAGCAGACTCACTCCACACGAGGAGTACACTCAGAGCAGACTAACTGCACAGGAGTACACTCAGAGCAGACTCACTGCACAGTAGGAGTACACTCAGAGCAGACTCACTCCACACCAGGAGTACACTCAGAGCAGACTCACTGCACAGTAGGAGTACACTCAGAGCAGACTCACTCCACACCAGGAGCATACACAGAGCAGACTCACTCCACACTAGGAGTACACTCAGAGCTGACTCACTCCACACCAGGAGTACACTCAGAGCAGTCTCACTCCACACCAGGAGTACACTCAGAGCAGACTCACTGCACAGTAGGAGTACACTCAGAGCAGACTCACTCCACACCAGGAGTACACTCAGAGCAGACTCACTCCACACCAGGAGCATACACAGAGCAGACTCATTCCACACCAGGAACACACACAGAGCAGACACGCTCCACACCAGGAGTACACTCAGAGCAGACTCACTCCACACCAGGAGTATACTCAGAGCAGACTCACTCCACACCAGGAGTACACTCAGAGCTGACTCACTCCACACCAGGAGTACACTCAGAGCTGACTCACTCCACAGTAGGAGTATACTCAGAGCAGACTCACTCCACACGAGGAGTACACTCAGAGCAGACTCACTGCACAGGAGTACACTCAGAGCAGACTCACTGCACAGTAGGAGTACACTCAGAGCAGACTCACTCCACACCAGGAGTACACTCAGAGCAGACTCACTGCACAGTAGGAGTACACTCAGAGCAGACTCACTCCACACCAGGAGCATACACAGAGCAGACTCACTCCACACTAGGAGTACACTCAGAGCTGACTCACTCCACACCAGGAGTACACTCAGAGCAGTCTCACTCCACACCAGGAGTACACTCAGAGCAGACTCACTCCACACCAGGAGTACACTCAGAGCAGATTCACTCCACACCAGGAGTACACTCAGAGCAGACTCACTCCACACCAGGAGTACACTCAGAGCAGACTCACTGCACAGTAGGAATACACTCAGAGCAGACTCACTCCACAACAGGAGTACACTCACAGCAGACTCACTCCACACCAGGAGTACACTCAGAGCAGACTCACTGCACAGTAGGAATACACTCAGAGCAGACTCACTCCACACCAGGAGTACACTCAGAGCAGACTCACTCCACACCAGGAGTACACTCAGAGCTGACTCACGCCACACCAGGAGTACACTCAGAGCAGACTCACTCCACACCAGGAGTACACTCAGATCAGACTCACTGCACAGTAGGAGTACACTCAGAGCAGACTAACTCCACACCAGGAGTACACTCAGAGCAGACTCACTGCACAGTAGGAGTACACTCAGAGCAGACTCACTGCACAGTAGGAGTACACTCAGAGCAGACTCACTCCACACCAGGAGTACACTCAGAGCAGACTCACTGCACAGTAGGAGTACACTCAGAGCAGACTCACTCCACACCAGGAGTACACTCAGAGCAGACCCACTGCACAGTAGGAGTACACTCAGAGTAGACTCACTCCACACCAGTAGTACACACAGAGCAGACTCACTGCACAGTAGGAGTACACTCAGAGCAGACTCACTGCACAGTAGGAATAACCTCAGAGCAGACTCATTCCACACCAGGAGTACACTCAGAGCAGACTCACTGCACAGTATGAGTACACTCACAGCAGATTCACTCCACACCAGGAGTACACTCAGAGCAGACTCACTCCACACCAGGAGCATACACAAAGCAGACTCACTCCACACCAGGAGCATACACAGAGCAGACTCACTCCACACCAGGAGTACACTCAGAGCTGACTCACTCCACACCAGGAGTACACTCAGAGATGACTCACTCCACAGTAGGAGTACACTCAGACCTGACTCACTTCACACCAGGAGTACACTCAGAGCTGACTCACTGCACAGCAGGAATACAATCAGAGCAGACTCACTCCACACCAAGAGTACACTCTGAGCTGACTCACTCCACACCAGGAGTACACTCAGAGCTGACTCACTGCACAGCAGGAATACAATCAGAGCAGACTCACTGCACAGGAGTACACTCAGAGCAGACTCACTGCACAGTAGGAGTACACTCAGAGCTGACTCACTCCACACCAGGAGAACACTCAGAGCAGACTCACTCCACACCAGGAGTACACTCAGAGCTGACTCACTCCACACCAGGAGTAGACTCAGAGCAGACTCACTCCACAGTAGGAGTATACTCAGAGCAGACTCACTCCACACCAGGAGTACACTCAGAGCAGACTCACTGCACAGTAGGAATACACTCAGAGCAGACTCACTCCACACCAGGAGTACACTCAGAGCAGACTCACTCCACACCAGGAGTACACTCAGAGCAGACTCACTGCACAGTAGGAGTACACTCAGAGCAGACTCACTCCACACCAGGAGCATACACAGAGCAGACTCACTCCACACTAGGAGTACACTCAGAGCTGACTCAGTGCACACCAGGAGTACACTCAGAGCAGTCTAACTCCACACCAGGAGTACACTCAGAGCAGACTCACTGCACAGTAGGAGTACACTCAGAGCAGACTCACTCCAAACCAGGAGTACACTCAGAGCAGACTCACTCCACACCAGGAGTACACTCAGAGCTGACTCACTCCACACTAGGAGTACACTCAGAGCTGACTCACTCCACACCAGGAGTACACTCAGAGCAGACTCACTCCACACCAGGAGTACACTCAGATCAGACTCACTGCACAGTAGGAGTACACTCAGAGCAGACTCACTCCACACCAGGAGTACACTCAGAGCTGACTCACTCCACACTAGGAGTACACTCAGAGCTGACTCACTCCACACTAGGAGTACACTCAGAGCTGACTCACTCCACTCCAGGAGTACACTTAGAGCAGACTCACTGCACAGTAGGAATACAATCAGAGCAGACTCACTCCACACCAGGAGCATACACAGAGCAGACTCATTCCACACCAGGAACACACACAGAGCAGACTCACTCCACACCAGGAGTACACTCAGAGCAGACTCACTCCACACCAAGAGTACACTCAGAGCAGACTCACTCCACACCAAGAGTACACTCAGAGCTGACACACTCCACACTAGGAGTACACTCAGAGCAGACTCACTGCACAGTAGGAATACAATCAGAGCAGACTCACTCCACACCAGGAGTACACTCAGAGCAGACTCACTCCACACCAGGAGTACACTAAGAGCAGACTCACTGCACACCAGGAGTGCTCTCAGAGCAGACTCACTGCACAGTAGGAATACAATCAGAGCAGACTCACTCCACACCAGGAGAACACTCAGAGCAGACTCACTCCACACCAGGAGTACACTCAGAGCTGACTCACTCCACACCAGGAGTACACTCAGAGCAGACTCACTCCACACCAGGAGTACACTCAGAGCTGACTCACTCTACACCAGGAGTACACTCAGCGCAGTCTCACTCCACACCGGGAGCACACTCAGAGCAGACTCACTGCACAGTAGGAGTACACTCAGAGCAGACTCACTCCACACCAGGAGTACACTCAGAGCTGACTCACTCCACACCAGGAGTACACTCAGAGCAGTCTCACTCCACACCAGGAGTACACTCAGAGCAGACTCACTGCACAGTAGGAGTACACTCAGAGCAGACTCACTCCACACCAGGAGTACACTCAGAGCAGACTCACTGCACAGTAGGAATACAGTCAGAGCAGACTCACGGCACAGTAGTAATACACTCAGAGCAGACTCACTCCACACCAGGAGGACACTCAGAGCAGACTCACTGCACAGTAGGAGTACACTCAGAGCAGACTCAGTCCACACCAGGAGCATACACAGAGCAGACTCACTCCACACCAGGAGTACACTCAGAGCAGACTCACTCCACACCAGGAGTACACTCAGAGCAGACTCACTGCACACCAGGAGTACACTCAGAGCAGACTCACTGCACAGGAGGAATACAATCAGAGCAGACTCACTCCACAGCAGGAGTACACTCAGAGCAGTCTCACTCCACACCAGGAGTACACTCAGAGCAGACTCACTGCACAGTAGGAGTACACTCAGAGCAGACTCACTCCACACCAGGAGTACACTCAGAGCAGACTCACTCCACACCAGGAGTACACTCAGAGCAGACTCACTCCACACCAGGAGTATACTCAGAGCAGACTCACTCCACACCAGGAGTACACTCAGAGCTGACTCACTCCACACCAGGAGTACACTCAGAGCTGACTCACTCCACAGTAGGAGTATACTCAGAGCAGACTCACTCCACACGAGGAGTACACTCAGAGCAGACTCACTGCACAGGAGTACACTCAGAGCAGACTCACTGCACAGTAGGAGTACACTCAGAGCAGACTCACTCCACACCAGGAGTACACTCAGAGCAGACTCACTGCACAGTAGGAGTACACTCAGAGCAGACTCACTCCACACCAGGAGCATACACAGAGCAGACTCACTCCACACTAGGAGTACACTCAGAGCTGACTCACTCCACACCAGGAGTACACTCAGAGCAGTCTCACTCCACACCAGGAGTACACTCAGAGCAGACTCACTCCACACCAGGAGTACACTCAGAGCAGATTCACTCCACACCAGGAGTACACTCAGAGCAGACTCACTCCACACCAGGAGTACACTCACAGCAGACTCTCTGCACAGTAGGAATACACTCAGAGCAGACTCACTCCACAACAGGAGTACACTCACAGCAGACTCACTCCACACCAGGAGTACACTCAGAGCAGACTCACTGCACAGTAGGAATACACTCAGAGCAGACTCACTCCACACCAGGAGTACACTCAGAGCAGACTCACTCCACACCAGGAGTACACTCAGAGCTGACTCACGCCACACCAGGAGTACACTCAGAGCAGACTCACTCCACACCAGGAGTACACTCAGATCAGACTCACTGCACAGTAGGAGTACACTCAGAGCAGACTAACTCCACACCAGGAGTACACTCAGAGCAGAGTCACTGCACAGTAGGAGTACACTCAGAGCAGACTCACTGCACAGTAGGAGTACACTCAGAGCAGACTCACTCCACACCAGGAGTACACTCAGAGCAGACTCACTGCACAGTAGGAGTACACTCAGAGCAGACTCACTCCACACCAGGAGTACACTCAGAGCAGACCCACTGCACAGTAGGAGTACACTCAGAGTAGACTCACTCCACACCAGTAGTACACACAGAGCAGACTCACTGCACAGTAGGAGTACACTCAGAGCAGACTCACTGCACAGTAGGAATAACCTCAGAGCAGACTCATTCCACACCAGGAGTACACTCAGAGCAGACTCACTGCACAGTATGAGTACACTCACAGCAGATTCACTCCACACCAGGAGTACACTCAGAGCAGACTCACTCCACACCAGGAGCATACACAAAGCAGACTCACTCCACACCAGGAGCATACACAGAGCAGACTCACTCCACACCAGGAGTACACTCAGAGCTGACTCACTCCACACCAGGAGTACACTCAGAGATGACTCACTCCACAGTAGGAGTACACTCAGACCTGACTCACTTCACACCAGGAGTACACTCAGAGCTGAGTCACTGCACAGCAGGAATACAATCAGAGCAGACTCACTCCACACCAAGAGTACACTCTGAGCTGACTCACTCCACACCAGGAGTACACTCAGAGCTGACTCACTGCACAGCAGGAATACAATCAGAGCAGACTCACTGCACAGTAGGAGTACACTCAGAGCAGACTCACTGCACAGTAGGAGTACACTCAGAGCTGACTCACTCCACACCAGGAGAACACTCAGAGCAGACTCACTCCACACCAGGAGTACACTCAGAGCTGACTCACTCCACACCAGGAGTAGACTCAGAGCAGACTCACTCCACAGTAGGAGTATACTCAGAGCAGACTCACTCCACACCAGGAGTACACTCAGAGCAGACTCACTGCACAGTAGGAATACACTCAGAGCAGACTCACTCCACACCAGGAGTACACTCAGAGCAGACTCACTCCACACCAGGAGTACACTCAGAGCAGACTCACTGCACAGTAGGAGTACACTCAGAGCAGACTCACTCCACACCAGGAGCATACACAGAGCAGACTCACTCCACACTAGGAGTACACTCAGAGCTGACTCAGTGCACACCAGGAGTACACTCAGAGCAGTCTAACTCCACACCAGGAGTACACTCAGAGCAGACTCACTGCACAGTAGGAGTACACTCAGAGCAGACTCACTCCAAACCAGGAGTACACTCAGAGCAGACTCACTCCACACCAGGAGTACACTCAGAGCTGACTCACTCCACACTAGGAGTACACTCAGAGCTGACTCACTCCACACCAGGAGTACACTCAGAGCAGACTCACTCCACACCAGGAGTACACTCAGATCAGACTCACTGCACAGTAGGAGTACACTCAGAGCAGACTCACTCCACACCAGGAGTACACTCAGAGCTGACTCACTCCACACTAGGAGTACACTCAGAGCTGACTCACTCCACACTAGGAGTACACTCAGAGCTGACTCACTCCACTCCAGGAGTACACTTAGAGCAGACTCACTGCACAGTAGGAATACAATCAGAGCAGACTCACTCCACACCAGGAGCATACACAGAGCAGACTCATTCCACACCAGGAACACACACAGAGCAGACTCACTCCACACCAGGAGTACACTCAGAGCAGACTCACTCCACACCAAGAGTACACTCAGAGCAGACTCACTCCACACTAAGAGTACACTCAGAGCTGACACACTCCACACTAGGAGTACACTCAGAGCAGACTCACTGCACAGTAGGAATACAATCAGAGCAGACTCACTCCACACCAGGAGTACACTCAGAGCAGACTCACTCCACACCAGGAGTACACTAAGAGCAGACTCACTGCACACCAGGAGTGCTCTAAGAGCAGACTCACTGCACAGTAGGAATACAATCAGAGCAGACTCACTCCACACCAGGAGAACACTCAGAGCAGACTCACTCCACACCAGGAGTACACTCAGAGCTGACTCACTCCACACCAGGAGTACACTCAGAGCAGACTCACTCCACACCAGGAGTACACTCAGAGCTGACTCACTCTACACCAGGAGTACACTCAGCGCAGTCTCACTCCACACCAGGAGTACACTCAGAGCAGACTCACTGCACAGTAGGAGTACACTCAGAGCAGACTCACTCCACACCAGGAGTACACTCAGAGCTGACTCACTCCACACCAGGAGTACACTCAGAGCAGTCTCACTCCACACCAGGAGTACACTCAGAGCAGACTCACTGCACAGTAGGAGTACACTCAGAGCAGACTCACTCCACACCAGGAGTACACTCAGAGCAGACTCACTGCACAGTAGGAATACAGTCAGAGCAGACTCACGGCACAGTAGGAATACACTCAGAGCAGACTCACTCCACACCAGGAGTACACTCAGAGCAGACTCACTGCACAGTAGGAGTACACTCAGAGCAGACTCAGTCCACACCAGGAGCATACACAGAGCAGACTCACTCCACACCAGGAGTACACTCAGAGCAGACTCACTCCACACCAGGAGTACACTCAGAGCAGACTCACTGCACACCAGGAGTACACTCAGAGCAGACTCACTGCACAGGAGGAATACAATCAGAGCAGACTCACTCCACAGCAGGAGTACACTCAGAGCAGTCTCACTCCACACCAGGAGTACACTCAGAGCAGACTCACTGCACAGTAGGAGTACACTCAGAGCAGACTCACTCCACACCAGGAGTACACTCAGAGCAGACTCACTCCACACCAGGAGCATACACAGAGCAGACTCATTCCACGCCAGGAACACACACAGAGCAGACACGCTCCACACCAGGAGTACACTCAGAGCAGACTCACTCCACACCAGGAGTATACTCAGAGCAGACTCACTCCACACCAGGAGTACACTCAGAGCTGACTCACTCCACACCAGGAGTACACTCAGAGCTGACTCACTCCACAGTAGGAGTATACTCAGAGCAGACTCACTCCACACGAGGAGTACACTCAGAGCAGACTCACTGCACAGGAGTACACTCAGAGCAGACTCACTGCACAGTAGGAGTACACTCAGAGCAGACTCACTCCACACCAGGAGTACACTCAGAGCAGACTCACTGCACAGTAGGAGTACACTCAGAGCAGACTCACTCCACACCAGGAGCATACACAGAGCAGACTCACTCCACACTAGGAGTACACTCAGAGCTGACTCACTCCACACCAGGAGTACACTCAGAGCAGTCTCACTCCACACCAGGAGTACACTCAGAGCAGACTCACTCCACACCAGGAGTACACTCAGAGCAGATTCACTCCACACCAGGAGTACACTCAGAGCAGACTCACTCCACACCAGGAGTACACTCAGAGCAGACTCACTGCACAGTAGGAATACACTCAGAGCAGACTCACTCCACAACAGGAGTACACTCACAGCAGACTCACTCCACACCAGGAGTACACTCAGAGCAGACTCACTGCACAGTAGGAATACACTCAGAGCAGACTCACTCCACACCAGGAGTACACTCAGAGCAGACTCACTCCACACCAGGAGTACACTCAGAGCTGACTCACGCCACACCAGGAGTACACTCAGAGCAGACTCACTCCACACCAGGAGCACACTCAGAGCAGACTCACTGCACAGTAGGAGTACACTCAGAGCAGACTCACTGCACAGTAGGAATAACCTCAGAGCAGACTCATTCCACACCAGGAGTACACTCAGAGCAGACTCACTGCACAGTATGAGTACACTCAGAGCAGATTCACTCCACACCAGGAGTACACTCAGAGCAGACTCACTCCACACCAGGAGCATACACAAAGCAGACTCACTCCACACCAGGAGCATACACAGAGCAGACTCACTCCACACCAGGAGTACACTCAGAGCTGACTCACTCCACACCAGGAGTACACTCAGAGATGACTCACTCCACAGTAGGAGTACACTCAGACCTGACTCACTCCACACCAGGAGTACACTCAGAGCTGACTCACTGCACAGCAGGAATACAATCAGAGCAGACTCACTCCACACCAAGAGTACACTCTGAGCTGACTCACTCCACACCAGGAGTACACTCAGAGCTGACTCACTGCACAGCAGGAATACAATCAGAGCAGACTCACTGCACAGTAGGAGTACACTCAGAGCAGACTCACTGCACAGTAGGAGTACACTCAGAGCTGACTCACTCCACACCAGGAGAACACTCAGAGCAGACTCACTCCACACCAGGAGTACACTCAGAGCTGACTCACTCCACACCAGGAGTACACTCAGAGCAGACTCACTCCACAGTAGGAGTATACTCAGAGCAGACTCACTCCACACCAGGAGTACACTCACAGCAGACTCACTGCACAGTAGGAATACACTCAGAGCAGACTCACTGCACAGTAGGAGTACACTCAGAGCAGACTCACTCCACACCAGGAGTACACTCAGAGCAGACTCACTGCACAGTAGGAGTACACTCAGAGCAGACTCACTCCACACCAGGAGCATACACAGAGCAGACTCACTCCACACTAGGAGTACACTCAGAGCTGACTCAGTGCACAACAGGAGTACACTCAGAGCAGTCTAACTCCACACCAGGAGTACACTCAGAGCAGACTCACTGCACAGTAGGAGTACACTCAGAGCAGACTCACTCCAAACCAGGAGTACACTCAGAGCAGACTCACTCCACACCAGGAGTACACTCAGAGCTGACTCACTCCACACTAGGAGTACACTCAGAGCTGACTCACTCCACACCAGGAGTACACTCAGAGCAGACTCACTCCACACCAGGAGTACACTCAGATCAGACTCACTGCACAGTAGGAGTACACTCAGAGCAGACTCACTCCACACCAGGAGTACACTCAGAGCTGACTCACTCCACACTAGGAGTACACTCAGAGCTGACTCACTCCACACTAGGAGTACACTCAGAGCTGACTCACTCCACTCCAGGAGTACACTTAGAGCATACTCACTGCACAGTAGGAATACAATCAGAGCAGACTCACTCCACACCAGGAGTACACTCAGAGCAGACTCACTCCACACCAGGAGTACACTCAGAGCTGACTCACTCTACACCAGGAGTACACTCAGAGCAGACTGACTCCACACCAGGACTACACTCAGATCAGATTCACTGCACAGTAGGAGTACACTCAGAGCTGACTCACTCCACACTAGGAGTACAGTCAGAGCTGACTCACTCCACACTAGGAGTACAATCTGAGCTGACTCACTCCACTCCAGGAGTACACTCAGAGCAGACTCACTGCACAGTAGGAATACAATCAGAGCAGACTCACTGCACACCAGGAGTACACTCAGAGCAGACTCACTGCACAACAGGAGTACACTCAGAGCAGACTCACTGCACAGTAGGAGCACACTAAGAGCTGACTCACTCGACACCAGGAGTACACTCAGAGCAGACTCACTGCACAGTAGGAGTACACTCAGAGCAGACTCACTGCACAGTAGGAGCACACTCAGAGCACACTCACTGCACAGTAGGAGTACACTCAGAGCAGACTCACTGCACAGTAGGAATACACTCAGAGCAGACTCACTCCACACCAGGAGTACACTCAGAGCAGACTCACTCCACACCAGGAGTACACTCAGAGCTGACTCACGCCACACCAGAAGTACACTCAGAGCAGACTCACTCCACACCAGGAGTACACTCAGAGCAGACTCACTGCACAGTAGGAGTACACTCAGAGCAGACTAACTCCACACCAGGAGTACACTCAGAGCAGACTCACTGCACAGTAGGAGTACACTCAGAGCAGACTCACTGCACAGTAGGAGTACACTCAGAGCAGACTCACTCCACACCAGGAGCACACTCAGAGCAGACTCACTGCACAGTAGGAGTACAATCAGAGCAGACTCACTCCACTCCAGGAGTACTCTCAGAGCAGACTCACTGCACAGTAGGAGAACACTTAGAGCAGACTCACTCCACTCCAGGAGTACACTCAGAGCAGACTCACTGCACAGTAGGAGTACACTCAGAGCAGACTCACTCCACACCAGGAGTACACTCAGATCAGACTCACTGCACAGTAGGAGTACACTCAGAGCAGACTCACTCCACACCAGGAGCATACACAGAGCAGACTCATTCCACACCAGGAACACACACAGAGCAGACTCACTCCACACCAGGAGTACACTCAGAGCTGACTCACTCCACAGTAGGAGTACACTCAGAGCAGACTCACTGCACAGTAGGAATACAATCAGAGCAGACTCACTCCACACCAGGAGTACACTCAGAGCAGACTCACTCCACACCAGGAGTACACTCAGAGCAGACTCACTCCACACCAGGAGTACACTCAGATCAGACTCATTGCACAGTAGGAGTACACTCAGAGCAGACTCACTCCACACCAGGAGTACACTCAGAGCTGACTCACTCCACACTAGGAGTACACTCAGAGCTGACTCACTCCACACCAGGAGTACACTCAGAGCATGACTCACTCCACACCAGGAGTACACTCAGATCAGACTCACTGCACAGTAGGAGTACACTCAGAGCAGACTCACTCCACACCAGGAGTACACTCAGAGCTGACTCACTCCACACTAGGAGTACACTCAGAGCTGACTCACTCCACACTAGGAGTACACTAAGAGCTGACTCACTCCACTCCAGGAGTACACTTAGAGCAGACTCACTGCACAGTAGGAATACAATCAGAGCAGACTCACTCCACACCAGGAGTACACTCAGAGCTGACTCACTCCACACCAGGAACACACTCAGAGCAGACTCATTCCACACCATGAGTGCACTCAGAGCAGACTCACTCCACAGTAGGAGTACACTCAGAGCAGACTCACTGCACAGTAGGAGTACACTCAGAGCTGAATCACTCCACAGCAGGAACACACACAGAGCAGACTGACTCCACACCAGCAGTACACTCAGAGCTGACTCACTCCACACCAGGAGTACACTCAGGGCTGACTCACTCCACAGTAGGAATACACACAGAGAAGACTGACTCCACACCAGGAGTACACTCAGAGCTGCCTCACTCCACACCAGGAGTACACTCAGAGCTGACTCACTCCACACCAGGAGTACACTCAAAACTGACTCACTCCACAACAGGAGTACAATCAGAGCAGACTCACTCCACACCAGGAGTACACTCAGAGTAGACTCACTGCACAGTAGGAATACAATCAGAGCAGACTCACTGCACAGTAGGAATACAATCAGAGCAGACTCACTCCACACCAGGAGTACACTCAGAGCAGACTCACTGCACAGTAGGAATACAATCAGAGCAGACTCACTCCACAGCAGGAGTACACTCAGAGCAGACTCACTCCACACCAGGAGTACACTCATAACAGACTCACTCCACACCAGGAGTACACTCAGAGCAGACTGACTCCACACCAGGAGTACACTCAGAGCAGACTCACTTCACAGTAGGAGTACACTCAGAGCAGACTCACTGCACAGTAGGAGTACACTCAGAGTTGACTCACTCCACACCAGGAGTACACTCAGAGCAGACTCACTGCACAGCAGGAGTACACTCAGAGCAGACTCACTGCACAGTAGGAGTACACACAGAGCAGACTCACTGCACAGTAGGAGTACACTCAGAGCAGACTCACTCCACACCAGGAGTATACTCAGAGCAGATTCATTCCACACGAGGGACACGCACAGAGCAGACTGACTCCACACCAGGAGTACACTCAGAGCAGACTCACTCCACACCAGGAGTACACTCAGAGCTGACTCACTCCACAGTAGGAGTACACTCAGAGCAGACTCACTCCACACCAGGAATATACTCAGAGCTGACTCACTCCACACCAGGAGTACACTCAGAGCTGACTCACTCCACAGTAGGAATACAATCAGAGCAGACTCACTCCACACCAGGAGCATACACAGAGCAGACTCATTCCACACCAGGAACACACACAGAGCAGACTCACTCCACACCAGGAGTACACTCAGAGCTGACTCACTCCACACCAGGAGTACACTCAGAGCTGACTCACTCCACAGTAGGAGTACACTCAGAACAGACTCACTCCACACCAGGAGTACACTCAGAGCAGACTCACTGCACAGTAGGAGTACACTCAGAGCAGACTCACTCCACACCAGGAGTACACTCAGAGCAGACTCACTGCACATTAGGAGTACAGTCAGAGCAGACTCACTCCACACCTGGAGTATACTCAGAGCAGACTCACTCCACACCAGGAGTACACTCAGAGCAGACTCACACCACAACAGGTGCATACACAGAGCAGACACATTCCACACCAGGAACACACACAGAGCAGACTCACTCCACACCAGGAGTACACTCAGAGCTGACTCACTCCACTCCAGGAGTACACTCAGAGCTGAATCACTCCACAGTAGGAGTACACTCAGAGCAGACTCACTGCACAGTAGGAATACAATCAGAGCAGACTCACTCCACACCAGGAGTACACTCAGAGCAGACTCACTCCACACCAGGAGTACACTCAGAGCAGACTCACTCCACACCAGGAGTACACTCAGAGCAGACTCACTGCACAGTAAGAGTACACTCAGAGCAGACTCACTCCACACCAGGAGTACACTCAGAGCTGACTCACTCCACACTAGGAGTACACTCAGAGCTGACTCACTGCACACTAGCAGTACACTCAGAGCTGACTCACTCCACTCCAGGAGTACACTCAGAGCTGACTCACTCCACTCCAAGAGTACACTCAGAGCAGACTCACTGCACAGTAGGAATACACTCAGAGCAGACTCACTGCACACCAGGAGTACACTCAGAGCAGACTCACTGCACAACAGGAGTACACTCAGAGCTGACTCACTGCACAGTAGGAGTACACTCAGAGCAGACTCACTCCACACCAGGAGTACACTCAGAGCTGACTCACTCCACACCAGGAGTACACTCAGAGCATTCTCACTCCACACCAGGGGTACACTCAGAGCAGACTCACTGCACAGTAGGAGTACACTCAGAGCAGACTCACTCCACACCAGGAGTACACTCAGAGCAGACTCACTGCACAGTAGGAATACACTCAGAGCAGACTCACTGCACAGTAGGAATACACTCAGAGCAGACTCACTCCACACCAGGAGTACACTCAGAGCAGACTCACTGCACAGTAGGAGTACACTCAGAGCAGACTCACTCCACACCAGGAGCATACACAGAGCAGACTCACTCCACACCAGGAGTACCCACAGAGCAGACTCACTCCACACCAGGAGTACACTCAGAGCAGACTCACTGCACACCAGGAGTACACTCAGAGCAGACTCACTGCACAGGAGGAATACAATCAGAGCAGACTCACTCCTCACCAGGAGTACACTCAGAGCAGTCTCACTCCACACCAGGAGTACACTCAGAGCAGACTCACTGCACAGTAGGAGTACACTCAGAGCAGACTCACTCCACACCAGGAGTACACTCAGAGCAGACTCACTCCACACCAGGAGTACACTCAGAGCAGACTCACTGCACAGTAGGAATACAGTCAGAGCAGACTCACTGCACAGTAGGAATACACTCAGAGCAGACTCACTCCACACCAGGAGTACACTCAGAGCAGACTCACTGCACAGTAGGAGTACACTCAGAGCAGACTCAGTCCACACCAGGAGCATACACAGAGCAGACTCACTCCACACCAGGAGTACACTCAGAGCAGACTCACTCCACACCAGGAGTACACTCAGAGCAGACTCACTGCACACCAGGAGTACACTCAGAGCAGACTCACTGCACAGGAGGAATACAATCAGAGCAGACTCACTCCACACCAGGAGTACATTCAGAGCAGTCTCACTCCACACCAGGAGTACACTCAGAGCAGACTCACTGCACAGTGGGAGTACACTCAGAGCAGACTCACTCCACACCAGGAGTACACTGAGAGCAGACTCACTCCACACCAGGAGCATACACAGAGCAGACTCATTCCACACCAGGAACACACACAGAGCAGACTCACTCCACACCAGGAGTATACTCAGAGCAGACTCACTCCACACCAGGAGTACACTCAGAGCTGACTCACTCCACACCAGGAGTAGACTCAGAGCTGACTCACTCCACAGTAGGAGTATACTCAGAGCAGACTCACTCCACACGAGGAGTACACTCAGAGCAGACTCACTGCACAGGAGTACACTCAGAGCAGACTCACTGCACAGTAGGAGTACACTCAGAGCAGACTCACTCCACACCAGGAGTACACTCAGAGCAGACTCACTGCACAGTAGGAGTACATTCAGAGCAGACTCACTCCACACCAGGAGCATACACAGAGGAGACTCACTCCACACCAGGAGCATACACAGAGCAGATTCACTCCACACCAGGAGTACACTCAGAGCTGACTCACTCCACACCAGGAGTACACTCAGAGCTGACTCACTCCACAGTAGGAGTACACTCAGAGCAGACTCACTCCACACCAGGAGTACACTCAGAGCAGACTCACTGCACAGTAGGAGTACACTCAGAGCAGACTCACTCCACACCAGGAGTACACTCAGAGCAGACTCACTGCACATTAGGAGTACAGTCAGAGCAGACTCACTCCACACCTGGAGTATACTCAGAGCAGACTCACTCCACACCAGGAGTACACTCAGAGCAGACTCACACCACAACAGGTGCATACACAGAGCAGACACATTCCACACCAGGAACACACACAGAGCAGACTCACTCCACACCAGGAGTACACTCAGAGCTGACTCACTCCACTCCAGGAGTACACTCAGAGCTGAATCACTCCACAGTAGGAGTACACTCAGAGCAGACTCACTGCACAGTAGGAATACAATCAGAGCAGACTCACTCCACACCAGGAGTAAACTCAGAGCAGACTCACTCCACACCAGGAGTACACTCAGAGCAGACTCACTCCACACCAGGAGTACACTCAGAGCAGACTCACTGCACAGTAAGAGTACACTCAGAGCAGACTCACTCCACACCAGGAGTACACTCAGAGCTGACTCACTCCACACTAGGAGTACACTCAGAGCTGACTCACTGCACACTAGGAGTACACTCAGAGCTGACTCACTCCACTCCAGGAGTACACTCAGAGCTGACTCACTCCACTCCAAGAGTACACTCAGAACAGACTCACTGCACAGTAGGAATACAATCAGAGCAGACTCACTGCACACCAGGAGTACACTCAGAGCAGACTCACTGCACACCAGGAGTACACTCAGAGCTGACTCACTGCACAGTAGGAGTACACTCAGAGCAGACTCACTCCACACCAGGAGTACACTCAGAGCTGACTCACTCCACACCAGGAGTACACTCAGAGCAGTCTCACTCCACACCAGGGGTACACTCAGAGCAGACTCACTGCACAGTAGGAGTACACTCAGAGCAGACTCACTCCACACCAGGAGTACACTCAGAGCAGACTCACTCCACAGTAGGAATACACTCAGAGCAGACTCACTGCACAGTAGGAATACACTCAGAGCAGACTCACTCCACACCAGGAGTACACTCAGAGCAGACTCACTGCACAGTAGGAGTACACACAGAGCAGACTCACTCCACACCAGGAGCATACACAGAGCAGACTCACTCCACACCAGGAGTACCCTCAGAGCAGACTCACTCCACACCAGGAGTACACTCAGAGCAGACTCACTGCACACCAGGAGTACACTCAGAGCAGACTCACTGCACAGGAGGAATACAATCAGAGCAGACTCACTCCTCACCAGGAGTACACTCAGAGCAGTCTCACTCCACACCAGGAGTACACTCAGAGCAGACTCACTGCACAGTAGGAGTACACTCAGAGCAGACTCACTCCACACCAGGAGTACACTCAGAGCAGACTCACTCCACACCAGGAGTACACTCAGAGCAGACTCACTGCACAGTAGGAATACACTCAGAGCAGACTCACTGCACAGTAGGAATACACTCAGAGCAGACTCACTCCACACCAGGAGTACACTCAGAGCAGACTCACTGCACAGTAGGAGTACACTCAGAGCAGACTCAGTCCACACCAGGAGCATACACAGAGCAGACTCACTCCACACCAGGAGTACACTCAGAGCAGACTCACTTCACACCAGGAGTACACTCAGAGCAGACTCACTGCACACCAGGAGTACACTCAGAGCAGACTCACTGCACAGGAGGAATACAATCAGAGCAGACTCACTCCACACCAGGAGTACATTCAGAGCAGTCTCACTCCACACCAGGAGTACACTCAGAGCAGACTCACTGCACAGTAGGAGTACACTCAGAGCAGACTCACTCCACACCAGGAGTACACTCAGAGCAGACTCACTCCACACCAGGAGCATACACAGAGCAGACTCATTCCACACCAGGAACACACACAGAGCAGACTCACTCCACACCAGGAGTATACTCAGAGCAGACTCACTCCACACCAGGAGTACACTCAGAGCTGACTCACTCCACACCAGGAGTAGACTCAGAGCTGACTCACTCCACAGTAGGAGTATACTCAGAGCAGACTCACTCCACACGAGGAGTACACTCAGAGCAGACTCACTGCACAGGAATACACTCAGAGCAGACTCACTGCACAGTAGGAGTACACTCAGAGCTGACTCACTCCACACCAGGAGTACACTCAGAGCAGTCTCACTCCACACCAGGAGTACACTCAGAGCAGACTCACTCCACACCAGGAGTACACTCAGAGCAGATTCACTCCACACCAGGAGTACACTCAGAGCAGACTCACTCCACACCAGGAGTACACTCAGAGCAGACTCACTGCACAGTAGGAATACACTCAGAGCAGACTCACTCCACAACAGGAGTACACTCACAGCAGGCTCACTCCACACCAGGAGTACACTCAGAGCAGACTCACTGCACAGTAGGAATACACTCAGAGCAGACTCACTCCACACCAGGAGTACACTCAGAGTAGACTCACTCCACACCAGGAGTACACTCAGAGCTGACTCACGCCACACCAGGAGTACACTCAGAGCAGACTCACTCCACACCAGGAGTACACTCAGATCAGACTCACTGCACAGTGGGAGTACACTCAGAGCAGACTAACTCCACACCAGGAGTACACTCAGAGCAGACTCACTGCACAGTAGGAGTACACTCAGAGCAGACTCACTGCACAGTAGGAGTACACTCAGAGCAGACTCACTCCACACCAGGAGTACACTCAGAGCAGACTCACTGCACAGTAGGAGTACACTCAGAGCAGACTCACTCCACACCAGGAGTACAGTCAGAGCAGACCCACTGCACAGTAGGAGTACACTCAGAGTAGACTCACTCCACACCAGTAGTACACTCAGAGCTGACTCACTGCACAGCAGGAATACAATCAGAGCAGACTCACTCCACACCAAGAGTACACTCAGAGCTGACTCACTCCACACCAGGAGTACACTCAGAGCTGACTCACTGCACAGCAGGAATACAATCAGAGCAGACTCACTGCACAGTAGGAGTACACTCAGAGCAGACTCACTGCACAGTAGGAGTACACTCAGATCTGACTCACTCCACACCAGGAGAACACTCAGAGCAGACTCACTGCACAGTAGGAGTACAATCAGAGCAGACTCACTCCACACCAGGAACACACACAGAGCAGACACACTCCACACCAGGAGTACACTCAGAGCTGACTCACTCCACACCAGGAGTACACTCAGAGCTGACTCACTCCACATTAGGAGTACACTCAGAGCAGACTCACTCCACACCAGGAGCATACACAGAGCAGACTCATTCCACACCAGGAACACACACAGAGCAGACTCACTCCACACCAGGAGTACACTCAGAGGAGACTCACTCCACACCAAGAGTACACTCAGAGCAGACTCACTCCACACCAAGAGTACACTCAGAGCAGACTCACTCCACACCAGGAGTACACTCAGAGCTGACTCACTCCACACTAGGAGTACACTCAGAGCAGACTCACTGCACAGTAGGAATACAATCAGAGCAGACTCACTCCACACCACGAGTACAATCAAAGCAGACTCACTCCACACCAGGAGTACACTAAGAGCAGACTCACTGCACACCAGGAGTACTCTCAGAGCAGACTCACTGCACAGTAGGAATACAATCAGAGCAGACTCACTCCACACCAGGAGAACACTCAGAGTAGACTCACTGCACACTAGGAGTACACTCAGAGCAGACTCACTCCACACGAGGAGTACACTCAGAGCTGACTCACTCTACACCAGGAGTACACTCAGAGCAGTCTCACTCCACACCAGGAGTACACTCAGAGCAGACTCACTGCACAGTAGGAGTACACTCAGAGCAGACTCACTCCACACCAGGAGTACACTCAGAGCTGACTCACTCCACACCAGGAGTACACTCAGAGCAGTCTCACTCCACACCAGGAGTACACTCAGAGCAGACTCACTGCACAGTAGGAGTACACTCAGAGCAGACTCACTCCACACCAGGAGTACACTCAGAGCAGACTCACTGCACAGTAGGAATACACTCAGAGCAGACTCACTGCACAGTAGGAATACACTCAGAGCAGACTCACTCCACACCAGGAGTACACTCAGAGCAGACTCACTGCACAGTAGGATTACACTCAGAGCAGACTCACTCCACACCAGGAGCATACACAGAGCAGACTCACTCCACACCAGGAGTACACTCAGAGCAGACTCACTCCACACCAGGAGTACACTCAGAGCAGACTCACTGCACACCAGGAGTACACTCAGAGCAGACTCACTGCACAGGAGGAATACAATCAGAGCAGACTCACTCCACACCAGGAGTACACTCAGAGAAGTCTCACTCCACACCAGGAGTACACTCAGAGCAGACTCACTGCACAGTAGGAGTACACTCAGAGCAGACTCACTCCACACCAGGAGTACACTCAGAGCAGACTCACTCCACACCAGGAGCATACACAGAGGAGACTCATTCCACACCAGGAACACACACAGAGCAGACACGCTCCACACCAGGAGTACACTCAGAGCAGACTAACTCCACACCAGGAGTATACTCAGAGCAGACTCACTCCACACCAGGAGTACACTCAGAGCAGACTCACTGCACAGTAGGAGTACACTCAGAGCAGACTCACTCCACACCAGGAGTACACTCAGAGCAGACTCACTCCACACCAGGAGTACACTCAGAGCAGACTCACTGCACAGTAGGAGCATACACAGAGCAGACTCACTCCACACCAAGAGTACACTCAGAGCTGACACACTCCACACTAGGAGTACACTCAGAGCAGACTCACTGCACAGTAGGAATACAATCAGAGCAGACTCACTCCACACCAGGAATACACTCAGAGCAGACTCACTCCACACCAGGAGTACACTAAGAGCAGACTCACTGCACAACAGGAGTGCTCTCAGAGCAGACTCACTGCACAGTAGGAATACAATCAGAGCAGACTCACTCCACACCAGGAGAACACTCAGAGCAGACTCACTCCACACCAGGAGTACACTCAGAGCTGACTCACTCCACACCAGGAGTACACTCAGAGCAGACTCACTCCACACCAGGAGTACACTCAGAGCTGACTCACTCTACACCAGGAGTACACTCAGCGCAGTCTCACTCTACACCAGGAGTACACTGAGAGCAGACTCACTGCACAGTAGGAGTACACTCAGAGCAGACTCACTCCACACCAGGAGTACACTCAGAGCTGACTCACTCCACACCAGGAGTACACTCAGAGCAGTCTCACTCCACACCAGGAGTACACTCAGAGCAGACTCACTGCACAGTAGGAGTACACTCAGAGCAGACTCACTGCACACCAGGAGTACACTCAGAGCAGACTCACTGCACAGTAGGAATACAGTCAGAGCAGACTCACGGCACAGTAGGAATACACTCAGAGCAGACTCACTCCACACCAGGAGTACACTCAGAGCAGACTCACTGCACAGTAGGTGTACACTCAGAGCAGACTCAGTCCACACCAGGAGCATACACAGAGCAGACTCACTCCACACCAGGAGTACACTCAGAGCAGACTCACTCCACACCAGGAGTACACTCAGAGCAGACTCACTGCACACCAGGAGTACACTCAGAGCAGACTCACTGCACAGGAGGAATACAATCAGAGCAGACTCACTCCACACCAGGAGTACACTCAGAGCAGTCTCACTCCACACCAGGAGTACACTCAGAGCAGACTCACTGCACAGTAGGAGTACACTCAGTGCAGACTCACTCCACACCAGGAGTACACTCAGAGCAGACTCACTCCACACCAGGAGCATACACAGAGCAGACTCATTCCACACCAGGAACACACACAGAGCAGACACGCTCCACACCAGGAGTACACTCAGAGCAGACTCACTCCACACCAGGAGTATACTCAGAGCAGACTCACTCCACACCAGGAGTACACTCAGAGCTGACTCACTCCACACCAGGAGTAGACTCAGAGCTGACTCACTCCACAGTAGGAGTATACTCAGAGCAGACTCACTCCACACGAGGAGTACACTCAGAGCAGACTCACTGCACAGGAGTACACTCAGAGCAGACTCACTGCACAGTAGGAGTACACTCAGAGCAGACTCACTCCACACCAGGAGTACACTCAGAGCAGACTCACTGCACAGTAGGAGTACACTCAGAGCAGACTCACTCCACACCAGGAGCGTACACAGAGCAGACTCACTCCACACTAGGAGTACACTCAGAGCTGACTCACTCCACACCAGGAGTACACTCAGAGCAGTCTCATTCCACACCAGGAGTACACTCAGAGCAGACTCACTCCACACCAGGAGTACACTCAGAGCAGATTCACTCCACACCAGGAGTACACTCAGAGCAGACTCACTCCACACCAGGAGTACACTCAGAGCAGACTCACTGCACAGTAGGAATACACTCAGAGCAGACTCACTCCACAACAGGAGTACACTCACAGCAGACTCACTCCACACCAGGAGTACACTCAGAGCAGACTCACTGCACAGTAGGAATACACTCAGAGCAGACTCACTCCACACCAGGAGTACACTCAGAGCAGACTCACTCCACACCAGGAGTACACTCAGAGCTGACTCACGCCACACCAGGAGTACACTCAGAGCAGACTCACTCCACACCAGGAGTACACTCAGATCAGACTCACTGCACAGTAGGAGTACACTCAGAGCAGACTAACTCCACACCAGGAGTACACTCAGAGCAGACTCACTGCACAGTAGGAGTACACTCAGAGCAGACTCACTGCACAGTAGGAATAACCTCAGAGCAGACTCATTCCACACCAGGAGTACACTCAGAGCAGACTCACTGCACAGTATGAGTACACTCAGAGCAGATTCACTCCACACCAGGAGTACACTCAGAGCAGACTCACTCCACACCAGGAGCATACACAAAGCAGACTCACTCCACACCAGGAGCATACACAGAGCAGACTCACTCCACACCAGGAGTACACTCAGAGCTGACTCACTCCACACCAGGAGTACACTCAGAGATGACTCACTCCACAGTAGGAGTACACTCAGACCTGACTCACTCCACACCAGGAGTACACTCAGAGCTGACTCACTGCACAGTAAGAGTACACTCAGAGTTGACTCACTCCACACCAGGAGAACACTCAGAGCAGACTCACTCCACACCAGGAGTACACTCAGAGCTGACTCACTCCACACCAGGAGTACACTCAGAGCAGACTCACTCCACAGTAGGAGTATACTCAGAGCAGACTCACTCCACACCAGGAGTACACTCAGAGCAGACTCACTGCACAGTAGGAATACACTCAGAGCAGACTCACTGCACAGTAGGAGTACACTCAGAGCAGACTCACTCCACACCAGGAGTACACTCAGAGCAGACTCACTGAACAGTAGGAGTACACTCAGAGCAGACTCACTCCACACCAGGAGCATACACAGAGCAGACTCACTCCACACTAGGAGTACACTCAGAGCTGACTCAGTGCACACCAGGAGTACACTCAGAGCAGTCTAACTCCACACCAGGAGTACACTCAGAGCAGACTCACTGCACAGTAGGAGTACACTCAGAGCAGACTCACTCCAAACCAGGAGTACACTCAGAGCAGACTCACTCCACACCAGGAGTACACTCAGAGCTGACTCACTCCACACTAGGAGTACACTCAGAGCTGACTCACTCCACACCAGGAGTACACTCAGAGCAGACTCACTCCACACCAGGAGTACACTCAGATCAGACTCACTGCACAGTAGGAGTACACTCAGAGCAGACTCACTCCACACCAGGAGTACACTCAGAGCTGACTCACTCCACACTAGGAGTACACTCAGAGCTGACTCACTCCACACTAGGAGTACACTCAGAGCTGACTCACTCCACTCCAGGAGTACACTTAGAGCAGACTCACTGCACAGTAGGAATACAATCAGAGCAGACTCACTCCACACCAGGAGTACACTCATAGCAGACTCACTCCACACCAGGAGTACACTCAGAGCTGACTCAGTCCACACCAGGAGTACACTCAGAGCAGACTGACTCCACACCAGGACTACACTCAGATCAGATTCACTGCACAGTAGGAGTACACTCAGAGCTGACTCACTCCACACTAGGAGTACAGTCAGAGCTGACTCACTCCACACTAGGAGTACAATCTGAGCTGACTCACTCCACTCCAGGAGTACACTCAGAGCAGACTCACTGCACAGTAGGAATACAATCAGAGCAGGCTCACTGCACACCAGGAGTACACTCAGAGCAGACTCACTGCACAACAGGAGTACACTCAGAGCAGACTCACTGCACAGTAGGAGCACACTAAGAGCTGACTCACTGCACAGTAGGAGCACACTCAGAGCACACTCACTGCACAGTAGGAGTACACTCAGAGCAGACTCACTGCACAGTAGGAATACACTCAGAGCAGACTCACTCCACACCAGGAGTACACTCAGAGCAGACTCACTCCACACCAGGAGTACACTCAGAGCTGACTCACGCCACACCAGAAGTACACTCAGAGCAGACTCACTCCACACCAGGAGTACACTCAGAGCAGACTCACTGCACAGTAGGAGTACACTCAGAGCAGACTAACTCCACACCAGGAGTACACTCAGAGCAGACTCACTGCACAGTAGGAGTACACTCAGAGCAGACTCACTGCACAGTAGGAGTACACTCAGAGCAGACTCACTCCACACCAGGAGCACACTCAGAGCAGACTCACTGCACAGTAGGAGTACACTCAGAGCAGACTCACTCCACTCCAGGAGTACACTCAGAGCAGACTCACTGCACAGTAGGAGTACACTCAGAGCAGACTCACTCCACACCAGGAGTACACACAGAGCAGACTCACTGCACAGTAGGAGTACACTCAGAGCAGACTCACTGCACAGTAGGAATAACCTCAGAGCAGACTCACTCCACACCAGGAGTACACACAGAGCAGACTCACTGCACAGTAGGAGTACACTCAGAGCAGACTCACTGCACAGTAGGAATAACCTCAGAGCAGACTCACTCCACACCAGGAGTACACTCAGAGCTGACTCACGCCACACCATGAGTACACTCAGAGCAGACTCACTGCACAGTAGGAGTACACTCAGAGCAGACTCACTCCACACGAGGAGTACACACAGAGCAGACTCACTGCACAGTAGGAGTACACTCAGAGCAGACTCACTGCACAGTAGGAGTAGACTCAGAGCAGATTCACTCCACACCAGGAGTACACTCAGAGCAGACTCACTCCACACCAGGAGCATACATAAAGCAGACTCACTCCACACCAGGAGCATACACAGAGCAGACTCACTCCACACCAGGAGTACACTCAGAGCTGACTCACTCCACACCAGGGGTACACTCAGAGATGACTCACTCCACAGTAGGAGTACACTCAGAGCTGACTCACTGCACAGCAGGAATACAATCAGAGCAGACTCACTGCACAGTAGGAGTACACTCACAGCAGACTCACTGCACAGTAGGAGTACACTCAGAGCTGACTCACTCCACACCAGGAGTACACTCAGAGCAGACTCACTGCACAGTAGGAGTACAATCAGAGCAGACTCACTCCACACCAGGAACACACACAGAGCAGACACGCTCCACACCAGGAGTACACTCAGAGCAGACTCACTCCACACCAGGAGTACACTCAGAGCTGACTCACTCCACAGTAGGAGTACACTCAGAGCAGACTCACTCCACACCAGGAGCATACACAGAGCAGACTCATTCCACACCAGGAACACACACAGAGCAGACTCACTCCACACCAGGAGTACACTCAGAGCAGACTCACTCCACACCAAGAGTACACTCAGAGCAGACTCACTCCACACCAAGAGTACACTCAGAGCAGACTCACTCCACACCAGGAGTACACTCAGAGCTGACTCACTCCACACTAGGAGTACACTCAGAGCAGACGAACTGCACAGTAGGAATACAATCAGAGCAGAATCACTCCACACCAGGAGTACACTCAGAGCAGACTCACTCCTCACCAGGAGTACACTAAGAGCAGACTCACTGCACACCAGGAGTACTCTCAGAGCAGACTCACTGCACAGTAGGAATACAATCAGAGCAGACTCACTCCACACCAGGAGAACACTCAGAGCAGACTCACTCCACACTAGGAGTACACTCAGAGCAGACTCACTCCACACCAAGAGCACACTCAGAGCAGACTCACTGCACAGTAGGAGTACACTCAGAGCAGACTCACTCCACACCAGGAGTACACACAGAGCAGACTCACTGCACAGTAGGAGTACACTCAGAGCAGACTCACTGCACAGTAGGAGTACACTCAGAGAAGATTCACTCCACACCAGGAGTACACTCAGAGCAGACTCACTCCACACCAGGAGCATACACAAAGCAGACTCACTCCACACCAGGAGCATACACAGAGCAGACTCACTCCATACCAGGAGTACACTCAGAGCTGACTCACTCGACACCAGGAGTACACTCAGAGATGACTCACTCCACAGAAGAAGTACACTCAGACCTGACTCACTCCACACCAGGAGTACACTCAGAGCTGACTCACTGCACAGCAGGAATACAATCAGAGCAGACTCACTCCACACCAAGAGTACACTCAGAGCTGACTCACTCCACACCAGGAGTACACTCAGAGCTGACTCACTGCACAGCAGGAATACAATCAGAGCAGACTCACTGCACAGTAGGAGTACACTCAGAGCAGACTCACTGCACAGTAGGAGTACACTCAGAGCTGACTCACTCCACACCAGGAGTACACTCAGAGCAGACTCACTGCACAGTAGGAGTACAATCAGAGCAGACTCACTCCACACCAGGAGCATACACAGAGCAGACTCATTCCACACCAGGAACACACACAGAGCAGACTCACTCCACACCAGGAGTACACTCAGAGCAGACTCACTCCACACCAGGAGTACACTCAGAGCAGACTCACTCCACACCAAGAGTACACTCAGAGCAGACTCACTCCACACCAGGAGTACACTCAGAGCTGACTCACTCCACACTAGGAGTACACTCAGAGCAGACGAACTGCACAGTAGGAATACACTCAGAGCAGACTCACTCCACACCAGGAGCATACACAGAGCAGACGCATTCCACACCAGGAACACACACAGAGCAGACACGCTCCACACCAGGAGTACACTCAGAGCAGACTCACTCCACACCAGGAGTACACTCAGAGCTGACTCACTCCACACCAGGAGTACACTCAGAGCAGACACACTCCACACCAGGAGTACACTCAGATCAGACTCACTGCACAGGAGGAGTACACTCAGAGCTGACTCACTCCACACTAGGAGTACACTCAGAGCTGACTCACTCCACACTAGGAGTACACTCAGAGCTGACTCACTCCACTCCAGGAGTACACTCAGAGCAGACTCACTGCACAGTAGGAATACAATCAGAGCAGACTCACTGCACACCAGGAGTACACTCAGAGCAGATTCACTGCACAGTAGGAGCACACTCAGAGCTGACTCACTCCACAGCAGGAGTACACTCAGAGCAGACTCACTCCACACCAGGAGTACAGTCAGAGCAGACTCACTGCACAGTAGGAGTACACTCAGAGCACACTCACTGCACAGTAGGAGTACACTCAGAGCAGACTCACTCCACACCAGGAGTATACTCAGAGCAGACTCACTCCACAACAGGAGTATACTCAGGGCAGACTCACTCCACACCAGGAGTACACTCAGAGCAGACTCACTCCACACCAGGAGTACACACAGAGCAGATTCATTCCACACCAGGAACACGCACAGAGCAGACTCACTCCACACCAGGAGTATACTCAGAGCAGACTCACTCCACATCAGGAGTACACTCAGAGCTGACTCACTCCACACCAGGAGAACACTCATAGCAAACTCACTCCACACCAGGAGTACACTCAGAGCAGACTCACTCCACACCAGGAGTACACTCAGAGCAGACTCACTCCACACCAGGAGTACACTCAGAGCTGACTCACTCCACACCAGGAGTACACTCAGAGCAGCCTCACTACACAGGAGTACACTCAGAGCAGACTCACTCCACACCAGGAGTACACTCAGAGCAGACTCACTGCACAGTAGGAGTACACTCAGAGCAGACTCACTCCACACGAGGAGTACACTCAGAGCAGACTCACTGCACAGTAGGAATACAATCAGAGAGACTCACTCCACACCAGGAGTACACTCAGAGCAGTCTCAATCCACACCAGGAGTACACTCAGAGCAGACTCACTGCACAGTAGGAATACACCCAGAGCAGACTCACTCCACACCAGGAGTACACTCAGAGCAGACTCACTCCACACCAGGAGTACACTCAGAGCAGACTCACTGCACAGTAGGAGTACACTCAGAGCACACTCACTGCACAGTTGGAGTACACTCAGAGCAGACTCACTCAACACCAGGAGTATACTCAGAGCAGACTCACTCCACACCAGGAGTATACTCAGAACAGACTCACTCCACACCAGGAGTACACACAGAGAAGACACACTCCACACCAGGAGTACACACAGAGCAGATTCATTCCACACCAGGAACACGCACAGAGCAGACTCACTCCACACCAGGAATATACTCAGAGCAGACTCACTCCACATCAGGAGTACACTCAGAGCTGACTCACTCCACAGTAGGAGTACACTCAGAGCAGACTCACTCCACACCAGGAGTACACTCAGAGCTGACTCACTCCACAGTAGGAGTACACTCAGAGCAGACTCACTCCACACCAGGAGTACAGTCAGAGCAGACACACTCCACACCAAGAGTACACTCAGAGCAGACTCACTGCACAGTAGGAATACAATCAGAGCAGACTCACTCCACACCAGGAGTACACTCAGAGCTGACTCACTCCACACCAGGAGTACACTCAGAGCTGACTCACTCCACAGTAGGAGTACACTCAGAGCAGACTCACTCCACACCAGGAGTACACTCAGAACAGACTCACTGCACAGTAGGAATACAGTCAGAGCAGACTCACTCCACACCAGGAACACACACAGAGCAGACACGCTCCACACCAGGAGTACACTCAGAGCTGACTCACTCCACACCAGGAGTACACTCAGAGCTGACTCACTCCACAGTAGGAGTACACTCATAGCTGACTCACTCCACCTCAGGAGTACACTCAGAGAAGACTCACTGCACAGTAGGAGTACACTCAGAGCAGACTCACTGCACAGTAGGAGTACACTCAGAGCAGACTCACTCCACACCAGGAGTACACTCAGAGCATACTCACTGCACAGTAGGAGTACACTCAGAGCAGACTCACTCCACACCACGAGCATATACAGAGCAGACTCATTCCACACCAGGAACACACACAGAGCAGACTCACTCCACACCAGGAGTACACTCAGAGCTGAATCACTCCACTCCAGGAGTACACTCAGAGCTGACTCACTCCACAGTAGGAGTACACTCAGAGCAGACTCACTGCACAGTAGGAATACAATCAGAGCAGACTCACTCCACACCAGGAGTACACTCAGAGCAGACTCACTCCACACCAGGAGTACACTCAGAGCAGACTCACTCCACACCAGGAGTACACTCAGATCAGACTCACTCCACACCAGGAGTACACTCAGAGCAGACTCACTCCACACCAGGAGTACACTCAGAGCAGACTCAGTGCACAGTAGGAATACAATCAGAGCAGACTCACTCCACACCAGGAGTACACTCAGAGCTGACTCACTCCACACCAGGAGTACACTCAGAGCAGACTCACTCCACACCAGGAGTACACTCAGAGCTGACTCACTCCACACTAGGAGTACACTCAGAGCAGACTCACTCCACACCAGGAGCATACACAGAGCAGACTCACTCCACACCAGGAGCATACACAGAGCAGACTCACTCCACACCAGGAGTACACTCAGAGCTGACTCACTCCACACCAGGAGTACACTCAGAGCTGACTCAATGCACAGTAGGAGTACACTCAGAGCAGACTCACTGCACAGTAGGAGTACACACAGAGCAGACTCACTGCACAGTAGGAGTACACACAGAGCAGACTCACTCCACACCAGGAGTACACTCAGAGCTGACTCACTCCACACCAGGAGTACACTCAGAGCAGACTCACTCCACACCAGGAGTACACTCAGAGCAGACTCACTGCACAGTAGGAATACAATCAGAGTAGACTCACTCCACACCAGGAGCACACTCAGAGCTGACTCACTCCACACTAGGAGTACACTCAGAGCAGACTCACTGCACAGTAGGAGTACACTCAGAGCAGACTCACTCCACACCAGGAGTACACTCAGAGCAGACTCACTGCACAGTAGGAGTACACTCAGAGCAGACTCACTGCACAGTAGGAGTACACTCAGAGCAGACTCACTGCACAGTAGGAATACAATCAGAGCAGACTCACTCCACACCAGGAGTACACTCAGAGCAGACTCACTGCACAGTAGGAGTACACTCAGAGCAGACTCACTCCACACCACTAGTACACTCAGAGCAGACTCACTGCACAGTAGGAGTACACTCAGTGCAGACTCACTCCACACCAGGAGTACACTCAGAGCAGACTCACTGCACAGTAGGAGTACACTCAGAGCAGACTCGCTGCACAGTAGGAGTACACTCAGAGCAGACTCACTCCACACCAGGAGCATACACAGAGCAGATTCATTCCACACCAGGAAGACACACTGAGCAGACTCACTCCACACCAGGAGTACACTCAGAGCTGACTCACTCCACACCAGGAGTACACTCAGAGCTGACTCACTCTACACCAGGAGTACACTCAGAGCAGACTCACTGCACAGTAGGAATACAATCAGAGCAGACTGACTGCACACCAGGAGTACACTCAGAGCTGACTCACTCTACACCAGGAGTACACTCAGAGCAGACTCACTGCACACCAGGAGTACACTCAGAGCTGACTCACTCCACACCAGGGGGAGAATTTTCCCCATGTCGGATGGGCTGTGTGGGAGTGGGCGCAGGCGGGCACAGACCTGATTGCTGCCCGTGATCGGGTCTGTGCCATTTTACGCGGGCGGGCCAATTAAGACCCACCCAGCACAGTTCACGACTCCCGTGCATAGCGAGAGTGTGCGGGAGGTGGCGGGCGCGCTCAGACCTCTGGGTCCAGTGGCGACCCGGCAGCCTGTTTAAATGAAGGCCTGGCAGCCTTTGCAAGGCTGCTCACAATGGCCGGGAGAAGGGCTCAGCAGAGGGGCAATGTGCCTGACGCAAGTCCGGAGGGTAGGCCATCGGGGCAGGCCAGGCCGGAGGTTGGCCAGTGGGGCAGTGTGCCCCTCGTTTTTCCGAAGAGCCCTAGCTGCCCTTCTGGAAGAGGTGGCAGCACGGTGGGAGGTCCTGCTCTGAGGGGTGGGAAGCGGAGCCCCCCCCAACCTGACCATATGTGCATGGGAGGGGGTGGCTGAGAGTGTGAGCTCCCATGATGTGGTGCGACGCACATGGGTCCAGTGCTGAAAAAGATTCAATGGCCTCCTGCATTCGGGAAGGGTGAGTGCCATGTTGGCTGAGGTCACTTAATGCAGCCGTCACCCTTTCCCCCCAACCCTGCCACCCCGCACCCACCCCCAGCAACTCTGAGTACAATAACAGCATTGAATCCTTCACAGCATGTTTCCCTCGCTAGGTGGGCCAGCAGATATTGCCCATGCCTAGTTCACCCTGAGAGGGTTGAGCTGAGATGGGTTCTGCACCTGCAGCATGTGTGACACTGACACCCAGAGTACAGAATAGGGGTGAAACCCAAGGATCTGTACCTAGGCAGAGTGCTGGAACTGCGAAGCATGTCAAAGTCAGGGTGCTGAATGCTGGAAGGGGAGCTTCCTGGTGGCGGGGCATCAATCCATCTGCTGGCCTTTGCGTTCCATGTACTTGTGCCTCCTTGCTTAGCAAAGTTAGGCCTTGTGCTGCCAATGTGATGGAGGCAGCATTTGGGCAATGGAGGGAGTCAGCCCTGGCTTCTTTGCGTGAGTGTGTGGCAGCTGTGGGGTAACGAAGAACTAGAGCCCTGTAATGTCCCACTCTGGCTGGGTTGGCAGGGATGCGATGGGAATCCAGGTACAGGTTAGACTAATCAATGCCCTTCTCTCCTTTTTAGGAGAAGATTGCACACAATTCCGCCAAGTGGATGTGGACTGGCGAAGGCCAGGCCCAGTTGGCCATCCTAACAGCTTACGAGCAGCAGGCCATGGATCTGGAGAGGCGCCAGGTCCACTGGTGGCGGTGAGGTGGGGGTGCCACGGGGAGGTATGTTTGGCGAGCATTGAGGTCACCATGTGTGTCACAGAAGCCATGGCACTGCTGAATGCTCAGTGATTGAAGTTTGCAACATGGGTTTACCCTTGATTATGGAAGGATGAGCACATAATGATCCGGGGGACAGGGATGCACATTGACATTGTCTCCACTTTAACTAATCAAATGTCCTTTTTCTTCCTTTCAGCATCACCGGAGCAGGGCTGGGAGGAGGAGGCAGAGGGGCCACCCCTCACTCCTGAAGCCCCAGATCAAATCCACTCACCAGCGTCACACCATCTCTGCCAGGCAGGCACCAGTGCAGATACTAGCATCTCGGTGGGAATTAGATCATTGGCTAGTGTCCCGGGGCATGGCGATGAGGGTGCTTCACACTCGCTTAAGGTGCCGGCAGAGACAGAGAGTGCCCAGGGCACCGGCAGTCGGAGGACTGCTGGGGCCAGGAACATGCTCGGTCGGTGGCTGATGATGGGTCTCTGGAGTAGTCCGTGAGGCAGCAAACGCTGGAAGTGCAGCAGGATATGCGGGAGGATCTGGCAGAGATACATCAGGTAATGCATGGCATGGTGCCCGTGCTGGAAGAGTCCATGCAGAACATCACCGATGCAATGAGCCTCATGGCCGAGCGCCATGCTTCCTCCATGGAGAGAGTGGCAACTCTTGTGGAGAGGCTCCTCCAGGAGAATAATCAGGGCCTCCTGGGGTTGTGCTTGGACCTGCAAGCCCTCACAGAGGCATTGACCTCAGCTGGTCAGTGCCAGTGTGGGAGATGGTTTGGGCACCAAGTATCCCAGCTCGGTGCCCATCCATCTACAGTGAGCAGGGAGGTCTGAAGCGACCTCACATCGGTGCAGAAGCTGCCTGCCATCTCCGCGGTCTCCTCTCAGGGCGCTCCGGATGAACGTGGCAGCTCCTCCGTCCCTCTGCCAGTGACTGTAGCATCCGGTGAGGCTGCGGCGACTGGGGAGATGCCAACTGTGGAACTGGCCACTCCCTCCCAGGCGGGGCCAGCAGAGGCTCCACGGGCCAGAGGACGTCCGCCAAGGTCATCGAGGCCAACAGGACAGCACAGTGAGCAGGCTGTCTCAGATGCTAGTGCCAGTGAGGGGACAGCACCAAGACGTAGCACCCGTAAACATAAATTTAAGGCACCTTAGGCACACCACAGGTTTCTCACTGGTGCTTTTATGTTGGCACATAGTACTTTGTGGAAGACTTGGTGTGATGTCCAACACCATTTTTTTTCCTTTATGAAGTTACATTTGTTCACTCAATAAATTTTTATATGTAACCATGGCTCAGGGTGATTCCTTACTTCTGCATGTGTACAGGAAGCCACGATGTTATGAGTGAGTTGTTTGACATTGAGCTTTATTGACAAGGGCCTTAGTTAATGTTCCTATCCAGGCTGATTTTGCACTCAGGTATTGAGTATGGAGCCTGCAGCCCTGGCGTGTGTTGAAGGTCCATCTATGGTGGGCTATCTGAAGGTTCTTTGGATTAAAGCCTCCCGGATGTCCCTGCCTCCCTGGAGGATGCCCAGGTCAGCGTCTACTCCCTCAGCATTTTTCTGTGCATGCTCATCCTCGGACTCACTGCTGGACTCATTGTGTGCAGCCAGAGCAACTGTGTCTACATCTTCTTCCTCCACTGCATCGCCCTTTTCCAGCGCCAGATTGTGGAGAGCGCAGCATGCAACTGCTATCAGCAACACCCGATCTGGGGGGTATTGGAATGCGCCCCCTGAATGGTCCAGGCATCGGAAGCGCATCTTGAGAAGACCGATGGTTCGCTCCACCACAGCCCTTGTGGAGGCCTGGCTCTTATTGTACCGCTGCTCAGCCTCTGTTCTTGGATGGCAGAGAGGCGTCACGAGCCATCTTTTGAGGGGACAGCCCTTGTCACCCACCAGCCATCCATCCAGCGGGGCTGAAGCACTGAAGAGCCCGGCACCTGGGAGTGTCTGAGGATGTAAGTGTCATGGGAGCTGCCTGCACAGACTTGTAGAATCTGCATCCTGTGATCACACATTATCTGCACGTTCATGGAGTGGAATCCCTTCCTGGTGACGAAGGCACCGGGCTCACCTGCTGGCGCCTTGATGGCCACATGTGAGCAGCCTATTGCACCCTGGACGTGGGGGAAGCCAGCAATGGCCGCGAAGCCTCTGGCTTGCTGTGTCTGACTGGCCTGGTACCAGCGCCAGTGGATGAAAGTCAATCCACGCCTGAACATAGCGTCTGTCACCTGCTTGACACAAGTGTGTACAGCTGATTGGGAGACTCCGCAAAGATCACCCACCGACCCCTGGAAAGAGCCGGAGGCATAGAAGTGACCTTTAGAGCCAATGGCATGGGGTGTCCACCCACACAGTTGGCGGAGATCTCAGGGCCTATCAACTGACAGATGGAGCTGACTATCTCCCTTGAGCGACAGAGCCTCCTTCGGCACTACACCTCAGGCATATTGAGGTAGCTGCTTTGCCGCCTGTATACCCTGGCAGCAGGATAGTGGCATCTTCTGCGGCCCCTTCCACCGTGGACTTCCTGTTAGCCCTGTGCCCCTTGTGCCTGTGCCTCTCCTCCCAAAGGTGGCTCCCCTGGAGGCTGAGTGTGCACTCCTGGCCTCCTCCCCCTTCTGGCCCTCCCTTCCTCCTCAGAGGAGGTGCCTCCAGTGGAGAGCACAATCCCATTCCCAGGCTAAGGGAAGACTTCCTGAAAGCTGCAGGCCCCAAAAATTATATTTATTGTACAGTCCTGATCTGAAGGATTTTACTCCTGTCCAAGCAGCTGGTGTGAGTTTTGAAGTATTCCTGCTCACTCAGGCAAGTGTCAGTAACTTTCACACTTAAATACCTGAAACATCATTCGCGACCCCACTCACCCCTCTTATCCCGCCTGTGGATGAGGTTTATACAAATGTCTCCTACCCGCCTGCTCATTGCACCCGTGCGACGACCTGAAGATTGCACAGGCTGCGAAAAATCAAGATCAATTGCTGCCTCAAGGGTCTTAACTGGCCCGTTAATTGATGGTGGGTGCGCATACAAACTTATAGTGCGCCCGCCTTCCCAAATATCACGATGGCGCACGGTGACATCGAGATGCTTGCCCAACGTCACCGCGCGTCATTTTACACGTAGTCAGCCAGGGCCCCCCGCACATCAATGGGAAAATTCTGCCCCAGGATTTCACTCAGATCAGACTCACTCTACACCAGGAGTACATTCAGAGCAGTCTCACTCTACACCAGGAGTACATTCAGAGCAGTCTCACTCTACACCAGGAGTACATTCAGAGCAGTCTCACTCTACACCAGGAGTACATTCAGAGCAGTCTCACTCTACACCAGGAGTACATTCAGAGCAGTCTCACTCTACACCAGGAGTACATTCAGAGCAGTCTCACTCTACACCAGGAGTACATTCAGAGCAGTCTCACTCTACACCAGGAGTACATTCAGAGCAGTCTCACTCTACACCAGGAGTACATTCAGAGCTGTCTCAGTCTACACCAGGAGTACATTCAGAGCTGTCTCAGTCTACACCAGGAGTACATTCAGAGCTGTCTCACTCTACACCAGGAGTACATTCAGAGCTGTCTCACTCTACACCAGGAGTACATTCAGAGCTGTCTCACTCTACACCAGGAGTACATTCAGAGCTGTCTCACTCTACACCATGAGTACATTCAGAGCAGTCTCACTCTACACCAGGAGTACACTCAGCGCAGACTCACTCTACACCAGGAGTACACTCAGTGCAGACTCACACTACACTAGGAGTACACTCAGAGCAGTCTCACTCTACACCAAGAGTACACTCAGAGCAGTCTCACGCTACACCAAGAGTACACTCAGAGCAGTCTCACTCTACACCAAGAGTACACTCAGAGCAGACTCACTCTACACCAGGAGTACACTCAGCGCAGACTCACTCTACACCAGGAGTACACTCAGCGCAGACTCACTCTACACCAGGAGTACATTCAGAGCAGTCTCACTCTATACCAGGAGTACATTCAGAGTAGTCTCACTCTACACCAGGAGTACACTCAGCGCAGACTCACTCTACACCAGGTGCACACTCAGCGCAGACTCACACTACACTAGGAGTACACTCAGAGCAGTCTCACTCTACACCAAGAGTACACTCAGAGCAGTCTCACTCTACACCAAGAGTACACTCAGCGCAGACTCACTCTACACCAGGAGTACATTCAGAGCAGTCTCACTCTACACCAGGAGTACATTCAGAGTAGTCTCACTCTACACCAGGAGTACACTCAGCGCAGACTCACTCTACACCAGGAGTACACTCAGCGCAGACTCACTCTACACCAGGAGTACACTCAGCGCAGTCTCACTCTACACCAGGAGTACACTCAGCGCAGACTCACTCTACACCAGGAGTACACTCAGCGCAGACTCACTCTACACCAGGAGTACACTCAGCGCCGACTCACTCTACACCAGGAGTACACTCAGCGCAGTCTCACTCCACACCAGGAGTACACTCAGCACAGACTCACTCTACACCAGGAGTACACTCAGCGCAGACTCACTCTACACCAGGAGTACACTCAGCGCAGACTCACTCTACACCAGGAGTACACTCAGCACAGACTCACTCTACACCAGGAGTAAACTCAGCGCAGACTCACTCTACGCCAGGAGTACACTCAGCGCAGACTCACTCTACGCCAGGAGTACACTCAGCGCAGACTCACTCTACACCAGGAGTACACTCAGCGCAGACTCTCTCTACACCAGGAGTACACTCAGCGCAGACTAACTCTACACCAGGAGTACACTCAGCGCAGACTCACTCTACACCAGGATGTACTCATGAAATTTGAATTCAATAAAAGTCTGGAATTAAAAGTCTAATGGTGGGCATGAAACCATTGTCGACTGTTGTAAAAATGCATCTCGTTCACTAATGTCCTTTAGGGAAGGAAATCTGCTGTCCTTACCTGGTCTGGCCTAGATGTAACGCCAGACCTGCAGCAATGTGGTTTACCCTTAACTGCCTCTGAAATGGCCGAGCAAACCACTGAGTTGTATCAAACCGTTAAAAAGTCTCAAAGGAATGAAACCAAACAGACGACCCAGCATTGACCTAGGCACCAGAAATGACAATGACAATCTCAGCCCTGTCAACCCTGCAAAGTCCTCCTTACTAACACCTGGGGGCTTGTGCCAAAATTGGGAGAACTGTCTCACAGGCTAGTCATGCAACAGCCTGACATAGTCACACTCACGGAATCATACCTTACAGATAATGTCCCAAACACCATCATCACCATCCATGGGTATATCCTGTCCCACTGGCAGAACAGACCCAGCAGAGGTGCTGGCACAGTAGTATCCAGTCAGGAGGGAGTTGCCCCAGGAGTCCACAACATCGGCTCTAGACCTCACGAAGTCTCATGGCATCAGGTCAAACATGGGCAAAAAAACTTCCTGCTGATTACCACGTACCGCCCTCCCTCAGCTGATCAATCAGTACTCCTCCATGTTGAACATCACTTGGAGGAAGCACTAAGGGTGACAAGGGCGCATAATTTACTCTGGGTGGGGGACTTAAATGTCCATCACCAAGAGTGGCTCGGTGGCACCACTACTGACCGAGCTGGCAGAGTCCTAAATCACATAGCTGCTAGACTGAGTCTGCGGCAGGTGCTGAGGGAACCAACAAGAGGGAAAAACATACTTGACCTCATCCTCACCAACCTGCCTGCCGCAGATGCATCTGTCCATGGCAGTGTCGGTAGGAGTGACCATTGCACAGTCCTTGTGGACATAATGTTGCCCCTTCACATTGATGATACCCTCCATCATACTGTGTGGCACTACCACTGTGCTAAATGGGATAGATTTTGAACAGATCTACCAACTCAAAACTGGGCAACAATGAGGCGCTGTGGGCCATCAGCAGCAGCAGAATTATACTCAAACACAATCTGTAATCTCATGGCCCGGCATATCCCCCACTCTACCATTACCACTGAGTCAAGGGAACAACCCTGGTTCAATGAAGAGTGCAGGAGGGCATGCCAGGTGAAGCTACAACACAGGACTACTTGGTGCCAAATAGCATTAGCAGCAAGTGACAGACAGAGCTAAGATATTCGATAACCAATGGATCATATCTAAGCTCTGCAGTCCTGCCACAACCAGCTGTGAATGGTGGTGGACAATTAAACAACTCAGTGGAGGAGGTGGCTCCACAAATATCCTTATCCTCAATAATGGAGGAGCCTAACACATCAGTGCAAAAGATAAGGCTGAAGCATTTGCAACAATCTTCAGCCAGAAGTGCCGAGCGGATGATCCATCTCTGCATCCTCTGGAGGTGCCCAGCATCACAGGTGCCAGTCTTCGGCCAATTGGATTCACTCCATGTGATATCAAGAAATGGCTGGAGGCACTGGATACTGCAAAGGCTATGGGCCCTGACAACATTCTGGCAATAGTACTGAAGGTTTGTGCTCCGGAACTTGCCGCGCCCTTAGCCAAACTGTTCAAGTACAGCTACAACATTGGCATCTACCTGGCTATGTGGAAAATTGTCTGGGTGTGTCCTGTCCACAAAAAGCAGGACAAATCCAACCCAGCCAATTACCACCCCACCAGTCCAATCTCGATTATCAGTAAAGTAATGGAAAGGATCATCACAGTGCTATCAAGCTGCAATTGCTTAGCAATAACCTGCTCACTGATGCCCAGTTTGGGTTCCGCCAGGGCCACTCAGTTCCTGACCTCATTACAGCCTTGATCCAAACATGGACAAAAGAGCTGAATTCCCGAGGTCAGGTGAGTCACTGCCCTTGACATCAAGGCAGCATTTGACCGAGTGTGGCATCAAGGAGCCCTAGCAAAACTGGAGTCAATGGGAATCAGGGGGAAACTCTCCGGTGGTTGGAGTCATACCTAGCACAAAGGAAGATGGTTGTGGTTGTTGGAGATCAGTCTCTCAGCTCCAGGACATCACTGCAGGAGTTCCTCAGGGTAGTGTCCTCGGCCCAGCCATCTTCAGCTGCTTCATCAATGACCTTCCTTCCATCATAAGGTCAGAAGTGGGGATGTTCGCTGATGATTGCACAATGTTCAGCACCATTCGTGACTCCTCAGATACTGAAGCAGTCCATGTCCAAATGCAGCAAGACCTGGACAATATCCAGGTTTGGGCTGATAAGTAGCAAGTAACATTCACGCCACCCAAATGACAGGCAATTAACACCTCCAGCAAGTGAGATTATAACCATCACCTCTTGGCATTCAATGGCATTCCCAGTGCTGAATCCCCCACTATCAACATCCTGGGGGTTACAACTGAACAGTAACTGAACTGGACTAGCCATATAATTACAGTGGATACAAGAGCAGGTCAGAGGCTGGGAATCCTGTGGCGAGTAACTCACCTCCTAATTCCCCAATGCCTGTTCGCCATCTACAAGGCACAAGTCAGGAATGTGATGGAATACTCCCCATTTGCCTGGATGAGTGCAGCTCCAACAACGCTCAAGAAGCTCGACACCATCCAGGACAAAGCAGTCCATTTTACTGGCAACCCATCCACAAACATTCACTCCCTCCACCACTGACACACAGTGGCAGCAGTGTGGACCATCTACAAGATGCACTGCAGGAATTCACCAAGGCTCCTCAGACAGCGCCTTCCAAACACACGACCACTACCATCGAGAAGGACAAAGATAGATGGGAACACCACCATCTGAAGTTCCCCTCCAAGCCACTCACCATCCTGTCTTGGAATTATATCATCGTTCCTTCACTGTCACTGGATCAAAATCCTGGAACTACCTTCCTAACAGCACTGTGGATGTACCTACACCACATGGACTGCAGCGATCAAGAAGGCAGCTCACCACCACCTTCTCAAGGGAAATTAAGGATGGGCAATAAATGCTGGCCTGGCTAGCAAAGCACACATCCCGTAAAAATGATTTTAAAAAGTACACTCAGAGCAGACTCACTCCACACCAGGAGTACAGTCAGAGCAGACTCACTCCACACCAGGAGTACACTCAGAGCTGGCTCACTCCACACCAGGAGTACACTCAGAGCAGACTCACTCCACACCAGGAGTACACTCAGAGCAGACTCACTCCACACCAGGAGTACACTCAGAGCAGACTCACTCCACACCAGGAGTACACTCAGAGCTGACTCACTCCACACCAGGAGTACACTCAGAGCAGACTCACTCCACACCAGGAGTACACTCAGAGCAGACTCACTCCACACCAGGAGTACACTCAGAGCAGACTCACTCTACACCAGGAGTACACTCAGAGCAGACTCACTCCACACCAGGAGTACACTCAGAGCAGACTCACTCCACACCAGGAGTACACTCAGAGCTGACTCACTCCACACCAGGAATATGCTCAGAGCAGATTTCCTCCACACCAGGAGTACACACAGAGCAGACTCACTCCACACCAGGAGTACACTCGGAGCAGGCTCACTCCACACCAGGAGTACACACAGAGCAGACTCACTCCACACCAGGAGTACACTCAGAGCAGACTCACTCCACACCAGGAGTACACACAGAGCAGACTCACTCCACACCAGGAGTACACTCGGAGCAGACTCACTCCACACCAGGAGTACACTCAGAGCAGACTCACTCCACACCAGGAGTACACTCAGAGCAGACTCACTCCACACCAGGAGTACACTCAGAGCAGACTCACTCCACACCAGGAGTACACTCAGAGCAGACTCACTCCACACCAGGAGTACACTCAGAGCAGACTCACTCCACAACAGGAGTACACACAGAGCAGACTCACTGCACACCAGGAGTACACTCAGAGCTGACTCACTCCACACCAGGAGTACACACAGAGCAGATTCACTCCACACCAGGAGTACACTCAGAGCAGACTCACTCCACAACAGGAGTACACACAGAGGCAGTCTCACTCTACGCCAGGCATACACTCAGAGCAGGTTCACTCCAAACCAGGAGTACACTCAGAGCAGACTCACTCCACACCAGGAGTACACACAGAGCAGTCTCACTCTACGCCAGGTGCAGAATTTTACACCTCGTATGTGGTCACACGCCCGACCCAAATGGACATACATAAGAACATAAGAAATAGGAACAGGAGTAGATCATTCGGCCCCTCAAGCATACTCCGCCATTCAATAAGATCACGGCTGATCTTGTGTTTCAATTTCCACATTCCCATCTAACCCCGATAACCTTCGATCTTGTATACTTCAATCAAATCACCCCTCAGTCTTCTAAATTCCAGTTGAAACAAGTCCAGTCTGTCTAACCTTTCCTCACAAGACAACCCACTCATTCCAGGTATCAATCTGGTAAACCTCCTCTGAACCGCCTCCAATGCATTTACATCCTTCCTTAAATAAAAGGACCAAAACTGCGCACAGTATTCAAGGTGCGGTCTCACCAATGCCATGTATAACTGAAGCATAACATCCTTACTTTTATGTTCAATTCCTCTCGTATTAAAGGGTAACATTCCATTAGCCTTCTTAATTACATGCTGTACCTGCAAACTAACTTTTTGTGACTCATGCACTAGAACACCTAGATCCCTCTGCACCTCAGAATTATGCAGCCGTTCTCCATTTAAGTAATACTCTGCTTTTTTGTTCTTCCTGCCAAAGTGAACATTTCACATTTTCCTACATTAAACTCCATTTCCAGATCTTTGCCCACTCACTCAACCTATTTATATCCATCTGCAACCTCCTCATGTCCTCTTCACAACATACTTTCCTACCTATCTTTGTGTCATCTGCAAATTTTGCTACCATGTCTTCATTCCTCTCATCTAAGTCATTGATGTAAATTGTAAAAAGTTGAGGCCCCAGTACAGACCCCTGCGAGACTCCACTTGTCACATCCTGCCAATCAGAAAAAGACCTATTTATGCATACTCTCTGCTTCCTGCCAGCCAGCCAATCTTCTATCCATGCTAATATGTTACCCACTACACCATGAGCTTTGATTTTCTGCAATAATCTTTGAAATAGCGTGAGATGACATCTGGCGAATGTCCCGATGTCATCCCGCATGTGAGCAATCACCAGGTTGGCGGGAATGTGCGTCTGTCGGAGCCGCACCCGTCATCAATTAAAAGGCCACTTAAGGCATTAAAAAGGCAACTGTTTGTGATTTCACGCTTGTCCCATGGGCAAAACGGGCAGCCCACTTTTAACAAAACCTCATCCAAGGGCAGGATAAACAGGGTCAACAGCATTGCCACTGTGAAGAGTGATGAGTTTGGGAGATAGTTTGCTGCTGGTTGTCTATTTGAACTTGGCAGCTTCATTTCAGTTCTGAGCTTCATTCTTAGCATTTCCAGGACTCACTGATGTTTCCAAGGCCCCTGGAGGATTCAGACCATGTGGACCTTTCCAGGTATCAGACCTGTTACGCTGGTAATGGGGATTGTGGTCTTCGGTGGAGGCACCTCCTCCTCTGAGGATGAGAGGGGCAGAAGGGAGAGGAGGCCAGGTGTCCCGATGCAGCTTCTAGGGGAGGGACCTGTGGGAGGAGAGGCGCAGGCACAAGGGGCGCAAGGCCACCAGGCAGCCCAAGGTGGAAGGGGCCGTAGAAGATGCCACTATCCTGCTGCCAGGGTTTGCAGGCAGCAATGCAGCTACCTCAATATGTCTGAGGTGCAATGCTGAAGGAGGCTCCACCTCTCAAGGGAGACAGTGACCTTCATTTGTCAGATGATTAGGCCTGAGATCAGCTCCAACTATGTAGGTGGACACCCCATGCCAGTGGCTCTGAAGGTCACAGTGGCCTTCAGCTTCTAGGCCTCCTGCTCTTTCCAGGGCTCAGTGGGGGATCTGTGTGGAATCTCCCAATCAGCTGTCCACAGTTGCGTCAAGCTGGTGACAGAAGCTCTGTTCAGGGGGGTACTGACCTTTATTCTTTACCATACGGACAAGGCCAGCCAGACTGAGCGAGTCAGGGGCTTCCCAGTGATTGCTGGGTTACCCCGTTTCCAGGGTGCCATCGACTGCACACATGTGGCCATCAAGGCGCCAGCGGGTCAGCCGGGAGCCATCCTCAACAGGAAGGGCTTTCACTCCATGAACATGCAGATAATGTGTGACCACAGGATGCAGATTCTGCAAGTCTGTGCAAGGTACCCAGGCAGCTCCCATGATGCTTACATCCTGAGACACTCCCAGGTGCCAGGGCTCTTCTCTGCTCCAGCCCGACTGGATGGATGGCTGCTGGGTGACAAGGGATATTCCTTGAATAGGTGGCTCATGGTGCCTTTCCTCTGCAGAGGCAGAGCAGTGTTATAATAGGAGTTGTGCCTCCACAAGGGTGGTGGTAGAGAGGACCATAGGTCTTCTCAAGATGCGCTTCTGATGTCTGGACCGTTCAGGGGGAGCATTATAATAACCCCTAGAGTGGTTGCCACTGACAGTGGTTGCATGCTGCACTCTCCACAATCTGGCACTGACAAGGGGGGACCCACTGGAGGAAGAGGACCTATAGGCAGCTCCACAGGCCACAGATTATAAGTCCAGTGGTGAATCAGAAAAGGAGCATGATGAGAACGCTGAGGGCGAGGAGGCACATCTTAGTATCCTTCAGGGAGGCAGGGACACCAGGGATGCCTTGATCCAACGCTCCTTCAACTAGGCTGTCAAAGGTCTGCTTCCACCTCATGCCAGGGTTGCTGCCTCAGTCATGGATGTTTGAAACTACCCTTTTGTTTAAACGCAAAGTCCACTCAATGTCTGTGCATTAAGCTTTAGAGCCACTCACGTCCAGCAAGAGATACTGGCCTACCCTGCACCTACGATGGAAGTGAAGCATACTCAGGCCATTAAGACAAATGCAAAATTTATATCACGTTGACACTCACATCAAATGCATATAACTACATATGGGTTAATGGTTACAGCAGTAAACATATTAACGAAAAAAACATGGCAGAACAGAAGATCACCCGTGAACAATCCCTCCTGTGCTCATGGTGCCTTAAACTTACGTTTGTGAGTGCTGTGTCCTGGTGCTCCCCACCCCTCCCCCTTCGCTGGCAGCGGCATTGGAGACAGCCAGCTGACTCTGGTGTCCTGTTGTCCTTGATGACCTTGGCGGTCGTCCTCTGGCCAATGGAGCCTGTGCTGGCCCCGCCTGGGAGGGAGCGGCTAGTGCCACTGCTGGCATCTTCCCAGTCATCACAGCCTCATCAGATGCCACGGTCACTGGCAGAGGGGCGGAGGAGCTGCTGCCATCATCCGGAGCATCCTGAGAGGAGCCCATAGAGACGACAGGCAGCTCATGCGCCAATGTGAGGTTGCTCTGGACCTCCCTGCTCACCATTGATGGACAGGCACCGAGCTGGGATACTGGGTGCCTTGTCCATCTCCCACACTGGCACTGACCACCTGAGGTCAGTGCCTGTGTGAGGGCTTGCAGCTCCGAGCGCAACCCCGGGAACACCTCATTCTGTCCCTGGAATTGCCTATCCATGAGAGTCACCACTCTCTCAGTGAAGGAGGCATTGCGCTCAGCAATGAGGGTCAACAACACAGACCATGGCACGCATACCCTCATGTATCTCCGCCAGATCCTCTCGCACATCCCACTGGACATCCAGCATCTGCCACCTAATAGACGACTCCAGAGGCTCATTATCTGCCTTCGGTTCAGCATGGTCCTGGTCTCCAGCAGTCTTCTGACTGCTGGCACCCTGGGCTCTCTCTACCTCCGCCTGCTCCTCACAAGAGTGTGAAGTGCCCTCACTGCTGTGCACTGACATCCTAGCCAACGATCTAATGCCCACCGAGGTGCTGGTATCTGCGCTGGCGCCTGGTTCAGAGAGCGGTGCAGCTGAAGCCTGGCAGTCCTCTGGCGTCAGGGGTGGGTCTTCAGGGTCCTGCGATTGGATGCGGGCTGGTGAATCTAAAGGAGAACAAGGACATGTCCTTAGTTAAAGTTATCACACTGTCACCGTGCATGCCAGGTATCCTGGTGAGACAATGGAGATCTGCATCATGGGCCATCATCTTTCAATGATTAATGGGGAATCCAGGTTTGAGGCTCCCATTAATGATGAGACTACAATAGAATGTTTGCACCATCCAAAACTCTCACCTCTGTGCACTGCACTCTTACCTTCTTCAGAGACCCCTGCCTCTCCACAACCAGCTGAACTGAGGTGGGTGGTGGCTCTTCAGCTCCAAGGCATCCATCTCGCACCTCATTTGGAGGTCTCCACTTGTCCTTGGCCTCTCGATGGTTATTGCTTCTCCTCTCCTGAAAGGGCAGAGGAGCATTGATTAATCCACTCTCTACCTGCAGCGCCATCGCAGCCTGGCCAACCCCACCTGAGGAACACTTCGCAGGGCACATCTGAGTCGTGGCCCTCCAGCAGCTAGGGCTCACCCCTTGGCCAGATCTGGTGTCAGTGACAGTTGGCACTCAGACTCTAGCTCCCCTGAGCTCCACGGGGGGGATGGCCAGCCCTTAACACTTCTCCACACTGATCCATGCCAACTCGGTACTCACCCTTGCCGAGCACAGATTGTTGAAACTTTTGTGGCACATCACCCATGTGCGCTGTAGAACATCGTGGCCGCTGACCTCGGCTGCCACCTCCTCCCAGCTTTCTTGGTCAGGCGTGGTGTCCTCCTCCTGCCATCCCTGGGTACAAGAGTCCCGCCTGTCACTGACCTCCTCCAAGAGGACCGCGAGGCACTTGTCTGAGAAACGGGGGGGCCGGGTGCCCTCCCGCCTGATGTTTCCAGCCGCTGATGAGGCCGTTGTTCCAGTCTCTGGGGCAGAATCTGAAGATTCTCCCCTGGCATCCTTCAGGGAGCTGCCTCTGCTGGTTTTAAAGTGCCCACCAGGTCACCATTGGACCCAGCGCCCGACAGGCTCCCACCCCCACCCGGCCCTGCCTGACCAGAAGGCATGTTGCATGCTGCGCGGACCTTAATTGGCCATCCAGGCTGAAATTGCGTTTGCAATGCGACCATGGCCGGGAGCAGATTCCACATCCACTTCCACCAACTTGGCGCACACGCCAAGCGTGACATTCATGTCCAGGAGTACACACAGAGCAGGCTCACTCCACATCAGGAGTACACACAGAGCAGGCTCACTCCACATCAGGAGTACACACAGAGCAGACTCACTCCACATCAGGAGTACACACAGAGCAGGCTCACTCCACATCAGGAGTACACACAGAGCAGGCTCACTCCACATCAGGAGTACACACAGAGCATACTCGCTCCACATCAGGAGTACACAGAGCAGGCTCACTCCACATCAGGAGTACACACAGAGCATACTCGCTCCACATCAGGAGTACACACAGAGCAGGCTCACTCCACATCAGGAGTACACACACAGCATACTCGCTCCACATCAGGAGTACACACAGAGCAGGCTCACTCCACATCAGGAGTACACACACAGCATACTCGCTCCACATCAGGAGTACACAGAGCAGGCTCACTCCACATCAGGAGTACACTCAGAGCAGACTCACTCCACTCAGGAGTACACTCAGAGCAGACTCACTCCACATCAGGAGTACACAGAGCAGGCTCACTCCACATCAGGAGTACACACAGAGCAGGCTCACTCCACATCAGGAGTACACACAGAGCAGGCTCACTCCACATCAGGAGTACACACAGAGCAGGCTCACTCCACATCAGGAGTATACACAAAGCAGACTCACTCCACACCAGGAATACACACACAGCAGACTCACTCCACATCAGGAGTACATTCAGAGCAGACTCAATCTACATCAAGAGTATACTCAGTGCAGACTCAATCTACACCAGGAGTACACTCAGTGCAGACTCAATCTATACCAGGAGTACACTCAGTGCAGACTCAATTTATACCAGGAGTACACTCAGTGCAGACTCAATCTATACCAGGAGTACACTCAGTGCAGACTCAATCTATACCAGGAGTACACTCAGTGCAGACTCAATCTATACCAGGAGTACACTCAGTGCAGACTCAATCTATACCAGGAGTGCACCCAGAGCAGACTCACTCCACTTGGGCAGGATTTTACATTCCGTGCGCCCGCGCCCGACCCACGAGGGCGTAAAATCCCGCAAGGTGACGTTGGGCGAGCACCCGAGGTCTTCACGCACTCATGTGATATTTTGCTCGCTGGGCGCGCACGGCAGTCGGATGAACGCCCGCTGACAAACCCAGCACTATTGTCAGTGATTTTTTGTGGCCGGTCCAACCTTACAGTTGGCGAATCAGCCAGGCGGGCTTTACATTTTTGATGAAACCTCATCCGTGGGCAGGATGAAATCTCCATTAGGATATAAAATAAAAATATCTGGGGACAGCTTTTTTATGGGGTAAGCTGTCAGGTGCTTGATTGTGCTGTATGGACATTTTTTGCAGCTGTTTTGTGCTTTATTTTATTACACGGAGGGCTGCAGCTCCCTGAGGCACCTGTCTGCCTTCGGGGTGCTCAGTGGAAGTGCTCACCAGCAGCTGCAGTGGTGGTGGTGTTCACCCTCTTCCCGCCCCCACCCTGGCAGCGCTGAGCCTTTCTCAGGGCACCTTTAACACGGTCAGGGTCTGATCACAGTCAGGGACGGTTTCCCGTCCGCTCCCAGGCTTGCCAATCGCGAGCGCAGAATTCAGGCCCAGAAGCACACTCAGGGCACAGTCACTCCACATCAGGCGGTGAATTTTACAGGGTGGGGTGTAATGCTTGTGCACCCTCTCCCCTCCAGTAGAAAAGTCAATTGATTTAAGAAAAGGTTGCCTTGCGGCAATATCAGGCCAACAGAGGGACCTCCATCTCTCGGTGGGAGGATGTCACACCCTCGAGAGTTTCTGGCCAATCTGATTGCCCGGCAGCTCTTGCAGTCCTAGCAGACGAGGTGAGACCAGGAGACTTACACAGAGAGTGCACTGATTATAATGCTCAAGTCTGGTTTGGTCTTTAGTGACTTGCACCTCTCGCATCTGAGTCAGAAAGTTATGGGTTCAAGACCCACTCCAGAGACTTGGACACAAATTCCAGGCGGAGGTGCTGTCTTTCAGATGACCGAGGGCACCCCTCTCGGATCAATGTGAAAGATCCTATGGTGCTACTATGCAGACCAGCTGCGGAGTTCTCCCCCCAACCCAGTGTCTTAGCCAATATTTATCCTTCAACCGGCATCACTTAAAAATTATCTGGTCATTATTACATTGCTGTTTGTGGGAGCTTGCTGTGCACAAATTGGCTGCTGCATTTCCTACATTACAGCAGGGACTACACTACAAAGGTATTTCATGGGCTGTAAAGTGCTTTGGGATGTCCTGAGGCTGGGAAGAGTGTTATATAAAGTGTTTCTTCCTTTACCCTCTCGGTCACACTGGGGGTGATATTGTTCCCTTCAGCCCAGGCTCTCAGGTACTGCCTTGCCTCCAGTGGTAGACTCCTTGTCTTGACTTCATCTGGACAGAGGGACCGGGGTGGAGGGTTCCTAGAAGATGTACGGAATACCGTTATTAAATACACCGGCTCTCCGAGATAACCAGCATCCAGGCTCCACTCACTGTAAACTTACTCTCTCCCCAGTGTCAAAATGTATAAATACAGATTCATTCAGAACATCACCCCCACTCCCTGTGTGGCTCAGTGAGTAAATCCCATCCCACCCCCCCACCCCGCCACCCCCCCACCCCGCCCCCCCACCCCCAGCCAGACTGAGCCATTAAGACCATCATTATCCACCGTTCAGTCCCTAATCTATGCTGAGTTAGCTCATCTCCATCAGAAATAGGGAGGGGGCAGTGCAGAGAGTTCACCCTGTGTGACTCCTGCTGCCATTGGCATGGGTGCCAGTCAACAAGGACTGGGCTTGGGCATGGCTCCAATGGTTGAATAATGGGATTAGGTTAGTTTACACATGGATGAATGGTCACTTCACCGAGGTGTTAATGAGGCTTCAGCACCCGCGGCAGAGTCACCATCTTCAGGAGAGGATGATATTAAAGATCCATCATCAAAACATTTGGAACCACTGAGGGTTGATTTGATTGTGTGTGATCGTGTGGGCAATGGCCTGGTTTACCTCTCACCCCATTGGCACTCGCCCATTTTACACCATCGCCCAGGGTCAAAAATAAACCCCACCATCTTCAGGAGGGGGATGGTAACGATACATCCGTGAACGCAACCTGAATCATTTTGAACCAGGGCCACTTTACCTGTCATACTGAGAAAGCCCAAGTTAAGGAGGCTGCAAAGACTGGAAGGAGCAAGAGAGAAGATGAGGTCAATCAGAAGTCAAGATTAGGTGACAACAGCTGGGGATTTAAAAGCCTGTTTACTGGAAGAAGGGAAGACAGAGGGAGGTATGGAGTTCCATAGCTTCCAGCTCTGGAGATGGAGATGGAGATGGGTTGTTCCATCAGCTGGTTTCAGTTCTGATGGTGAACAGAGAGAAGGAAGGACGTTAGGATGACAGATGGTGGGAGGGAAGTTGGGAGACAGTGGCATAGCGGTAATGTCACTGTGCTAGTAATCCAGACAATCAGGCTAATGTTCTAAGGACATGAGCTCAAATCCCAACATGGCAGTTGGTGGAATTTAAATTCAATTAATAAATCTGGAATTGAAATCTAGTCTCAGTAATGGTCACCAGGAAACTATCTAAAAACCCACCTGGTTCACTAATGTCCCTTAGGGAATGAAATCTGCCGCCCTTACCTGATCTGGCCTACATGTGACTCCAAACCCATTGCAATGTGGCTGACTCTTAACAGTCTCTGAACTCAGTTCAAGGGCAATTAGGGGTGGGCAGCAAATGCTGGCCTTACCAGTGATGCCCACATCCCATGATCCCAAATAATTAACAAAAAGTTCTGAGGAGTACTGAAAATAGCATTGATAAAACAGAGGGATACTCTTAAGAGTGCTTAAGGGGAATGAGAATGCAGAACTCGCTACCATATGAAGTAGTTCAAGTGTTTTTTTTTATTTGTGTGGCTGGAGAAGCAGTTATAGTTCAGTTTCAAGGTAAACAACCCATTCAACGGCTTCAGCTGGCAGGGTGTGAATGGTTGTGATACCACTAGGAATAGATCTCTCAGGGTAGAGGTTCAGGATGTGGGCGATGGTCTGACTTGGATGGCTACAATCACAATTTGAGCTTGTTCCTCACGTTCCACTTGTGGAGCAAGTGGGCCACATTTTCCCTGGCTCAACCTCAAGTGGTTAAGGTTGTCCAGATTTTCCAAAAGGTAAACCTAAGACCTCACCACTCCGGTCAGTTGGTTGGTGGTGTTTGCAGTCAACCAAGAAGTGTGCCATTGAGAGGTGGCACTATCGTCAGTTTGTAGGGTGTGGAGTACGTTCCAGCAGAGAGTACGGGATTTCAGATGAGTGTGTCGTGTTTTCCGAGGTCCTGTGTTAATGGGAGTGCTTCATTCGGTATCAGCCAGTGGTGTTCTTTGAGAGGATGTTTTTCCTGTGGCTATCAGGGGATTCAACATGTGCTAGCACAGGAACTCACTCCAGCTGTGTTGGTCTCAGTGTCCCAGAAGAAATTGTCATGGCTTCCCAGAGGTGGCTATCTACCACGTTTATGTGAGCAGTGGTACTCTGCTACTGGATAGGCCAGGGTGAGTGAAGCAGTGCACACTGTTGGATCTGCTACCAGTTTTGTATGGGATTCACTCGTTTTGGCCTTGGCTAAGGTGTTCTGGAGGTGTTGCCGGTCGGTCAATGTACAGTTAAGAGTGATGCCCAGGTATTTTGGAGTTAGATCTTGGGTCAGTGGTCGTCCACAGACTTGGACTTGAAGTTCTTCCCTGGCCTTTGAGTTGTTCAGGTGGAAGGCTGCAACAACAGTCTTGGTAATGTTTGGTTGAAGTCTCCATTTTCTGAAGTAGGCTTCCAAAGAACATAGATCTTCAGTGAGTGTTTTCTTAATGTCCTGAAGTACCTTAGCCTGGAAAGCCAGGGCCAAGTTGTCAGCATATATGAGGAGCTGTGACTGTTAGGAAGGAGATCACATGTATGAATATTGAAGAGAGCTGGTGCGAGGACCAAACCTTGTTTGAGTCCATTGTTGGTTATGCGTTGGCAGCTGATTTGATCTTCAAAGTGCACATGGAACTGTTGGTTGTTGAACATGGAGTTGGTTAGTTGTAGGGTTTTCACACAGCAGATGATTTTGCAGAGTTTCAGCAGCATGACTGTGTGCCACACTGCATCATAGGCACAGAATAAGTCAACAAAGGCAGTTCCTATCGTCGGACCTTTCTAGAAACCAGCATCAATGTGAGGTGAGTGTCTGGACCTGCTGAGACCAGTTGGGGCCGATTATGACACAGCCGATGGTAAGGGCTGAGTTGTTCAAATCCCAGAGGGAAACTTGAAACAACTGTCATAACCCATTTTGCAAATTGTATGTTTCAAGATGCAGGCTTTGAATTCAGTAGTAATAAGACAACTGAGTCTCAGGAGGTTTTTATAAAACTAAATTAAACATTTATTAATACTAGAAAAATTATAAGCACATACACGCATCTACAAAATTACTACTGTAATAACTACAAAAATCCCCTAATTAATCTGACTTTCAGTTACACCGCCGTTAAGGCAACAGTAAATCTCATAGGTTTAAAAAGACACCTGGCAAAGCGCATTTGACCTTACAAATTCAAAATGAGGTTCCTTGCAGACAGAGCTGCAGGCGTACAGGCTGTTTAGATCTTAAATGCCTCTGCCTTACACAAACAAACCCATTTCTGTTTATACCTAGCTTTTCCTTTGAATTTAAATTTTCCACTGTATCCTAGGCTTTTAACATCACATCTTCTAACAATAATACCCTTTAATTCCAATTTTATTTGTAAACTGAAAAAATAAACACATTGCTTAGTGTCTTCTAGCTAGGTGCAAGATTTCACCCATTCTTTTGAATGTTTTATTCAACAAATGCAAATGTAACCCCCCTGACACCAATGCTTCTAAACTTCCCCATGTTTATCTAATTACCATTTCAAACCTACTTCTTTCTATACAGCAAAGCACCCAGACTAGCTGGCTTTAATCCAATTAAGACACACACACACAGGCACACACATAGACAGACACCACTAAACAAAAATAATTTCCAATAATATTATAGATATTAATCTCTTCATGGCAGGACCAATGTGAAAACTTCTCTGTTGTGGGGATCATTGCTGCTTTCAGGGTGGAACTCAGTCTGTTTAGTAGGAGGCTAAAGACCGAGACCTTACATATTATTGAGGGGTGGGCAATGGGGCAGTTGCTGCAGGGGGTGTCAAGTGGCTTCTCTGACTTGGCAATGGCTACTAGCTTGGATTGATGCCAGATGTTTGGAGTGCTGCCTGTGCTGTGGATGTTGGTAACCTGCTTTGCTAGCCGCTTCCTTCCCTGCGATCTGATGTTCTTCAGGAATTCTGGGCAGATCCCACTGGCTCCTGCTGCTTTGCCTGACTTGGTTACCATCAGGGCACTGTCCACCTTCTCTTGTGTGTGAGGGCTTGAGAAATCTGTCTGCTCTGGAACAATGTTGAGGAATAGCATCAGGGCTGTTTTTACCATCCACCCATCTTCTCTGCTAACCGGTATCTTTGAGTTCTTCAGGAGTTGTGAAGCAACAGCATCAGTGTTGATTCTGAACAGCTGGTGTGGTTGTTGCTTGGTAGGAGTTTCCTACCAGGCGGTGTAGGAGTTTCCACGCCTTTTGTCAAATTCTCCGCTGTTTCCCGCCATCTTGTGAGGCGTCCTTCATAAGAGACTTGATGAGGTTAAAGTGAATAGGATAGATGCATTTAAGGGGAAGCTAGATGAAGTCTGTGTGGGAGAAAGGAAGTGAAGACTATGCTGAAAGGGTTAGATGAAGTAAATTGGGAGGAGGCCTACCTGGAACATAAACGTCAGCACAGACTAAATGAGCTATTTCCATACTTAAAATTCTTATGGCCATTATGCAAAATGACGTCTGCTGACATGATCACATTGTACTGTACTGAGACCTAACACTCAGCAGGCTCTCTGTCTCATTCAGACACATTCTGGGACAGGGCAGCTTATGATCTAGCAGGTGTACCTCTTTCTGCAGCGGAATCGTTGCACAGGGGTCAGGCTGTCCTTTCCGAGCTGTTCCTTCAGTTTCATATAATGGACTTCATACCACAGAGACCTGACATCACCTTTCTCTTCAATCCTGCAGGTCTGACATGAAATAACTGCCAGTTACTGGACAGAACTCCTTCCATCTCTCCTCACCACTGGACTCCAGTCTTTCTGAAACCTCTGACAGTGAAACATCCATTATCTGCTATATCATGGGGAACACATGAACCCAATGATCACTGTAACTGCCACTCCCCAAACGTTAGCCTCGTGTGCATGGGCAGTGATCCCCTCAGCACAATGAATGACAGCAGATACAGCACCAGCAACAGAATTAATTTATGTTAACTAATTCATCACTCGGACTTTGAGATGGATTAATGTCAGAATGCAGACCATAATGGCTGCACCTTATAACAGGGGGGGTGGCCTGTGAAGATTTTGGTGGGTAACTGGGATACAATAATGAAAGTTTCACTATGTTCAGAGGAGGATTCCTGCTCCCCAGTTTTGCCCTAGTTATTGTACCCCCACATTAGAATTTTATTAGGGCAGATAATCAGAAAGAGATTTTCTTTACACCCTTGAATTTGTAATTTAAATAGTTGCAGACGAATGGAACTCTGGCTCAACTGCCGTCTGTAAAACTCCACCTCGCACAACATCACAGAGACCACAAAGAGGACATTCCTGATTTGACATATATTATAGGTACAGTACTAAATTGTGGGTGCCATAAGTATCCTCCCCCAAATACGGCTGTAATCCCCACGGTACGGACAATTTGCCCACACAACTTGTATGTTTTATACAGCAGGTTGTCCACAAACAATTTTACGAACAACAATGTGAAGTGAACCAATATTCACCAGGAGACCCCCAGATATAAGTTGAGTATTTCCTCTGAAAATCTTGAGCAACCTCCTCCTCACAAATATTTCTGGTTCAGTTGCTTAGCTTCCCTTGGTTTATGCTTGGCTAGCTCTATTTAGTTAGAGTAAACATATGATACATGGTTACCTTTCTCACTCTCCATTAAAACCATCCCTGCAGTGACTCAACTTTCCCATTAATGGCTGTTCCTCCAGTACTCACAGAAGCTTACGGCTCTGGTACATAAGAACTGCTAGCTGAAAACAGACCAAGCTCCATTAAGTTCACCTTCTATCATCCTGGTAGTTACAAGCTCCAAGTATATAGTAATGGAGTTGTTAACCACTCACTGTATCTGAACTTCTCCACTGCATCCCATCACTCCAGAATCCAAACTCTACCACTGAGTTCCATTCCTCCGGAATCCAAACTCTCCCATCGAATCCCATCCCTCCAGAATCTGAACTTTCCCACTGAATCCCATCCCTCCAGAATCCGAACTTTCCCACTGAATCCCATCCCTCCAGAATCCAAACTCTCCCATTGAATTCCATCCCTCCAGAATCTGAACTTTCCCACTGAATCCCATCCCTCCAGAATCCGAACTTTCCCACTGAATCCCATCCCTCCAGAATCCGAACTCTCCCATTGAATTCCATCCCTCCAGAATCTGAACTTTCCCACTGAATCCCACCCCTCTAGAATCCAAACTCTCCAACTGAATCCCATTCCTCCAGGATCCGAACTTTCCATCCCTCCAGAATCCTAACTTTCTCACTGAATCCCATCCCTTCAGAATCCAAAATTTCCCATTGAATCCCATCCCTCCGGAATCCGAACTCTCCCACTGAACACCATCCCTCCAGAATCTGAACTTTCCCACTGAATCCCATCCCTCCAGAATCCGAACTCTCCCATTGAATCCCATCCCTCCAGAATCCGAACTCTCCCATTGAATTCCATCCCTCCAGAATCTGAACTTTCCCACTGAATCCCACCCCTCTAGAATCCAAACTCTCCAACTGAATCCCATTCCTCCAGCATCCGAACTTTCCATCCCTCCAGAATCCTAACTTTCTCACTGAATCCCATCCCTTCAGAATCCAAAATTTCCCATTGAATCCCATCCCTTCGGAATCCGAACTCTCCCATTGAACGCCATCCCTCCAGAATCTGAACTTTCCCACTGAATCCCATCCCTCCAGAATCCGAACTTTCCCACTGAATCCCATCCCTCCGGAATCCGAACTCTCCCACTGAACGTCATCCCTCCAGAATCCGAACTCTCCCATTGAATCCCATCCCTCCAGAATCCGAACTCTCCCATTGAATTCCATCCTCCAGAATCCAAACTTTCCCACTGAAGCCCATCCCTCTAGAATCCAAACTTTCCCACTGAATCCCATCCCTCCAGAATCCGAACTTTCCCACTGAATCCCATCCCTCCAGAATCCAAACTCTCCCATTGAATCCCATCCCTCTAGAGTCTGAACTTTACCACTGAAACCCATCCCTCTAGAATCCAAACTTTCCCACTGAAACCCATCCCTCTAGAATCCAAACTTTCCCACTGAATTCCGTCCCTCCAGAATCTGAACTCTCCCATTGAAACCCATCTCTCCAGAATCCAAACTCTCCAACTGAAACCCATTCCTCCAGCATCCAAACTTTCCATCCCTCCAGAATCCAAACTTTCCCACTGAATCCCATCCCTCCAGAATCCCAACTTTTTCTCACTGAATCCCATCCCTTCAGAATCCGAACTCTCCCACTAAAACCCATCCCTCCAGAATCCGAACTCTCCCACTGAACCCCATCCCTCCAGAATTCGAACTCTCCCACTGAGTCCCTTCTTCCAGAATCCAAACTTTCTCAGTGAATCCCATGCCTCCAGAATCCATACTCCCTCATTATAGTATGTAACTGCATTCTGAGAAATTCCTGAAGTTACTATTACTGCTCCCCACAACCAAAGTCTTTGTGTAAATATACTTTTTCCATAATTATATCCTCAAGTCGTACTCTCCTGGATTACGTTACAGTAATATTCTGATGTTACCTTACCTCGATACCATTTCATATTTTATATACGTTCCACAGCCTTCTTCCCAGATTATACAGCACAGCTTTCTCGCTGTTTATGCCCTTTACATGCAGGACCAATTTAGTTGCGCTCTTCTGCATGTTAGTACCAGGAAAGAACATAGTACAAGTAAGATATGGCCAGTGCAAACCCTCAGCACAACATTTGGAGTTTTTCCTGTTCCTTTCTCCTTTTTCACGATGAGCTTTCATTGCTCACTGTCCCACTTAACAGTGTTAGTGATGTTATCAGTCACTGCATTCTCAATAGCTGTAAATCACGGTAGGTTTGCTACAATTAACCTCGGCGCCCCTCCCTCCCCACCCCCAGACTTGGGGAGAGGGTAGAAATCGATCAGTCTTCATCATTATCAAATGCCCCTCGCTACACATTTTGTATATGTAGATGTTAGGTGAGGTCAGGGTTACACTCAAGGGCTGCAACATTTGTACCTTTGAGCTCTGGAAACAATTCTGCTGGAAAATTATACTCAAAGCCTCTGCTATTTGTCCTTGGATGTAAACCATCAGGTTCTGGCAGTTTGTCCACTTTAACTTTGAAATACTGTTGTAGTGCCATTTATCTTCTAAAAATAATCTCCACTAATAGCTTTACAATCTAGTACCTTTTAAAAAGGAATTGGACATATACATGAAAAGGAAAAAGTTGCAAGACTTTGGGGCAAGATAGGGAGGGTGGGACTAATTACATAGCTCAACATTATTTATACTTATTCTGACTATATACTGTGCAAGAAGCACATTATCTAGGCTGATCCTCCAACACTGTACTGATGGTCACATCATGAGGTGTATCTGTCTAATGGCACGTTAAACTGAGGCCACGTCTGCTCTCTCAGGTGGACATAAAAGATGGCACTATTCAAAGAAGAGCAGGGGGGGTTATCCCCAGAGTCCTGGCCAATATTTTTCCCTCAACCAACATTAAAAAAAAATTATTTGGTCATTATCACATTGCAGAACAACTTAGCTGCCAAATTTCCATAATTACAATAGTGACTGTACCAGTATATCATTGGCTGTGAAGTGCTTTGGGACATTCTGCAAGTAAATGTCAATTTGTTTTTTTCTTTCTTAAGTACTAAAGACTTCTTTACTTCAATTTGATCCAGTCTCTCAACTTATCTATGATGGTACATCAGGCTTCTGGACTCTCTCTCCTTAAGGCAATAGTGTTGAACTAGCAAGATGGTGGGGTTGTGGTACTGTCACTGAACTAATAATTCAGAGCTAATATGATGGGGAAGTGGGTTCAAATCCCACCATGGCAGCTTGTGGAATTTAAATTCAATTAATAAAATCTGGAATATAAAGCCATCTTAGTAATGGTGACCATGACCATGAAACTATCATCAATTATGGCAAAAATCCATCTGGTTCACTAATGCCCTTTAGGGAGGGAAATCTGACATCCTTACCTGGTCTGGCCTACATGTGACTCCAGACCCACAGCAATGTGGTTGACTCTTAACTACCCTCTGAAATTGGTGGGTGGGTTTTGGAAAATAAGCAAAGGATGGCCAAGAAAGTGATAAAGAGAGAGAAAATAGAACGAGAGCAAAATAGCGAGAAATACAAAATCAGATTCTGAGAGCTTTCACAAGTAAATAAAAAGGAAAAGATTAGTGAAAATAAACATGGCCTCATTAGAGGCAGAAAAAGGTGAAATTATAATGGGGATTAAGGAAATGGCAGAGACGTTAAAATACTTTGTATCTGTCTTCATGGTACAAGACACAAAAAGTATATCAGAAAGTGAGGGTGACAAATGAGAGTGAGGAATATAATGTAATTAATAATAATCAAATATTGGAGTAATCAATGGGTCTCAAAGTCAACAAATCCCCTGGACCTGATGGCCTAAATCCTGGGGTTTTAAAAGGGGTGGCTACAGAGGTAGTGAATGCATTGATTTTAATTGGTCAGTGTGAGTGGTTAGTGTGAGGGGTCAGTAGTCAGCGTGAGGGGTCAGTGGTCAGTGTGAGTGGTCAGTGTGAGCAGTCAGTGGTCAATGTGAGCGGTCAGCATGAGGGGTGAGTAGTCAGTGTGAGGGGTCAGTGGCCAGTTTGAGTGTTCAGTGTGAGGGGTCAGCGGTCAGTGTGAGGGGACAGTGGTCAGTGTGAAGGGACAGTGTGAGGGCTCAGTGTGAGGGATCAGTGGTCAGTGTGAGGGGTCAGTGGTCAGTGAGGGGAGTCAGTGGTTAATGAGGGGGGTCAGTGGTCAGTGCGAGGGGTCAGTGTGTGGGGGTCAGTGGTCAGTGTGGAGGTCAGTGTGAGCGGTCAGTGGTCAATGTGAGCGGTCAGCATGAGGGGTGAGTGGTCAGTGTGAGGGGTGAGTGGCCAGTTTGAGTGTTCAGTGTGAGGGGTCAGTGGTCAGTGTGAGGGGTCAGTGGTCAGTGTGAAGGGACAGTGTGAGGGCTCAGTGTGAGGGGTCAGTGGTCAGTGAGGGGAGTCAGTGGTTAGTGAGGGGGGTCAGTGGTCAGTACGAGGGGTCAGTGTGAGTGGTTAGTGGTCAGTGAGGGGGGTGAGTGGTTAGTGGTCAGTGAGGGGGGTCAGTGGCCAGTGCGAGGGGTCAGTGTGAGGGGGTCAGTGGTCAGTGTGGGGGTCAGTGGTCAGTGTGGAGGTCAGTCAGCCTCCTACCTCCAGCAATGTTGTTGCTCTCCTGAACTCCCGGAGCTGCAGTAACTCTCTGATGGCGGCTCTCAGCTGCTGGGCTGTGTCCGGAGCCCCTGATCTTCTCCGTCCTCCCTCCATCCTTCACTCCCAACAGCTTCTAGAAGAAGAACCAGGCCCAGGGATCAGAGACTCCACTTGCTGAACCTCAGTGAACCTCCCCCAGTCCCGGTGCCAGTGAGAGGAGGCCGAAGCCGAGCCTGAAGCCGGGGCTCCGGCCCCTTCGAGCGGTCACCACGCGGGGAAAACCCGGGAAAAGGAGGAAGATTTTCCGACCAACTCGAAAACGAGTTTCCACGTCATTTCCCAGCTGCTCCTCAATGTTCTCACAAACTAATCTCAATTTTCCTGAAATCTTTATATGCCAAGAGTTTGGTTTGTTTTGTTTTACTGACTTACAGATAATGTGAGGGTTTGAAGGGAAGGTACATTCCGGACTATGGAAAACACAAGAGACAACAACCCCTTGTTATCACTTCACAGCCGCTTCACACAATCTCTCTGCACCCAGACCAGCCCAACCCCACCCGGCCTGACCCAGACCAGCCCAACCCCACCCGGCCTGACCCAGACCAGCCCAACCCCACCCGGCCTGACCCAGACCAGCCCAACCCCACCCGGCCTGACCCAGACCAGCCCAACCCCACCCGGCCTGACCCAGACCAGCCCAACCCCACCCGGCCTGACCCAGACCAGCCCAACCCCACCCGACCTGACCCAGACCAGACCAGCCCCCACTGACCCTGCCCAGCCCAGAACAGCCCAACCCCACCCGGCCTGATCCTGACCCTGAGCCGCCTGACCCTGCCCTGCCCAGAGCAGTCCAACTCCACTGAGTCCAGACTAGTCTGACCCCGCCCAGAGCAGACCAGTCCCACCTGACCCAGACCAGTCCCACCTGACCTTCCCCAGCCCAGATCAATCTGACCCTGCCCAGCCCAAACCAGTGTGACCCGCCCAGAGCAGACCAGCTCATCCCAACTCAACCCCATCCAGCCAACAAAAGTCCAGTACAGCCTGACCCCACCCAGGCCATTCCATTCGGGCCCAGTCTGACCCTGGCCAGTCCAGACCAGCCCAGCCCGACCCTGCCCAGCCCTGCCTGACCCAGCCCAGCCCAGATCAGTCTGATCCTACCCAGTCCAGACCAGTCCAACTCCAACAAGTCTAGATCAGTCCATGCTGGCCCAGCCTGACCTGCCCAATCCAGACTGACCCTGCCCGGCTCAACTCCACCCAATCCAGACCAGCCCAGCCTGACACAGCCCAGCCCAACTCCACTCACCAATCTGACCTCACCCAGAGCAGACCAGCCCATTCCAACTCAACCCCAAGGTAAGTCCAGTCCAGCCTGAGCCCACCCAGACCAGTCCATTGCAGCCCAACTTGACTCCGCCCAGCCCGCCAAGAGCAGATCACCCCTGTCCAACTATGTGCAGCCCAGCCTTTCCAGCCCAGTTCAGCCCAAATTACAACCACCAGCCCCCCCCCCCCTCCTCCCAGCCACCCCACCCCAACCACCCTCCAGAAGACCCGGAGCTGTTGCAGACTGAGTGTGCACTGTCCTTTCATCAGAATCCCTGCCCCTGGGTTTTAAACAGTGGGTTAACTGATGGGTCAGATCTGTAACATGCGGTCAAACTAAAAATCTATCCAGTGTTTCAAAAATGTTTGTTAAGGCTTTTTGCCTGCTGCAGATTTTTTGGTGAATTTCTCCCTCACGAAGGTGAGGGGTGTGATTGCTGGGAAATGAAACATTTGCATTGCAAGTATCTAATGTTAATATCAAGCACGCCCAGATCAAGTATAAAATAGGGTTAGATACAGAGTAACATTCTCTCCGCACTGTCCCATCAAATACTCCCATCATCAGATTCAGCACATGTTAGATACAGAGTAACATTCTCTCCACACTGATACAAAGATACAATACCATAGATTCTGGAAATCTGAAATATAAGCAGAAAATGCTGGAAATACTCAGCAGGTCAGCAGAGAGAAAAACAGTTAACATTTCAGGTCAGTGACCATTTTTCTGAACTGGAAAATGTTATTGTCATAACAGGGCGTAAGTATAGAGGCAGGGAAGGGCAGGGAGAGAAAAACAACAGATAAGGTCAGGGATTGGGTTATCACTTTGCTGAACACTTGTGTTCGGTCTCCAAGTGTGACCCTGAACTTTCAGTCACCTGTCAATTTAATTCTCTGCCTCACTCACTCTCTACCCTCAGCCTCCTGCACTTTCAGCAAAATTCAAGGGAAGCACAAGGAACAGCACCTCATTTTTCAATTGGATACTTTAGAGCCATCCAAACCCAGCACTAAGTTCAAAATTTTCGGATCGTAAATCCTAGCCTTTTTCCTCTAGACAGCAGCTTCTGGTAATGGCTCTGCTGTTGCCATTTACACCTCCTCTGGACACATGCTTTGTTTCTTTACTTGTCCTATTAGCATCAATTTTTGCCTTGCACCATTGTCTCTTTGCTATTTAGTTTCTCCTGACTTACACCCTATCCCAGGCCATCATTTTTGTTTGCTTCTTCTCTCCCGCCCCCTTTCTCTGTCTCTATACTTGGTTAAAATTAATTACATCTGTAAAATTTTCCAGTTCTGATGAAGAGGTCACTGACCTGAAACATTGGCCAGATTCTTTGGGTCAGCGTGCAGGGGTGGGCCCCACTCGCCGACACTTAAAATGACGCGGGGTGATGTCGGGCGTGCGTCCCAATGTCACCGCGCGTCATTCCGATTTTCATTTCGGCGGGCGTGCACCAGAGTCGGCTGTGCACCTGCCGAACTGTCAAAGGCCTATTAAGGCCATTTAAATATCAGTTAAGATAATTAACGGAGCTGCCCGTCCAACCTAATTGAGGTATATAAGATGCTAAAGGGGATAGACAAAGTAGACGTGGAGCGGATGTTTCCCCTTGTGGGGCATTCCAGAACGAGAGGCCATAGTTTTAGGCTAAGGGGTGGTAAATTTAAATCAGAGCTGAGGAGGAATTACTTTTCTCAAAGGGTCGTGAATCTATGGAATTCACTACCTCAGAGAGCAGTGGATGCCGGGACGCTGAATAAATTTAAGGAGATAGACAGATTTTTAATTAGTAACAGGTTGAAAGCTTATGGGGGAGAGGACAGGAAATTGGAATTGAGCCCGAAATGAGATCAGCCATGATCGTGTTGAATGGTGGGGCAGGCTCGAGAGGCTGAATTGCCTAATTCTTATGGACTGCAGCGGTTCGAGAAGGCAGCTCACCACCAGCTTCTCAAGGGCAATTAGGGATGGGCAATAAATGCTGGCCTAGCCAGTGAATCCCACATCCTATGAAAGAATAAAAAAAAGTCATCCTGTGTGACCATCATAAACTATCCCTCATCATCCTTCTCAAATTTGTCTGCACCCTCTGACACAGTTAACCACACCATCTTTCTCCAATACCTTTTTATTGTTGTCCAGCCAAATGGAACTGCTCTTGCATGTTTCCATTCCTCTCTATCCAGTCTTAGCCAGAATATCATTTGCAATGGCGTCTCTTCCTGCTCCCACATCATTACCTCTGGAGTTCCTCAAGGATCTATCATTGGCCCCCTGTGGAAGTTCCTATTTTTAATTTCCGTGCTGCCACTCATTGACATCATCTGAAAATGCAGTATCAATTTTCACAAGTTTCCTGACAACACCCAGCTCTATCTCAGCACCACCCCTCTCAACTTGTCTACTCTCTCTGATTTATCTCCATGCTTGTCTGACATCCAACAGCGGATGAGCAGAAATTTCCTCCCATTAAACATTCTGAAGAATTAAGCCATTGTCTTCAGTTCCAGCACAATTTCCACCCCCCTTCCTGCCCACTGTCTGAGGCTGAATCAACTTGGCATTCGATTTGATGCTAGGTTCAGTTTCTGATCCCATATCATCCCCATCACCAGGACCATCTACATCTAACTCCATTACATGTCAAACTCTTTCGAGTTATCAACAGTCACAGATTGCAACTCCTTCAAGTACAATCACAGTTCTTGGTTTCCGGGAGTGGGACATGAACCCACAACCCTCTGATTCAAAGGCGAGGGTGCTATGAACTGAGACACAACTGACACCTCCCCATTACATGTCAATGTATAAATAATCACACTGCAAGGCAATCACCTTGTCAAAGGCAATTGCAAGTTAAACAGGTGAAGGGCATTGATTACCCCATCTAAACAGAATAAAAAAGATACAGCTGGAACATTTTGTGTGGAAGCTACTTGGAAGTCAGTAGCACTGAGTTGTCTTGAAAATAAACCAGCTTGACCCAAAAGACCAGCCTGGATTAATTCTTCCACCACAACCTCTTATTGTGAGTAACGTGGTAGCAGAGGATGAACTTTAAGCTTTGCTGATTGATTGCTGTATATGAAGATTTCTGTCTCAATCCTCAGGGAAATGATGTATACTGTTGCTGACAATTTAAGTTATGGAATGGTGGGAGGATGGTGCAAAATCACAAGCTTTGACTATCCACCAATTTATTCTAACTCTGAACCTTATCAGCAATGGAAGGCTGAAGTTGAAATGTGGACCAGGGTTACTGCTATACCCTGGAAGAAGCAGGGTATGGATCTGGCATTATCATTTCCAGCCATAAGTAAGATATGGAGTAAGGTATTTTCAGAGTGGAAAATGGATGATTTGGATCATGAAGAGGGATTGAACTTTCTGTTACAATTTTTGGATAAGTTTTACAGAAAGGATGAGTTATTGGAAGAGTAGGAAGCTTGGACGATCTTTGATAGGTTTAGGAAATCAGATGATCAGTCCATGGAAGGATATATCATGGATTTTGATCAATGGTACAGGAGACTACAGTGATTTGAACTTGAAATTCCAGAATCAGTATTGGCATTTAAATTACTGGACTGTGCTCGCATTATCCACATTGATAGTCTTTTAGTACTAACAGGGGTTCAGTTCGGGGGAAAGAACCTCTCTCAGGTCAAATGGCTGCTGCCCTTAAAAAAAATATCTGGGGTAACAGTCGTTCCCTGCCACTTTCTTAGCAAATGTGAACAACTATGCTTTAAAACAAAGGATAGAGGATTCAATGGTGACCGAATTTCGCGGTCGACCAAATATTAGATGAAGATTCCAATACAAAGATGGGGTTAATAATAATGGTCATAACCTTAGCCAATTTGAGAGTCGGGACAAAAAGCGTGCCTGGGACGGTGGCCATAGATGTTTATACCCAAAAATTGCATGGGGAATGGTTAATTGGTGTTTTCGGTGTGATTCCCAGTATCATTATGATGAACTGCCCACAGCGAAGGAATCATGTTTTTGAAGTGACTCACAAGACGGATTCATCTGAAACTGAAAATGATGATGGTGACTGGCGTGATGGAATTGTATTGATCACTGAGAGTTTTAATCCGGTGATGAGTATCTTGATGTCGATTCCTTCAACTGTGCAATTCTGGACAGTGGTTGCACTTCTAAGGTGTGCAGCATGGTCTGGTTTGACTGCTAACTGGAGTCTCTCGATGAGGCAGACCGACAGAAGGTCAAGGAGTATGAAAGCTCTACCTGCTTCAGGTTCGGAGATGACAATACATTAACATCCTCCAAACGGGTGGTCCTCCCTTGTAAGATAGCAGGGATCAATCTGTTTATCAGTACTGATGTGATTTCTAGCGAGATACCGCTATTGAGTCGAACTGCGATGAAGAAGGCTCAGATGATGCTAAATTTGAAGAATGATAGAGCATTGTTTGGAAAAAAATGTGGATCTCCATTTTACTCGGTCAGGCCATTACTGCTTGCCGCTAAGGAAGCCAGAGATTTCTCATCAAAAAGTTCATGAAGTTTTGTTAACTGCTGAGAATGAGAATTTGGTGGACAAGAAGAAGATCATTTGGAAATTACATAGACAGTTTGCACATCTGGCGCCACAGAAACTGAAGACTCTACTTCGAGATGTGGGAGTGGTCGTTAAAGGATATGATGACCTTATTGAACAAATCGCTGCTCAGTGTGGAATTTGCCTTAAATATCACAAGACATCACCTGTTGTGAGCTTGCCATTAGCCAGGGAGTTTAACGATGACGTGGCAATGGACCTGAAAGTTTGGGGCAAGGATAGGGTATTTTTTTACTACACTTCATCGATATGGCAACCAGATTTAGCCTATCCACTGTAATACATAGTAAAGACAAAAGGACCATTGTGGATAAGGTCATGGAGAAATGGGTAGGAACAGGATTAGGAACACCAATGAAGTTCCTCACAGATAATGGTGGGGAATTCGCCAATGAGGAATTTCGAGATATGTGTGAAAATTTAAACATCATAGTTATGCACATTGCAGCTGAGAGCCCATTTAGTAATGGTCTTTGGGAAAGAAACCATGCGGTAATAGATGACATGTTGCATAAAATATTGACTGATCAACCAGGTTGTAAATTGCAAACGGCGCTAGCATGGGTGGTGCACACAAAGAACTCTGTGCAAATGTTTGGGGGGTACAGTCCATACCAGTTGGTGTATGGAAGAAATCTGAAGTTGCTGTCAGTGTTATTGGATGCTCCCCCTGCTCTAGGAAGGATTAGCATTAGCTCCACCTTTTCTGCTCATCTGAATGCTTTGCATGCAGGCAGAAAAGCTTTCATTAAAGCTGAGCGGCCCTACAGCACCTCATAAGACCATCGGGAATACAGTTTAGACAAAGAGACATGGTATATTATGAAAGGGAAGGATGGAAAGAGTGGAAAGGACCTGGTAAGGTAATAGGGAGTGATGGGAAAGTAGGTATTGTGCAACAATCAAACTGTTAGGGTCCATTCTTCGTGGTTAATTGGTACTGACTATACCTTTACAGGTTCTGAACAGGACATAGAATGCATGGAGGCACCATGCACTTCACATACACACACAGCAGTTAAGAGGAACAGACTATGGTAGATACAGGGTCAACTGACTATGAACAAGGTAACACTGAGCTATAGGACAACGTTATTCATCCAAAAGGGCAACTACCCAAAGTAAGAACAAAGGTAACATACACGCCAGAAGGGAGCAGTGTGTAGAGGGATGCCACCATCATAGGGAGAGTAGGAAAGGCCATTGGTAAATACAAACATTGGCTAAATGTGCAGGATGAAGGACAGGAGACCAGAACTAACGATTGGCGAACCGAGGTAAAGATGTGGAAACCCAGAAAGTGCAGTGTGAATTCTGACAGTGGACCAGAAAGTGGCCATGACCCTAGAAAAAGATCACGGACTTGTGAACGGAGTTCTGTTCACATGGGAGGACAATCATATAGTAGCAGTCCAGAAAGGGAGAGGAATGTGAGTAGAGGCCGTAGTTTAACACGGAGGACTAGAGAGCAAGCTAGCAACCTCAATAGAAGTAGAAATCCTTATGACTGAGAGATTCCAGTAGCTGCTAATAAATTGGAAAATAAGCTGATAAAGGAAGCCAAACGGAAAGAGTTAGAAAGTTGGGAGGAATTTGGGGTACATTCTGAAATACCTGACAGGACAGCCAGCTTTATCTCACAGATGGGTCTGTACAGAAAAGGTTCTCCCAGATGACACATATAAGGCCAAAGCGAGATTAGTAGCCCGAGGCTTTGAAGAGAGACTAGGAGATCAGAATGTCAAGAGTGGACTCACCTACTGCAGGGAAAGTGAGTTTGAAGATTTTTTTTAGCTACTTTGGCATCCTATTCCTGGGAGTGCAAATCGATTGGTATAAAGGCTGCGTTTTTATAGGGGGAGAAGTTTCAAAGGGAAGTTTTTTTTTAAACCACCCAAAGAAGCCGGGGATGTAGAGGGAGAGCTGTGGAAATTGAACAAGTGTGTTTATGGATTGAATGGTGCATCAAGAGTTTGGTATTTTTCCGTGAGGTCTATCCTGTTGAAAACAGGTTGCATTCAGTTAAAGGCAGACCCTGCGATGTTCAACTGGTACCATAGGGAGAAACTAGCTGGAATCTTAATCATGCATGTTGATGATTTCCTGTGGGGAGGTTCTGTAGAATTTGAACAATGGATAATCGAGAAGATAAAGAAGGAATACAAGGTCGGAAGTCAGGCTTCAGGAGCCTTTAAATACATAGGTTTAGACATTAAGCAGAGCAAGGAGTGACATTGAATCAACAATCTTATCTAGAAAATGTTAATTATATCCCAGTAACTCGTGGTAGAGCCTCAGAAAAAGAGGATCCTGCTACCAAGGAAGAAACGGAACAGTTGAGAAGTTTGATTGGGCAGTTGAACTGGTTGTGCACTCAGACTAGGCCTGATGCTAGTTATGATGCGTTGGAGCTGAGTACTATGATGAAACATGCTACAGTTCAGCAAGTTCTGAGAGCAAATAAAACACTTAAAAAATTAAATTCTGAGAGATGTGTGCTCAAGTTTCCAGTGATCCAGAAGATATGAGGTTGGTCATTTTTAGCGATGCTTCACATGCCAATCTTCCAGGTGGGTACTCTCGCACAGTAGGGTTTATCGTGGGAAAGAATGATAAATGTTGCCCGCTGGCTTGGGAGGCCAAGAAAATAAAAAGGGTGGTGAAAAGCACCTTAGCTGCTGAAACGCTGGCCTTAGTAGAAGCATTAGATATGGGGGTTTACTTATCCAATATACTGACAGAAATATATAAGGGGCAATGTGGGAAAAGTTTGCCCATAGAATATTATGTTGATAACCGGTCTCTTTGGGATAATGTTCATTCTATGAAAAGTGTTGCTGAGAGAAGCCTAAGAAAAGGCCTAGCCAGCATAAAAGAAATGTTAGGGAGAAGAGAGATCTCTGAGATACAATGGGTTGACACAAGTCACCAACTATCAGACTGTTTTACAACCAGCTCTAAGAAATTACTAAGTGTATTGGAAGAGGGTGTCTGATGTAATGTTCTCAATTTTTTTTCAAAGCTTTTCTTTTTAAATTAAAGAGGGGAATCTGTCCATGTATAAATAATCACACTGCAAGGCAATCATATTGCTAAAGAAAAGTGCTAGTTACACAGGTGATGGGCATTGATTATCCCATCTAAACAGAATAAAAAGATACAGCTGGAACACTTTGTGTGGAAGCTACTTGGAAGTCAGGAGCACTGAGGATCTGTCTTGAAAATAAGCCAGCTTGAACCAAAAGACCAGCTTGGATTAATTCTTCCACCACAATCTCTTATTGTGATTAACATTACATTACCTGTTTCCACCCCACCTGAGCTCATCTGCTACTGAAACCCTCATCCATGTCTTTGTTACCTCCAGACTTGACTATACCAATGCTCTTCTAGTTGGCCTTCTGCCTGCACCTTTCATTAAACTTGAGCTTATTCAAACTCTGCTGCTTGTGTCCTAACTTGCACCAAGTTCCATTTGCCTTCCACCCCTGTGCTCACAGATTTCCATTAACTCCTCGTCTGCCAGCACCTCGATTATGAATTTTTATCCTTGCATTTGAATCCCCCCATAGTCTTGCTCCTTCCTTTCTTTGGAATCTCCTTCAGATCTACAACAACCAGAGATATTCCGCTCCTCCAATTCTGACCTGTCACACATCCCCGATTTTAATCGAGCCATCAGTTTCCCAGGCCCTAAACTCTGAATTCACTCCATAAATCTCTCTGCCTAATGATGCTCTTTCATCTTAAAGATGCTAATTAAAATTTACCTCTTTGGCCAAACTTCTCCTAATATCCTAAAGCTCCCTCTACACTGTCCAGTCAAACTCTCCCAAGGGAGGTACAGCACAGGGCTAGATGCAGAATAAAGCTCCCTCGAGGCTGTTCCCATCAAACACTCCCAGGGCAGGTACAGCATGGGTTAGATACAGAGTAAAGCTCCCTCTGCACTGTCCCCATCGAACACTCCCGGGGCAGGTACAGCATGGGTTAGATACAGAGTAAAGCTCCCTCTGCACTGTCCCCATCAAACACTCCCAGGACAGGTACAGCGCAGGTTAGATGCTAAAGTTAGTGCATGTGTTTAAAGTGGTGTTAATGCCAATGACCTGTTTTGGACTGCATTTGTCTAAGTGCTGCCTGGCTTTAGGGAAGGCTCGAGGCACATCCTGAAATCATACTCTTCATGAAAGGAAGGGCCTCTCCATGGCTCCTCCTGTATAATGCTTCCAATATTTCCCTTGTTGGCAAATCAGCAGGAATTAATTTTTACCCTGGGCAGCTGCATCTTCTCTGATGTCTTTTAATGTGTTGTTTATACATAGCTTTTGTATTCTAATGATGGAAGAGTGATCTGAAGTTTACGAGACTCACAGACACATTTAATCCAGTTTTTATTCATATTCAGGACTCAAGATCCAGAACATTTCCCTACATTATCAACCAAAACCATAGTGTTCCATGTAATTAATTTGTGTGCTCAACTATTTGAATCCAATTTGAATAAATGAGTAGGGAATACCACTGCATATTTTAAAAAAATTGATTCTTTGGATGTGGGTTTCGCTGGCAAGATCAGCATTTATTGCCCATCCCTAATTGCCTCTGAGAAGTTGGTGGTGAGCTGTCTTCTTGAACCGCTGCAGTCCATGTAGCGTAGGTATACCCACAGTGCTGTTAGGGAGTTCCAGGATTTTGACCCAACGACAGTGAAGGAATGGTGATATATTTCCAAGTCAGGATGGTGAGTAGTTTGGAGGGGAGCTTGCAGGTGGTGATGTTTCCGTGCATTTGCCGCCCTTGTCCTTCTAGATGGTAGAGGATGGGTATTTAGAAGGTGCTGCTGTGCATCTTGCATATAGTGCACATTGCTACCACTGTGGAAGGAGTGAATGTTTAAGGTGGTGGACGGGGTGCTGATCAAGCAGGCTGCTTTGCCTTGAATGGTGTTGAGCTTCTTGAGTGTTATTGGAGCTCATCCAGGCGAGTGGAGGGTATTCCATCTCACTTCTGCCACTTGGATTGTGGACAGGCTTTATGGAGCTAGGAGGTGAGCTACTTGCCACAGGATTCCCAGCCTCTGGCCTGTTTTGTAGCCACAGTATTTATATGACTGGTCCAATTCAGTTTCCAGTCAATGGTAACCCACAGGATGTTGATGGCGGGGGATTCAGTGATGGTAATGCTGTTGAGTGTCAGGGGGAGATGGTTATTGCCTGGCATTTGTGTGGCATGAGTGTTACTTGCCACTTATCAGTGTCTTTAACATGATGTGCACATTCTGAACTCAGTGTGGGACTGGGTCCATCAGCATTCAGTTTCATCTATAGAAACCATTGAAGTGACTACCCTCAACAACAGACTCATCACATTAAGCCTGTGTCCTGCTGGGTGAATGGAATGAATACCGATGGTGTCTGTGTTTCTGATGCAGTGCTGTTTGAAAACCTGTGTTTCTACAGAAAGAAACTTAACGGTGTCAGTCCACAGTGACTGGTGAATTGTCAAACAAGTGAGAGCCAATGCATCTTTAGCAGGGGCAATTTTGCTTTATCAGTCTTGGGTTTTAATTGGTATATATGAGTCTGAGTTTTAATGCAAGAAGTTAAATTCATATATCAGATTTAGCTAGGAGGTTCGCGGGCTAGTAGTGTGCAACTGAACTAGATATGGTTTGCATCTGGACAGGTGAATGAAGTTTAATATTGGTAAATGCAAGGTATCTATATAAGAAGTTTAAAAATGAGAGTTAAATGTACTCCATAGACAGACTTTGTAAGGGAAAGTTGCAAGAAACTTTGAACATTCCTAAGTTATCTCGCTGCAGGGATATCCACACTGCTATGAATATGTAGTTCATGTGTTTTAGAATATAACTTCTAGTTTTAGGAACATAAGTTTAGGCTGCAGGTTAAATGTAGATAAATGGGCACATCTGGCTCAGAAACTAATGAGCAATCCTGAAGTAGAAGTAATTCAAATAAGCTTGGAATTTATTACGCTCAAAAGGTTGGGGCCACATTGATTTAAGAAGTTAATAGCTAGAAAAGTAAGCTCATAAATAGTAGGTGGGCTTACTTAGCTAAAGAACTGGAGACATGATGCCTACAACACTTGCAGTAAGGACAGTCCAGACAGATGTTTTTGCTTTGGGACTTAGAGCTAAATTAGTTTAACAGCATTTGGTAAACCCTGAAGGGTTGTAAAATCAATTTCTTCAGGTCAAATAAAGAATTTTAAATGAGGGATACTTAACCTGAAGATCTGTTTGAGGGCATCCCAGAACATGTTATGTTGTCATAGAGATTGGTGGAGCCTAGGGAGGTTCTCTGGTTTCAATTATTGGGGTGTTTGCTGGGAGTTTTAGTTGCAGCTTGGACCCGATGTGTTCAGTTTGCAGCTCTCCCAAAGAATATAGCCAAAGTAAATGACAGTTAGTTAGACATGCACCGGAAGCAAGAAAATGCTAACTTCTTCATTCACTATGTGGATTACAGGTGAGAGTTAGTCTCAATTTGGATTTTGTGAAGGAACAGAAATTGGAAGATCTGTTCTAGTTTGTAGCCAGTGGGAGAACCCGCAGTGGTCCCCACAGAGTCTCGTGGCAAAAGAAAACAACCACCAGATTAGCTTGGAAGAATTGAGAAACTAACCAGAACAATGGACCGAGGCTTCCACAGTCAAGAGACGGTAAGTGAAAGTTTTACCTTGGAGAATGACTGGAGCTAAGGAGAATTGAAGTAGTTTCCAGAGGACTGTGGCCTACTTTTGGGTGGTCCATACAGAAGTAAATAAGACATCATAACGTATAAGAGAATTCTTGAGGGGGAAGTAAGAAGTAACCCGAAGGCCAGAGCATCTATGTAATATAAGCTATACTTAATTGTATTTGGGTTTTGTTTAATGTGTTCTGTATACAATATAGTTTATATTTTGTTTAAAACGTGAACTCTTCTGGCGTAGTTCTATTGGCTAAATCACTGGGTGTTCGAAGGAGGATTGTAACAACAGTACCATTAACAGGCAGAGGTAATGGGTCTGAAATCTTGAGAGGCACAAATATTGAGACTATACCATGAACACTGAAGCTAGAACGCCACTAACAAGTACGGACATAGTCACCCGATTTAGACAAAGATTGGCGGGGCGGGGGGGCGGTTCTGGAACAATCAGTCTGATTCACCCCTATTAACCCTTTATGAGACCTACTATGGTTTTCTAACTTAAAGAAAGGCAAAATACTGCAGATGCTGGAAATCTGAAACGAAAACAAAAAATGCTGGAAAAACTCAGCAGGTCTGAAAGCATCTGTGGAGAGCGAGACAGAGATAACGTTTCGAGTCCGTGTGACTCTTCTTCAGATCTACAGGGAGGTAGAGATGTGGTGAAATACATACTGATTAAAGGGGAGTGGAACTGGTGAAGCTGGATAGAAGGCCAATGATAGGTGGAGGCAAAGGAGAGAGTGCAAAATATGTCATAAACAAAAGGTCAAAGAGCTGTTAATGGTGGTTGTACTGGCTAAAGGAAGTGCTAATGGTGACATTAAGGAAGCAAGATATGATAATGGCCGGACCAGGGTAAGCACTCTGGAAAGTGACTGATGGCCCGAGTGGGGTGGGGGAAGAAAGATCGAAAATAGGTTAAAAGCTGAGGATAAAACAATGAATGAAAATGGAAATAAATGTAAAAAATAATAATAATGAAAATAAGTGGGAAAAGAAACTTTTCTAACTTGTCTTTTAACATGAAGTAGTAGCTGTGCTTCAATACTGGTCCTAAATGTTAACAGTATAATGGAGAATCAAGACAGCAATATACATTAATCTTTCACCAATACATTTTCTTTCAGATGCTTTATATACCAGCTGAATTCAATTAAAACATTATGACCGTGAATTTGATGGCTCATTAACACTGATTTTATTTTTGTTATCAGAGTGGGCGATCCAGCTACCCCAAGGCGCTCGCAACGCCTGGAAGAACATAATAACATAGGATATAGGAGCAGGAGTAGGCCATTTGGCCCCTCAAGCCTGCCCCACCATTCAATAAGATCATGGCTGATCTCGCCCAGGCCTCAACTCCTCTTTCAAGCCTGCTCCTCATAGCCTTCAACTCCCCGATATTTTAAAAATCTATCTACCTCCTCTTTAAATACTTTCAGTGATCTAGCCTTCTCAACTCTCTGGAGTGGAGAATTCCAGACATTCACTACCCTCTGAGGGAAGAAGGGCTATGAGGAGCTGGCTTGAAAGAGAAGTTGAGGCCTGGGGCAGATCAGCCATGATCTTATTGAATGGTGGGGCAGGCTTGAGGGGCCAAATGGCCTACTCCTGATCCTTTTTCTTATGTTCTTATGTTCTTCCAGGCATTGCGAGCACCTCGGGGCAGCTGGATTGCCCACTCTGATAACAAAATTAAATCGGTGTTAATGAGCCATCAAATTCATGGTCATAATGTTTTAATTGAATTCAGCTGGTATATAAAGAATCTTAAAGAAAATGTATCTCAGTTTTAAATGAGTACCCCCTAGTTCCCCCACTAGTGGAAACATCTTCTCAACATCTACCCTGTCAAGTTCCCTCAGGATCTTGTACATTTTAATAAGATCACCCTCATTTTTCTAAACTCTAATGAATAAAGGCCTAACCTGTTTAGCTGTTCTTGATAAGTCAACCCATTCATCCCAGGAATCAGCCGAGTGAATCTCTTTTGAACTGCCTCTAATGCCAGTATATCCTTTCTTAAATACAGGGACCAAAACTGTACACAGTACTCCAGGTGCAGCCTCACCAACACCCTGTACAATTGTAACAAGACTTCTCTATTTTTAAACTCTAACCTCCTAGCAATGCAGGCCAAAATTCCATTTGCCTTCTTAATTACTTGCTGCACCTGCATGCTAACTTTTTGTTTCATGCACAAGAACACCGAGATCCCTCTGTGCTGCAATTTTTTGGAGTCTCACTCCATTTAAATAATAGTTTGCCTTCTGATGTTTCCTACCAAAGTGCATGGCCTCACACTTTCCCACATTAAACTCCATCTGCCAAGTTTCTGCCCACTCACTCAACCTGTCTATATCCCCTACAGATTCCTTATGTCCTCATCACAACATGCCCTCCCACCTATTTTTGTATCGTCAGCAAATTTGGATACATTACACCCTTCCCCCTCCTCCAAGTCATTAATATAGATAGTAAATAATTGAAGCCCTCGGACTGATCCTTGTGGCACTCCACTAGTTACGTCTTTCCAACCTGAAAAAGACCCATTAATTCCGACTCTTTCTTCTGTGTGTTAACCAATTCTCAATCCATGCTAATACATTACCCCCAATACCATGAGCTCTTATCTTGTACAATAGCCCTTTATGTGGCACCTTACCAAATGCCTTCTGGAAATCCAAATACACAACATCTACCAGTTCCCCTTTATCAACTCTGCTTGTTATATCCTCAAAGAACTCTATAACAAATTTGTCAAACATGATTTCCCTTTCACAAAACCATGTTGACTCTGTTTGATTGCGTTAAGCTTTTCTAATGTCCAGATATTTCTTCCTTAATAATGGACTCTAGCATTTTCCCAATGACTGATGTTAGGCTGACTGGCCTATAGTCTCCTGCTTTTTGTCTCCCTCACTTCTTGAACAGGGGTGTCACATTAGCAGTTTTCCAATCCTCTGGGACCCTCCCAGAATCCAGGGAGTTCTGGAATATTTCGACCAATGCCTCCGCTATCTCTGCAGCCATTTCCTTTAAAACCCTTGGATGCAGGCCATCAGGTCCTGGCACCTTGTCCCATTAGGTTGTCAAATACTTTGTTCCTCATGATAGAGACTGTTAGAAGATCTTTCCTCCCATTAGCTCCTTGCTTATCTGGTATCTTTGGAATGTTTATAGTGTCCTCCACCATGAAGACCGATGCAAATATTGGTTTAAATTATCTGCATTTCCATGTTCCCTGTTATCAATTCTCCAGTCGCATCCTCCAAGGGTCCCACACTCACTTTAGCTACTCTCTTTCTTTTTATATACCCATAGAAGCTCTTGCTGTTTGTTTTTATATTTCTTGCCAATTTACTTTCATAATCAATTTTCTCTCCTTTTATTAGCTTTTTAGTCATCTACTGCTGGCTCCTAAAAAAATTCCCAACCCTCTGGCCTACCACTAGCTTTCACTGCTTTGTATGCCTTAGCTTTTGATTTGATACTCTCCTTGACCGACCCTTGTTAACCATTGGTGGTTTATCCTTCTCATCGAGTCCTTCTTTTTAACCAGGATAAATTTTTGCTGAGCGTTATGAAATATCTACTTAAATGTCTGCCACTGCTCATCCACTGACCTTCCCCTTAGTCTATTTTCCCAGCCCGCTTTAGACAACTCTTTCTTCATACCTCTGTAATTGCCCTTATTTAAGTTGAGGACATTGGTTTGAGACCCGAGTTGCTCACCCTCAAACTGAATTTGAAATTCTACCATGTTGTGATCGCTACCCTACAGGATCCTTAACTACGATATCTCTTAATAATCCTACCTCATTACTAGATCTAAAATAGTCTGTTCCTGGATAGGTTCTGCAACGTATTGCTCTAAGAAACAATCCCTGATGTGCTCTACAAATTCGTCTTCCATGTTACCCCTGCCAATCTGAGTTGTCCAGTCAATATGCAGATTAAAATCACCCATAGCAATTGTAGCGCCCTTCTTACACGCCTCCATTATTTCCCGATTTATACTTTGTCCTACAATGATGCAACTCTTCAGGGGCCTATAGACGACTTCCACCCATGACTTCTTCTCCTTGTTATTCCTTATTTCCACCCAAACTGATTCCACATCACGACCTATTGCGCCTCTATCAAGACTCACCACTGCACTGATACCTTCCTTTAACAAAGCTACCCCACCTCCTTTTTCCTTTTTGCCTATTTTTCTGGAATGTCAACCCTTGAATATTGATTTCCCAGTCTTGGTCACCTTGCAACCATGTCTCTGTAATAGCTATCAAGTCATATCCATTTATTTCTATTTGTGCTGCCAACTCATCTATCTTGTTACAAATGCTGCGGGCATTCAGATAAAGAGCCTTAAAGCTTCAACTTTTTACCATTATTACTCATTCTGGTTCTAATTTCTGCTGCACTCTCCTGCTTATATTTTCTGCCCCTTCCTGTCACACTTTGATTATCGTTCTCCTCTTCACTACCCTGCACCTGTGCTCTCTTTGATTATTTTTGATTTTTTAAACTTCCCTTCAATTGAACCCTTTCCCCCCACTAATTAGTTTAAAGTCCTATCCACAACCCTAGTTATATGATTCACCAGGACACTGGTCCCAGCATGGTTCAAATGAAGCCTGTCCCAATGGAACAGCTCTGTCCTTCCCCAGTACTGGTGCCAGTGACCTATGAATCAGAACCCATTTCTCCCACACCAATCTTTGAGCATTTACCTCTCTAACCTTATTTACCCTTTGCCAATTTGCACGTGGCTCAGGTAGTAATCCGGAGATTCTTACCTTTGTGGTTCTGCTTTTTAATTTAGCCCCGAGCTGCTTGTAGTCCCTCAGCAGAACCTCTTTCCTGGTTCTACCTATGTTGTTGGTACCTATGTGGACCACGACAACTGGATCCTTTCCCTCCCACTCCAAGTTCCTCTCCAGCCCAGAAGAGACGTCCTTAACCTTGGCACCAGGTAAGCAACACAACCCTAGTTATACCCTTTGGGACTCTCCATCTTTGCTGCAGAGAACAGTATCTATCCCCCTAACTATGCCATCCCCTATTACTACTACATTTCTCTTTTTTCCCCCCACTTGAATGGCGTTCTGTACCATGGTGCTGCGGTCAGTTCGCTTATCCTCCCTGCAGTCTGTGCCCTCGTCCACACCTCGTACCTATTGGACAAGGGCACTGGCTGAGGCTCCTCCAAAGCTAAATTCTGGATCCCCATACCTGCCTCACTTGCAGACACACCGTCCTGTCCCTGACCACGGTCCAAATTTGATGTATTTAATCTAAGGGGTGTGACTGTAACTCTCCCCCTCCTGATGTGTCGCAGCATCTGCAGCTCTGACTCCAGCTTATCAACTCTGAGCCAAAGTTCCTCGAGCAGCCAACACTTGCTGCAGATGTGGTCACCATGGATCGCACTGGCATCCACTAGGTCCCACATGCTACAGCTGCAACGCATCACCTGCCCAGCCATCTCTACTCTAATTAATTAATTCATATGTTAAATATTTTAAAAGTGAATTTCTTAACTGTACTCTACAGCTGTAATAATGTCTCCTGATTTAAACCATTCAGCCAATCAAAAGAGACAGGGAAGAGATACCCACCAATCATTTGCCTGTTTCCCTGTGGTGTCACACTTCGGCTGACAGGTAGAAACAGGTTGAAGGGGCTCTCTGCCGCAGGTTTTTATCTCTGACCACCGCAGCCCTTCTCACGCAGGTCCGCTCTAAGATTAAGGTGCCAAGCTGTGCTTACAGGCTATAAACAAGGCCTTCGAAACCAAAGAGAGCACGCTGCTCTCCAGAAGATTGAGGTGTTTATTGCCATGATGAAACAGAATTTTACCTGGGCAAGAGATGTGCCTACGTCTACAAAGCAAAGCACAACACTGTCACTCCTGGTGGTAAACCAAACAAGACCAGTGTCATTTGGGATAAAATGACCCGCGCTCATACAAACAGTGGCACGGTGCGTGCCAAGTTCAGCAGTAACCTGCCTGCTAAGGCTATTGGGCACAGGATTTGTGTGATGCTGTCACCATCAAGAATTTAAAGCGTTGCTGTACATAAATTGACAATAAATAGTAAAATGTTCTAAAAAAAAAGTCTGATTTCCCAGATATTTATGGGTTGGCTGTGACTATATTCCTCATCTTCACCTGAAACATAATAAGCTATGAATAAGTTATCAGCTTAAGATGATCGAAGCACTCTGACTAGGTTCAAGAAATACAGCGTGTTTCTGGAGAGAGAAGGGGTTGAGGTGTAAGATGTGAAGGTAGCTTCGACTAGTCTTGTTGAAGCTAATGGATGTTTCCAGTTCCAAGGTGGTTGACGAAGAACATGGGATAAGGATGAGTGCTCACCTGGAGGATTTAAACGTTCCCAGAATGTGGTGACGTTGGCATGGTCATATTTACTGCCCATCCATTGCCCTGGGGGCATTCAAATCGAACAGGCATGGGGCTGGGTAAGAGTGGCAGGTCCCCTTCCCTGAAGACATTAAACACCAATAGGAGCAAACAGCCTCGGTTCCAAGTAATTCCCACGTAACTCTGTCTAAAATGCACAGTGTCCTTGTTCTGATTAGAAAATATGGTGACAACGACACAACCAAAACAATAGTCTCCTCTTCTCTCTCCCCTCCCAATATCTAAAAGGAAACTTGCTTGTGATGCTTGGATGTTTTAAGCCTTTTCCCTACAATAATTGCGAATCTAACAAAGTACAACTGATAAATACTTAGGACCTGAAACCAAGAGGAGGGCAAGAGATCTACAAGCAAGATCTGATTCTGGGACTGACTGCATAAGTGTGTGATCAGGGCATTGCCAAATGGATAAGTGAGAATGGAATCATTGTGAAATTATGTAATTTTCAAATTTTTGCATGTAATATTAAGGTGTTAAATTAGTTCCAATGAGCAAGCATTGGAACAGCTGGTTACAAAAATAAAATAGCTATTAAAAGTCACGTTTCTTGCTTACTTTAAACATTTGAAATGAGAGCATGAATTTTCAGAGTTCTGTTTTGTCCTCTGTGCAATCTCTAATAGAAGTGTGTACGTCCCATTTTAACCTGGACACAGATAATGGAATCAGAGTGTTTTATAGCACAGAAAGAGGCCCTTTGGCCCATTGTGTCCGTGCCGGTCATCAAGCCCCTATCTATTCTAATCCCATTTTCCAGCACTTGGCCTGTAGCCCTGTATGTTATGGCGTTTCAAGTGTTCATCTAAATACTTCTTAAATGTTGAGGGCTCCCGCCTCTACCACCCTTTCAGGCAGCGAGTTCCAGATGCCCCAAATCCTCTGGGTGAAAACGTTTTTCCTCAGATTCCCTCTAAACCTCCTGCCCCTTACCTTAAATCGATGCCCTTGGTTATTGACCCCTCCGCTAAGGGGAACAGTTTCTTCCTATCTACCTTATCTATGCCCCTCATAATCTTGTACACCTGAGTCAGGTCCCCCGTCAGCTTTCTCTGCTCTAAGGAAAACAACCCCAGCCTATCTAGTCTCTCTTCATAGCTGACATGCTCCAGCACAGGCAACATCCTGGTGAATCTCCTCTGCACCCTCTCTAGTGCAATCACATCCTCCCTATAGTAAGGCGACCAGAACTGCACACAGTACTCCAGCTGTGGACTAACGAACGTTTTATACAGCTCCATCATAACCTCCCTGCTCTTGTATTCTATGCCTTGACTAATAAAGGCAAGTATCCCATATGCCTTCCTAACCACCTTATCTACCTGTGCTGCTGCCTTCAGGGATCTATGAACATGCACACCAAGGTCCCTCTTATCCTCTGCACTTCCTAGAGTCCTACCATTCCATTGTGTATTCCCTTGCCGTATTAGTCCTCCCAAAATGCATCATCTCACACTTCTCAGGATTAAATTCCATTTGCCACTGTTCTGCCCATCTGACCAACCTGTCTATATCGTCCTGTAGTCTAAGGCATCCCCCCTCACTATTTACCACACCACCAATAATATGACATGAAACACCACCAATCTTCACCTCGTGATCTGAGCTGATCACCTAGTTCCACAGAAAACCCCATTTCTGTGCCAAACAAAAAGGTCGAGGCTGACGATCCCCAGCCGGTTCTGGAGGCTCAGATACAAAGCTTTTCTCCTTTAGGCAAATGCTGGCCCCGCAGCCATACTGCACACCAGAACTGGTCTTAGCACAGTAGGCGTGCACTTTCTGCTTGTACCGAACACGTTGATTTACAGTCAGTGTTAGCAGAGCGGGAGCAATCAAACTTCAGCCAACAAGCACAGGATTTAAATCTCCACTCGTTTGTTAAAGGTTCAGTTTGTTTTTGAGGTGTCAAAGCTGCTCCTCCTGGAGTCGAGGCTTCCAATATCAGTCAAAGCGCCCGTTACCGGCAGATTCAGGGCTCTTCCAGATACTGAATGATCTGCTGTGGGTGTGCGGAGATTCACGTTGCTTTCTTCTCTGGGTGCTGCCATTCTGTACACGTTTTATACAGTCCCTTAAAAAAGGCATTTCTCTAGCCTAACCAAAAACTGTAAACGTGGAGGACCCGCCAATGTTGGCTTTCATTGTTTTTATGATTAAAATCTCAATGCAAATTAATCCCAACTGAATATTTATTGAGGCTGGAAATCTATTCATGAGATACTTTTATCCCACTCTGGTGATTTACAGCCCAAGAAGTTTCTATACAGAATTACAAAAATAGTAAAAATAAAGCTGAGAGGTTTTGTTTCTTTTTATTTGCAAACATACATTTTGAAGGTAAAACTGAGGACATGTTAATGGTGTATCAGTCAGGTACATGGGCAGGCCCAGGACTAGTCTAAGTGGAGACAATGGCCTTAATCATGCCTGTACCAGTGACTGACAGCTTCACAGGTACAGTCAAACACCAAGTGGATGTATTGAGGGTTACAGATCGGTAACTGGCAGTGGTAATAACTTGAGGAGAGGAATTAAGGGCATCACACAATAACTGCACAATATTAAACAATTTCTCAGTCTCCGAGTTCTAATCTGTCAAGTTATCTGGGAACTGCACTGAAATACTGTACAGTCTATATGTGGAAAACATGCTCAATACATGTTGTGCCATGTCTGCCCCTCATGCTTCAACTCCATTTATTTTCCAGGCCACACTGTCTTACTGTCTTAACAGAATGTGTGGGACACACCTGGCGCTTTACACACAGAGAGGGACACCATGAAGGAGGGGCTGAATTTACACACTCATTGGGATTCTGGCATTAGGGGCTGGGTTTGTACACTCGGAGGGTCCCGTGCAGGAGGGACAGGGTTTATACACTCGGGGGGGTGGGGGGGGGGGGCGGTACCTTGTGCAGGAGGGACAGGGTTTGTACACTCGGGGGGGGGACCTTGTGCAGGAGGGACAGGGTTTGTACACTTGGAGGGGACCTTGTGCAGGAGGGACAGGGTTTGTACACTCGGGGGGGTGGGGGGGGGGCGGTACCTTGTGCAGGAGGGACAGGGTTTGTACACTCGGGGGGGGGACCTTGTGCAGGAGGGACAGGGTTTGTACACTTGGAGGGGACCTTGTGCAGGAGGGACAGAGTTTGTACACTCGGGGGAGGGGGGGGACATTGTGCAGGAGGGACAGGGTTTGTACACTTGGAGGGGACCTTGTGCAGGAGGGATAGGGTTTGTACACTCGGAGGGTCCCGTGCAGGAGGGACAGGGTTTGTACACTTGGAGGGGACCTTGTGCAGGAGGGACAGGGTTTGTACACTCGGGGGAGGGAACCTTGTGCAGGAGGGACAGGGTTTGTACACTTGGCGGGGACCTTGTGCAGGAGGGATAGGGTTTGTACACTCGGAGGGTCCCGTGCAGGAGGGACAGGGTTTGTACACTCGGAGGGTCCCGTGCAGGAGGGACAGGGTTTGTACACTTGGAGGGGACCCGCGCAGGAGGGATGCATACTCCTCATGCCAGTTGCCCTTGTTTACCCATTTGTTTGTAATTTGTTTGACCGGAGGAGTGTAGATGAATATATCATATATATATTATATTGCACAAATCATGTAAATTAACAAATAATTTGAACGGAGTTGAAAGCTTGAGTTCAGTTTCGGGGCTCATTCAATAGAATTAACTGAGATTCCTTCAGTAGAGCCTCGTCTTTAATGTTCCTCTTATCCTCTCTTGTGCAGACTCCCATACTCAGCATCCTCTTCCCAGCCCACCCCAGTGCCCCCCACCCCCCACCCCGACCCCAACCGTTTCCAAATTAACTGAGAATACAGACGCTAGGAAGAGGAGAGCAGAAAAAGCTATGCATATGTAAGTAAAATGCCAGGAGAAAACACAATGAAAGTTCTGATAATATGCTTGACAGTAACATAAGGGTCATACGCCGCAGATGTGTTAGAATTCAGAAGCTGGTCACAACTGTACTCACGATCAGGACCGGATGGGCAACACTGCCTCGGGCTGGGCAACAGCCAAGCTGATATTTCTAAGTTCCATTGGAACGTTCTGCTCGACACGAAGCCTTGTGGCATTCCATTCCCTTCTAAACAAAGCTGAAAGAAAGTATTCCCCACATAATGGCTTAAATAAATAATTAATACGGGAACTAAGTTAGTCATTATCTGGACTTGACATATCAGCACAGTCACTGGCAAAGGCACATAGTTACAAAGTGTAGAGAATGAGGTCAGTCATTCCAATGAGTTCATCTGAGGTTTGAAATTAGCAAGAACCACACTGATGGGAGCTAGTGGTTTGAGAGAGGAGTTTGTTAATGAAGAGGTCTGACTGGATAATGCAGGTTATTGGAGGGACATCCGCAAGTGAAGCTCCTTCCTCTTGGAATTCTCCGCAAATCCTTTCAAAATGTTCATTGCCAAGACTCCCAGCAACTCATTCCTACTCTGTCCGATCAGATTCACTAACTATTCTGTGCCAGGCTTTTGTCAGGGCAGCTGAAATGGAAGCCATATCTAGATTCATAGTAAATGTGGCCAGATGTATGGATAGGCGGACTACGAGGGCAAAGGAAGCAGTTGGCTGAAGCAATCATCATTTGGGAAAACTCAGACACCAAATGGAGTGCGTGTGACACTGTGGAGCAGCGTCATACAGAATTACAACTCGACCCAAGCATACGATGGATATTGAATGTGCTTCCAGTGGGCAAAGAATAGGTGTATTTGCCACCAGCTAGAATCTGCTTTAACACAGACCGTCACAGTGATTCCCTGCTTTTCCCACCTATTCTTGTTCTGGCTCTCCCTCTCAGGGTGCGCTGGAATGCATTTTCTCCAGACAGCTCTCCCAGAAGCTGACCAGACGGTTGTCCTTGTTGGAGCAGAAGTCATTGAAGTCCTTGAGCAGGCGGTCGGCAAATTTCTCATCGCCAGTGGCACTGGATCGCCAGGTTTTGGTCAGCATGGTGTTGTAGGCCCAGTTATAGCCTATTTTCTCCTCACCAAAAAGGCTCTGGGTGCTAGAGCTGGTGGAGTTCCTCCGCCGTCTCTGTTGGCCGCTGGTGAACTTGCGTTTGGAAAACGGCAACTGAAGAAATACTGTACCTGGGATAAACAAAGTAAAACACCAACTTGGAATTAACAGATTGCACGAACAGATGGATTACTGTCCACATCAAGGACAAACCACAGGTTACATCTTATACTTTTCATTCTGGTCTTGATATTATGTATGACCTAGTAAACAAAATTTTAGAGCTTCCCTTTTTAATTTGGAACATTATTAGCCCCCAGGCACAGCAGATGCTGCTAATGAAGGATGGCCACAACAGAGTCAATGGGAGTGAAGGTATGGGCTGGTGCTCAGGGTGGAGATCTCCCATCGGTACATGATTGGCAGGACAGTCTGCATCCCTGGGGTCTGCCCGCCTTCCTTATGCCACATGTCAACTCTCAAAGGTTTTCCATACTTCCCTGTTATTGTGCTGTAACCGTTTATACCCCAACTGAATCACAGGGCAGTCACAGCACAGGAGAAGGCCATTCAGCCAGTCAAGGCCATGCTGGCTCAGGGCAAGGCAATTTAACTGGTCCCATTCCCTTCTCTTTCTCTGGACCTACTTTTTTTTTATATACTCGTCTCATTAACACCCACGCTTGCCTTGCACCATCATTGCTCTTGTCACACAAAAATTTGGAGTAGACAAATTGGCCCATTGTGCCTGCTCTGCCATCCAATAAGATCATGGCTGATCTGATTGTGCCCTTAACTCCACTTTCCTGTCTGTCCTCCATAACCCTCAACTCCCTTATAGATCAAAAATCTATCTAACTCAGCCTTGAACATATTCAATGACCCAGCCTCCACTGCCCTCTGCGGAAGAGAATTCCACAGACTATTGACCCTTTGAGAGAGGAAATTCCTCCTCACCTCAGTCTTAAACGGGAGACCCTAATTTTTAAACTATGTCCCCTAGTTCTCGACTCACCCACAAGGGGAAACATCTTCTTAGTATCCATCCTGTCGATGCCCTCTGGATTTTATATGTTTCAATAAGGTCACCTCTCATTTTTCTAAACTCCAACGAGTATAAGACCCAACCTGTCCAGCCTTTCGGTATAACCCCTTCATCCCAGGAATCAGTCAAGAGAACCTTCTCTGAACTGCTTCTGTCGCAATTATATCATTTCTTAAGGAGACCAAACAGTACACAGCACTCCAGATGTGTTCTCATCGACAACCTATATAACGGTAGCAAAACTTCCCTACTTTTATAATCTATTCCCCTTGCGATAAACAACAACATTCCATGTGCCTTTCTAATCACTTGCTGTACCTGCTTGCTAACTTTCTGTGATTCATGTACCAGGACACCCAGATCCCTCTGTACTGTAACCCTGTCACTGAACCTCCCTTTTGCTCTTTCCCTGTCACCTTCCTCCACTATTTTTTCTAGGTCTTCACTTGTTTAAAAGCAATTCATTTACAACATCTTCCGGTTCTGGTGAAAGGACATCAACCTGAAAAGTTAACTCTTTCTCTCTCCACACACACTGTCTGACCTGAAGAGTATTTCCATCATTTTCACATTTCCAGCACCCACTTTTGTTCTGTAGTTTTTTTATTGGCAACTTGAGATATTGAAAGCAGTTAACATTTAAGAGGATAAAGGAGCAGCTAACGAATATTAACAGTGTAATTTCAATGCTTCAGCCCTTGTGTGTGTTTGGGGAGGGGGGAGGTGGTGGTGGTGTTGGTAGGGGGATTTGTGCTGGGAAGGGAAATCTTGGGGTACGTCTGAATTTTTAGCATCATCATTTTCACAAGGATAACGCTATTAATTTTTCCTCCATTATTGATCAAACTTTACCCTCAGTTGGGAGTCTCTGAGCCTTCACAGCAGCAGAGTCCCCACTGGACAGTCGGGCATCTGAGAAGACGCCAGCACATTTTCTGCAGGGGCAGCTGAGGACTCACACCAGCAACTCCCCCTCGGTGAAGGAGAGGCAAGCTGAGGTCTGAGACTCCACTGTATACACCCCAGTGGTTAGTTACAGAGACAGAGAATATTCACAGGACATCGCAGCCAAAGGGCACAGAGCAAGAAACTAAGAAAAGAGCCAGAGGGAAAAACAAAGAAAGGATTTTTAAAAAAAAAAGGTTACTTTTAAAACGTTAAAAAAATCCTTCAATTCCCCAAACGAAAAATGGAGAACAGTTAATACTAAGCTGGAAGTTGATCCAGCTCATGCAGGAGGCTTTGGGTGTCCTGTGTTACTAACACTCTTACGCAGTCAGTCTGAGTGTTGCATGAATATACCTGGATTCCAAGATCCAGAACTCACCTGTGACATGAATGTATTGCGGCTTATTCTCTGCAGGGAAGTTAAAGGCTGAGGCGGTGTACTTGTCTTGGACAAAACCAAACCTGTAACAGGGAGATACGCAAGTAAGATGAATGTAAGCAGAAACCCTGGCCATTGGAATGTGCAGCTAAACCTCACGACTAGACTGGCTAGTCCTGAGTTCACTGATCACAGTGGGGGCGACAGCAAAGATGCTGCAATATCGTTACCCAGAGTTGTTATGAGAGATGGAATGGGGGCGGGGAGGGCAGCATCAGTTGTGGGGGGGGGAATCTCATGGGAGACAAAGGAAAACTAATTTTTTTTATTTTACCCTTTGACTGATCGCCTAGGCTGCTTGCAGCATCAGTAGATTAATTCCTAAGGACTCTGGGATGATCTTGCAATGTTGGCAACCTGACTCCCAAGGGTTACAGACTCGAAACGTTACCTCTGTTTCTCTCTCCACAGATGCTGCCAGACCTGCTGAGTTTTTCCAGCTCTTTTTGTTTTTATTACATTATCTAGAGTTCACCAATTCAGGCATTGCAGCAGCTTATCCTCAACAGCTCAACTTTACACTATCATCTTATGGCCCGGTACTGCCAGTTTGACAATGTAGAGTGGCGCAAGCTGATGGCACTGAGTTTAACCACAGGGTTCGTATTCCTCTCCGGTCAGGGGTAGCATGACCCTACACACCATGCTTACCCACCCACACCGAGTGTAGCTCACAGGTGTCCGAATGCCAGTCCCTGCCCTGACCCCTCTCTATCTCTGTAACTTCATCCAGACGGTCAAGATCTCTGCATTCCTTCAATTCTGGCTTCTTGAGGTTCCCTAATTTCTTTGCGCCAGCATTAGTGGCCATGCCTCCAGCTGCCTGAGCTCTGATTGCTGGAGTGTCCTCTAATAGGCCTCTCTTTATTCTTTAGGTAAAACCTAACTTAGTGACTAAGCTTTTGATCACCTGCCCCAATATCTCCTTATGGTGCCTCAGGGTCAAATGTTGTTTGCTAATCACCCCTGTGAAGCAGCTTGGGATACTTTACTATGTTAAAGATGCTATATAAATGCACCTTGTTAAATGGAATAAACAGGATAATGGGTTGCTGCTAACATTGAAAATCAAGTTTAAGGACTTGGCTTTTCACCAGATTCAATCTTGCAGCAGCCATTGTGAAGGTAGGTTGGTGAGAATAGACTGTCTCACGCCACTTCCGATCGAGCCAAGGTCACAACACTGCTACTGTACTTCAATTCTAGATGCAAATCCCAGCATCTCCCGCCCTTAAGGCCCTCAGTGATATAACTGCTTCAAACCCCAGCTTTAACTCACTTAATAGATACTTTGAAAGACAGTGGGCGGATTTTCCTCCCTGCGGAGTAAGTGCGGTGGAGGGTGGGAATAGCGGCTCTTTCCCCGCCGGCCACATTGCCAGGCTTTCACATCCGATTGTCTGCCGCTCGCCTTGTTAAACATGCTGTTTTGCCGGCGGCCGGCCTGTGATTTGCCTGCTCTGCCATGACCTCAGCAGATCCTCGCTCCAGGCACCATATTTAAACTGCACCCACACACAGATCTTTTAAATATCTGGAGCCCAGGACTGCTCCAGGTGAGAGATGGCCCCCAAAAGCAGGAGGAGTGCAGCTCCCAAGTTTAGTGACACTTTGCTGGGTCACTTTCTGGATGCTGCTGAGGTCACCATGGCCTCCACCACCCTCAGGATGGCTGGTGGAGGTCCAACAATGTCACCAGCCTGGCTTGGCATTGAGTGCCAACTCAGCCCACAGGGGAACAGCTATACAGGTGCACAAACGGCTGAATGACTTCATCTGCACAGCCAGGGTAAGTCAACTTTCTCATCCCTCTTGGTTCACACTGTCACAAGCCCCTCACATACTTGTAGGATGACAGTCAACAGGCATCTCACACATGACCAGCATAAGAAACATCACCACTCACCCTCTCACACACACCCTGACATCTCCATCGGGGCTTACATCCTGTGCAGTTCACATCCTCATCCCACACAAAGCAGGCATCCTTATCATCTGCCTTGACATGCTTCCTGCTCTCACTCTCTGGCTGTCTTCATGCAGGCCAAGCTCGCCCACAATAACAGGGAGAGGTCCCAGACTGGTGACAGGATGCCAGAGATCAGAGCCCTCACCCAGTATGAGGAGTGTGCAGTACACGTAGCTGGAGAGGTCCAGGGCCGTGCCTGCAGCGATGGTGAGGTCGATGGCATGCGCCCAAGTGAGGACCTTGCACCAGCTACTCCTTCAGACAACGAGACTGTGAGTGCAATGTTATGTCTTGGAGTCTGTTGCCATGCACTAATTATCTCTACTGTCTTCCATAGGCAGCACAGCCATGCACCCCAGGGACACCGGGAGCCAGTCCCTCATCTCCAGCCTTGAGGACACCTCAGATGAGGATTTAGAGGACCCACTTGTGGAAGACCCGTCACAGCGCAGATACACACCACGGTGGGACCTGGATCTACAGCAGGCTCAAGGTCACAATCTGGTGAGCATAGCAGAGATTCTGGCCTACAGCAGGTGGAGGCAGGCCAATCCAAAGTCACTGACACTCGGAGGACTTCTGGAGGCCAGGATTCTGCAGGGTCCCGGGCATATGACGCACCTGTTGCCATGGTCTTATTGCAGATGTTGGGGCAGCAGCAACAGAGATGGGAATAACAGGCAGGGTTGTCAGCTGCATTCCACAGATTGCAACATACGATGGAAGAGTTTGTCCGCATTCAGTCTGAGGTGATAGCGCTGGCATGCCAATGCACCGAGGTCAACGCTGGTAGGGTAGCAGCCGGCATGGAGAACTTGGTCCAGGACATAGCACCTGTGCTGCTGCGGGAGTTGAATTCCATTGCTGTAGGCATTAGTGGCATCCAGCAGTGGCTACGCAAGAGGCAACAAGGGCACCTCAATTTCACTCCAGTCCCCTCAAGGAGTCAGCCAGGGGGCCTCAGGCACCCATAGGGACGAGGATCAGCAGCTGGACACCCCGGGGCCATCCACCCAGGTGATGCAGAGTGTCCAGCCAATCCCAATCCCCTTTGCCGGTGATCCCATCACCTCCTGCTCCACAAGCCGAGGAGGGTGCACCTGCCCTCCAAGTCTTGGCCCTCCAGAGGGCGACTGCCAAAGTCATCACAGACAATAGGGCTAACAGTCAGCTAGCTGACTGCCTCCACTTCCGCTGTGGATGTCGGGGATGCACCAAGATGTAGTGGTTGGGTTAGGAAGATCAAGAAACATTAGGAGCATAATGGTGCCACTGGTGTTCACCGCATGTATATACTTCTCCCCACTGTAAGCAGAAAGGCACCCATTTCACATCTCCTCTTGTGTATGCCTCCTCTGTATGCTGAGGTGTGTTGTTCTAGATCATGTTCCCTCCCCCCACTTACTGCAGACTTTGCATCATGTGCCTCTGGTTGATGTGTGCAGCTCTCATCACTGTGCATATCCCTTCTTAGTTCATTACCAACATCAGTGATACCTCAGCCTCAATGTAAAGTGTGCTTGTGCTAAGGCATCTCATCGATATGCACTGCAGGTTCAAGTAATGTTCATTCTTGGCTGTGTAAGGTGGAGGCTCATGTAGACCCCGACTTGTCTGCACTGTGGAAAGGTGAAGGTGTAATGTAGAGGGAGAGATGTAGATGCACATGGCAAAGGGTAATCTTTCCTTGAACTCCATGCTTTCTGTCATCTGTGAGGGTTTGCAATCTATAAGCCCACACTCCGAGGCTGTGTGCTCCTGCCAGCCTTGCGCATTGTTGACTCTCCAAGTGTACATCTGCTAAGCTGACCAATAAGTGCGCACACCTTCCCACCGCAATGTGCCAGTGCTCTGTCCCTCACCGGCACAATTTTGTCCTGGTGCTCAAAGCTACAGCTTTAATCGTTTTGCACCTTGGAATTGTTTGCATAGCGCCTACAAGGCTATCGTCGAAAAGAAGGGATGCAGCACTGGTCCATTCATTCTGCTTAACCTCCCCTTCCCTAAACATTCACCAAACTCAGCGATGCTACATCCATGTGGGGATGTGTTGTGGTCAGTGGAACTGTTGAGCATGGTCTCGGTGCTTATATGTTAGCTTGATGGGAAGGCAATGCTAAGTGCAGCAATGGGCTGGGAGCAAGGGTGTAATGCAGCTGATGTGTGCTCATTATTGTCAATGAAGTGGAGCCGTGAGGGCTCCATGAGGTGTCTGCATTTTTGGGGTCACAAGGGCCAGGGCCTTGGCGTCTAAAAGGAGGCTTTTTCATATCTGTCAGGCGAGTGTGTGAAGATGGTCATTATGAGGTGATCCATGTCCATTGAAAGCTTAGGCTAACTGGAGCCCCACATCCCTAACTGAGAGTGGATTAAGGTAATGATAAGGGCTGAGTGCTTTGAACAAGTGTTAACACCTGTTGAACATCCTCGCCTGCCTTGACCCAAGTCTAGCCTCACAGCATCGCCATCAAAGTGACACATAAGGCGTTTTTCCATTGCTGGAGATGGATCTCCTTGAGGCGCTTAGTCAGACTGAAGGTATACTGCCATGATTCCACTCAGGACTGCAGTGCGACTCCTGCCTCTTGTAGGGGCTGCCTTAGCGATAGGGAAGCTGGAGAGATGCTTGAAGAGACTGCACCTTCTGTTATAAGATGCCAGAGCGACCTCCTGCAGTTGGTACCTCAGCTCAGCAAGGACACACACCCTGAGGCTTCATCGCCATACAATGGATGATGACATGGCGAGCGAATGTGTAAATACTCTATCTCAGAATGAAGAGGATGGTTGAGAAGACTCGCCATGCTGGCGGTGATGTGGGCCCATCATGGAGGGCATTGGTCCAACAGGATAAGCACTGCTACTCGTCATTATCCTCCTGGAATCTGGTGGCTATGAGCGTCTCACGTGTATTCCTGCCTTGTCTGGCCTGTGCTATGGCTTCTTCCCCTGTGCCCTAGGCGCTTCCTTGACCTAATCACCCTCATCCCTCTCAATTTCCTCCTCATCAGAGAAGTGCAGTTCCTCCACCTCAGCATCTGGCAAGTCCTCCCCTCTCTGCAGCGCCAGGTTGTGCAGGGCGCAGCAAACCATGATGATCCATGAGACCCCTCGGGAGTGGACAGAAGTGCTCCTCCAGATCTGTCGAGGCATTGGAATCGCATCAAGATGCCAATGGTCTGCTCTGCAGACCAGCTGCACAATGAGTGAGTGCGATGCCTGCTGCCAGGGAGCTTTTATAGCCACAGGAGTGCAGTCAATAGTGCCCTGCACCTGTGGGAATCCAGAGATCGCTGCAAAGCCCATGCTCTGGCGTCCTGGCTCTCTTACTCTCTAGCAAAGTGCACGTAACTGTGGGCCTTGGCAAAGAGGGTGTCTGTCACCTCCTGTGTGCACTTGTGCGTGGAAGCTTGAGAGATCCTGCAGAGGCCCCCAGTGGAGCCCTGGAAACAGCCACTCATGTAGAAGTTAAAAGCGGCGGTGACTTTCAGAGCCACTGGCAAAGGGTGTCCTCCCAGTCCCTGCGGCATCAAATCCTGGAGAATGTGGCAGATGTGAGCCACCAGGTCCCTGGACATGCGGAGGCGTTGGTGACACTGCCTCTCCCTCATTTGCAGAAAAGGCATGAATCTTCTGTACACCCTCAGTCTAGAGAGGCGTTTACATGTGACGGTTCCCTGAGCCTCATCCCCTGGGTCCGGAGGGGACCCTGCTGCCCCTTGCTCATCAGGCTGAAGCTCCTCCCTTGGCGAGCCTAGTGTTGCCGTAGCTCTCTCCTCCGCCCTTCCTCCTGCCTGCATGTGATGATTGAGGCAACATCACCCTCCACCTTACTGAACGTTTCCTCACTGCAGGAACATTGAAAGAAATAGGTGACTGAGCATCAGCCTCCAAAGATTCTCTTTGTGTCACTGACCCGTGAGTGATTGTGGGTTCAAGGGCTTGGTTACAGTCCAGGCACCGATTAACCAATACAATCCTGACCATCGCAATGACTGCTCTCAGTGTCACAGTATATTTCACCCGGCCCCACCCCATTTCAGTAGACCGACTGCTAGATGGGTTTGGCCAGGCACTTGGACGTCCTTCATTTGAGACGATAAATTATTCAGTGGACTCTATGACTACATCCTTTGGAATACACACAAGGACACATGCTCTGTGAGGGTATGAGGGGAAATTCCTCCCATCATCCTAGATGAGATGAGGGTGATGTTGCCTCCATCATCGCATGCAGTCAGGAGGAAGGGCAGAGGAGAGAGCTATGGCAACGCCAGGCTTGCCAAGGGAGGAGCTTCACCCTGATGAACAAGGGGCAGCAGGGCCCCCTCTGGACCCATTAGGGCCATCTGGGAGTTCCCAACTCTGAACCTTGCAGCTGCATGGTTCTGAGGTGGGGTTTCCAAGAGGCTTCTTCTGTTTATCCAGGTGCCCATGTGTTTTTTGGAGTCATTATCACACTGGGGAATGACCATGATTGGTACAATGGGTTACTGCAGGGAGATCAATGATTGGAACACATCAGAATTAATCTCACATGAATGCACTATTGCATCGGAGGCTCCTGACTGCTTCTGTAGTTACTGAGGTGCTCCTAACCTGTCTCAGCTGTGCATTCCTCACGTGGTAATACAGATTCCAGATGGGTGTCTTTAATCGACCCCCCAATGTGTGATCCACTCCTCCCAGGAGACCTGACATCCCTCCACAGCAGCGTTTTGCTTAGTTTCACTTTCTGCTGCTTTACTGTTTGAGATTCCAAGATGGTGGTCCTCAAGTTTATTACCAAACCAGCTTAGATCCTCCCTGTGTTACCATGGAAATCCTTCCCATCGTCCTAGAAGAGCATAACGTTCAGGTTTCCCTCCCTCCTGTTATTCTTAGTCCCCATCCCAGTAATCCTTGATCCCATTGTAATTGTGGTTGACATCCCTGTGTACCCCTCAATGTCGTTTGATGGATGTACCCACGCCCCACGTAGACCTTACCCCTCCCTATATTGAGGCCTACTGTTTCGTCACATATAGGAGATCCCCACCCCACTTGAGGCCATCGAGTTCCCGCCCCTACACTACATGTCCCCAATCTATAGGCTGCAGATGCCTCCCCCTGACTGTGACTGTACCATCTGCAGCCACCTGCTATGCCAGAAACCCCCCTGGACCACTGTGTGTGAGGTGTTGACCACACCCTGTACACACTGTGCTGGGCACGCCTGACAGTGGACTGACATGTCCTCCCCCACCCTGCACTGGGACAAGGACAGTCTTTGGGAACTCAGCAATATAAGCTGAAGCGCTTCTCCACTCCGCACTCTTCCACTCTGGCTCCGATTCATTTATGTCCTTCTGTAGGAGACTCTCTCCAATTCTGACCCAGAGGACACTTCCCCACACTCCCCCATCCTCCCCCTCAGTCATGCGTCTGTGTGTAACCTTCCCCAGTCTTACCCTTCCCCTCAGGCAAGCCCTGCCCTCCAGCCCCTTGCCTTGCCTCTGCCTTGTCTTCACCCCCTGCCCCTAGTCGAGCCCTTGACCTGCAGCACATTATAACCCACCCCCACCTTCCCGCTGCTCTGGTATATAGAGTCTTGCCTGTATAACCCTGTTTGAATGGGGAATGGTGCTGCCTGCTGTGCTGGGGCGGAGTCCCAGTGCTGCGAGTGCTGTGCAATGCAGGGTGTGCGAGTGAACCTCGAAGTCACGAGTGAAGTGCAGGTCGCCAGGTACACGTTGCTGAAACGTGGTTGTGAATCGCGCCGGTGAATTAGACGCTGGCATTGCCATTTGATCCAGCGTGGGAGGGGCGTGATTCCTGCGAACTGCCTTCATAATCAGCTGCCATGGTTTTCTAATGTATTCAAATGGCGTTCCCAACACAGCGCAGTGGGAATAGGGCGTTGTCATCGAGGGCAGCAGCAGACCATCACAGCCTGCTGGGAAACTGACTTCCTCACTCCTGCAATATTTTCCCCTCCCGCTCGCCCATTATGCCCGCTGTGGGTGGAAGGGGGAAATCCTGACCAGGATTTCACTCGTCTGGCTGGGTGAGTCCTGCTCTGCGCCTGTGGTCCCTGCAAAACAGGGCACGAGGGAGCTGTTCACACGTTAAACATTGACCCCCCCACACAACATAATGGAACACAAACACTTCACAACTGACTTCTCGAAAGCAAAATATTTACAAGTTAGAAAGGGCACCATTGAAAAGCGAGGATGTGTATCCTCACCAAGCCAGTGACACCAACTTGGCCAGTGAGTAGAAGTTTAACCAGGGGAAATCAACATTTGGCTGCACAAGAAGCGAATTGCATTTCAAACAGTAAAGCACTGAGTGAAACTCCATGAGATGTGTTGATGTGATAAAGGCTTCACATAGAGAATGTCTGTAATTGTAAAAAGGCAAGCTCATGCACCATCTCGTGGTTACAGAGTGGCACTGCCTGCCTATCTTCAAGCTGAGACTCAAGCCTTATTGCCAGGGGTAGGTTACGGGGGGGTAATGGAGGAAATAATTTGCAGATGAAGAGGCGGTAAGGGAGGAAAAGAAATGAAAATATTACGACCTTAAGCCAAAGTGGCTTTTATTAACAGAAAAAAACCTGTCCAGTGTAGGTTGAGAGTTTTAACTATTGCTGTTTGTATATACGGGCAACAAAACAGGCACGCCATCAACATTTTGATCAGATTTATGCTTAAAAAAAGATTTTTCCCCAATTAAAAGTCTTGTATGTATAACAATGCGGCCCCACAGGAATCCTGAAGTACTGTACCTGGCAAGAATGGCCTCCTGCAGAAGCTGCATTCGGTCCCAGTACGTCTCAGGCTCGAACCCTAGAACAACACAAACAACACAGCAGTGAGGTTAAACAGGTTGCAAAGGGCGCTATTGTCTCATCACAACTCTGGTATAGTGAGTGAATTGGTCAAATCTGACCTGGTAGATTAGAAGGGGCAATTTTCCACTACCACCGACGCGTCTTATTGATCCCACTATCCTCAATGTGTCCTGTCAATCTCAGTATTCCCAATATGTCCTGCTGATCCCAATATTCCCACTGTATTCTGACAATGGCATATTGGCATTGTCAATGGACTAGTATTCCAGAGACCCAGGGTAACGCTCCGGGGACCCGGTGAAACTTGAATTCAATAGAAATCTGGAATTAAAAGTCAAAACCATTGCCGGTTGTTGTAAAAACCCATCTGATCCATTAATGTCCCTTTAGCGAAGGAAATGTGCCGTCCTTACCTGGTCTGGCCTACATGTGACTCCAGATCCACAGCAATGTGGTTAAATGCCCTCTGAACAAGGGCAATTAGAAATGGGCAATAAATGCTGGCCTAGCCAGCGATGCCCACATCCCATGAATGAATTAAAAAAATATATACCATGGAAGATGATGATTTTGGGCCATATTCCTTCACCAGATATTATCCAAGCAGGTTAGACTTGGAGGCAACTGTTGTTAAATAATCACACTCGCCTTGTCTGCATCAGTCACTATATGTGAACAGTTAGCACTGGAAGTTCTATGGTCTTGAAAAGCAGGTTCAGATTCTTTAAAGCACTTGACCATTGCAAGCAGTGGTACAACTGGATTCGTCTGTACTCCCGCCTCGTGACAGAACAGGTACCGGACAGGTGTGAACGGCAGAAGGAAACGCAGCGAGGGTTTGCTGTCCTCCGGTACCCCTCAGTGTGCCTTGTGTCAGACAGTGTGTCTGCTCAGGGTTGTCGTCAGGAGAGCCTAACTGGCAGTAACTTGGCTGCAGAATGAGTAACTGGAGCAGGACTTGTAAAAACCTTTGTAATAAATATACCCATGAAGTTAAAAAAATAAAGAACAGGTTTTCAGGTATACAGTCCCTATCTGCATTTATGTAGTGCCTAGCATAGAAATTTACAGCACGAGACGACAATTCGGGCCATTGTGTTGCTGCTGCAGGAAAAGAATCTACCCAGTTTAATCCCACTTTCCAGTTCTTCACCTGTATCCTTGTAGGTTACAGCACTTCAAGTGTGTATCCAAGTATCCTTCAAATGCTACGAGGATTTCTGCCTCACGTTTCAGGCAGCGAGTTACAGATCTCCACTCGGGTGAAAACAATTCCCCTCAAGTCCCCTGTAAACCTCCTAAATCTTAACCGAAATCTATGTTCCCTGTTTATGGATTTCTCAACCAATGGAAACAAGGCCTTTCTATTATAGGGTGAACAACTGTGCCTTATTTTACAGAATGGTCCTGTTTTTGAGGCCACTGTCCTGTGTCGCTTGCTGCTGGGAAGCTGTCCCATAATTTGGTCTTTTGAATCTTGTGCATGCTTGGTGCCCACTTTCCTGTTTGCGCGATTTCAGCTCTGACAGCACCTCCCCCCGCCCCCCCCCCCCCTCTCACTGCACCTCCCCACCCCCCTCTCACTGCACCTCCCCCCGCCACCCCCCCCTCACTGCACCTCCCCCCACCGCCCCCCCTCTCAGTGCACCTCCCCCCACACCCCCCCTCTCAGTGCACCTCCCCCCGCACCCCCCCTCTCAGTGCACCTCCCCCCGCAACCCCCCTCTCACTGCACCTCCCCCCGCTGCCCCCCCCTCTCACTGCACCTCCCCCCGCTGCCCCCCCCTCTCACTGCACCTCCCCCCGCTGCCCCCCCCTCTTAGTGCACCTTCCCCCCGCCCCCCCACCACTCTCAATGCACCTCACCTCGCCGGTCTCTCACTCTGACAGCACCTCGCGTTTGACCGGGATGGGAGTAACACTCTCAAAACAGGATTGCTGATTTAAAGTTACTCCAAACTTATTCTGCTTAATGTCTAAACCAATATATTTAAAATACGCTGAAGCCTGGATTCCAATCTTAAATTGTACTTTAATCTTATTCATAACTATTACCTCAAATTCCACAGTATCACCCCATAAGAAATCATCAACATGTATTGTGAAGATGCCTGAAAGTTGCTCTTTTTCATCCCAATAAAAGATTGTGTATCAGCTTTTAGTTGAACACAGCCTACTTTCAGCAAAACAGATCACAGAAAAAATACCACAACCTCGAGGCATCATTCAGGCCATGAACATAATTGTTTAGCTTCCATAGTTTCCTTTCTGCATTGCTTGCCTCTTTGGGCAGTTTCAGAAATATTTCTTTCTGAAAATTTTTAGTCTGCAGGAACGTACTTCTTACATAAACATTCGGCCCCTCGAGTCTGCTCTGCCATTCAATAAGATCATGGCTGATGTTTGTGTTTCGATTTCCACATTCCCATCTAACCCCGCTAACCTTTGATTCCCTTGCCTAACAAGAATCTGTCTATTTCTGCCTTAAAAATATTCAATGACCCTTTCGGAGGCACAATTCCAAAATCGCACAACCCTCTGAGAGAAAATATTTCTCCTCATCTCTGTCCTAAAAGGGTGATCCCTAATTTTAAAACAGTGCCCCCTAGTTCTGGACTCACCCACCAGAGGAAACATCCTTTCCATGTTCACCTTGTCAAGACCATAAGGGATCTTATATACTTCAATCAAATCATCCCTCATTCTTCTAAACTCCTGTGGAAACAAGCCCAGTCTGTCTAACCTTTCCTCATAAGATAACCCACTCGTTCCAAGTTTCAATCTAGTAAATCTCCTTTGAACTGCCTCCAAGGCATTTATATCTTTCCTTAATTAAGGAGACCAAAACTGCACACAGTATTTGAGGCGCGGTCTCACCAATGCCCTGTATAACTGAAGCATAACATCCTGACTTTTATGTTCAATTCCTCTCGTAATAAAGGACAACATCCATTGGCCTTCTTAATTACTTGCTGTACCTGCAGACTAACGTTTTGTGACTCATGCACTAGAACACCTAGATTCCTCTGCACCTCGGAATTCTGCAGCCATCCCGTGTTTAAGTAATACTCTGCTTTTTTATTCTTCCTGCCAAAGTGAACAACTTCACATTTTCCCACATTAAACTCCATTTCCAGATTTTTGCCCACTCACTCAACCTATCTATATCTGTCTGCAGCCTCCTTATGTCCTCTTCACAACATACTTTCCTACCTATCTTTGTGTCATCTGCAAATTTAGCTACCATGCCTTCACTCCCCTCATCTAAGTCATCGATGTAAATTGTAAAAAGTTGAGGCCCCAGCGGGACTCCACTTGTCATATTCTGCCAATCAGGAAAAAATCCATTTTATGCATACTCTCCGTTTTCTGCCAGCCAGCCAATCTTCTTGTCCATGCTAATATGTTACCCCCTACGCCACGAGCTTTTATTTTCCACAACAGTCTTTGATGTGGCACCTTATCAAATGCCTTCTGGAAATCCAAGTACAGTACGTCTACAGGCTCCCCTTTATCCACAATGTCAATTAATCTACACTCCCACGAATATGCAGCTAAAACAGCTAAACAGACTTTTAGGATTATTCATCCAGTGTGAGAGAGTCCAGTATCTCCCAGTCTCTCTTCGAAACCCCAAGCAATGAGCCTCACTTCAGCCTTATAAGTCTCATGTACAGGACCTTTTCCGTATAATCCATCTATGCAACGAGACTGGCTGTCTCCTCTCTGCTACTTCAGAATAAACTGCGAATTCCTTCCAACTATGAAATTCCATTTCTTTTGCCTCCCTTATTTGTTTATCCTCCAGTTAATTGGCAGCCACCAAAACCTCAGGGTCATGAAGACCTCTAGTCCCACCTTGAGGCTGTTCTGTTCTGTAGCCATCCTTTCATTGGGTAATCTCTTCAAGATTCGGCCTCTACTTGCACTTTTGGGACTACCACTGTAAGGTCTCTCTCTCTCATACATACACATGGTCAGAGACTCTTTCTCCAGTGTGTAATCGTTTTCTAAACGCAAGAGTCACTTTCAGACCCACGACTAGAATTCTCACGTTCTTACCTTCCATTCCTTTACCCCATTGTGCCAGTCCACAGACCTCACTTCTTGGCCAGACATTTAACCAATATCTAAACTTGCCAGTAGCTTTTCCTGCATGTCCCACAATAGTCACATCTCTTCATTCACTGGGCCCTTCTGGAAAATATGCACCCATCTTAGGCAACTGGCCTTCGGATGTGATAACCCTGTTTTATGCATCATGATCCCTCAGCCTACAACCATCCGGCCCCTGTATTCTGTTCCTCAGGACTGTCATCGAAAAACACGAGTATGTCAGGTACAGGGCGTGCCTCATCACCTTCTATAAGCTACTCCTGGGAGTTTGTAATCAATCCCGATTAGCCATGAGGAATGAATCTTAATAGTTTGATTACCATGTTGGATAACCACGGTCTTACCATCATACCCTATTACCTTACTAGGACTTTTCTAGCCCTTACGTCCCTCTCTTTTGTAATACACCGTACCCCCAGAATAAAAGTTTACCTCAGACAGTATTATACAATGCCTTAGAGCTCTCCAAATTTTCCCCGAGAGCTTTGATGAAAGCTCCTCCTCCCTGCATGAATAGCATCAAACGTGCAGAAAGAATGTACCATTTCTGGTCCCCTTCAGGGCAGGGGAGACTATTGGACTCCTCCCAAAGACCAATTGATAGGGGCTAAACCCTCTAACCACCTGAAATGAGTTCTTTACATGAACTGCTCATTCCAGTGCTGTTGTCAATTTGCAGTTTGATTAATCTGTTAAGATTTTATGCAGCATTTCATTGATCACCATGTGATTCCTTTCAAAGTCTACTGCTGAAAGGACTTTCAGTGTGGTGTTCATGACCAGAATGTTCATGTTTTTCATGCAATTCTCCAAACTCGTCATTAGCAAGTTCCCTTCCATTGTCAGTCAGAAACTTAGCTGGTGCTTCAAGTCCAGTTCCTATCCATTAATCTACAATCGCCCTTTTATCCTTGCCATGTATTACTGTAGAAAGACTGAGTCGGGTTGCCATGTTTATAAAGTGTGAAATGTAAACATTGCTATCATTGACCCATACCTTTAGATCCATGACAAATACCTCATTAATGTACCAATGGATGGCTTACAATAGGATGTGGCAATGTCCCCCAATTCTTTTTACATATTTCACATTTTCCACTAATCTCTTGATATGCCTTGTATATACCTCATCATCCACACCTGCATCCTTTAGGAGGATTTTAAATCTTTGATATGAAGTGTGAGCAAATTGTCTGTACAGCTTAAAGACAATTTGTTTTCCTCCTCTCTGATTCTTAACACCTTATACCATTTATATTTCTCTAACATTCTAATTAGAAACATCAGGTTTTGTTAAAGGGATACAATAATCCTCTGATTGGATAAACTGCAGATCCACTGACTTTTCAAAAACAATTGTTTTATCATGTTCCATCTCCAGTTTAGTTGTCCCTTTTTCATGTAAAGCTTACTTAAACAGCAAAGGTATCTCACTAGATATTACAACAGTACTAATAAAGTGGCTTACTCCAGCTATTTTGCATGGCATCATCATATTTTTTAGTGACCTCAATGTGTTGTCATACCTAAATCCCAAATAAGTAGAACTTTCATGTTGTCTGACTTATGTCAATCCTTACTACTGAGTGAATCTAGGTAACATTTTAGCTAATCTGTTCCACACACAGTTGAGGTGCAACCCCTTTCTAACGCTGCACAGTTAAATGAATCTGTGACTAATACACTCATTACCAGGTGAAAGCTTTTTGTGACGAGTACAGCTCCTTCAAACTGATCATTATCATCTTCTTCAGACTCTGAATTCTTTGTGTCATGCGTCACTTTGAGAATTCTGCTTTGGGTAGTTCATCGCATGATGATATTTTGAGTTATACCTGAAGCACCTGTTAGCTGCTTCCTAGGACTAGCTGGGGTTTATTCGCTTAGTATTGTTGCTCCAATCCCGTCGTCTGCTGTGGTATCCAAATCTGCTAAAAGTACTTTTATCCTCATTCCTTCTTCTCTAATTCTTTTTTTTTGTACTGGTGCCTCTGTCTTTGGAAGCAGTTCAGAGCAGGTTTACTAGATTAATACCTGGAATGGGCGGGCTGTCTTATGAGGAAAGGTTGGACAGAGTAGGCTTGTATCCGCTGGAGTTTAGGAGATTAAGAGGTGACTTGATTGAAACATACAAGATCCTGAGGGGTCTTGACAGGGTGGATGTGGAGAAGATGTTTCCTCTGGTGGGAAAATCCAGTACTTGGGGCCACTGTTTAAAAATAAGGGGTTGCCCGTTTAGGGTAGAGATGACGAGAATTTTTTTCCCTCTGGGGGTCGTGTGTTTTTGGAACTCTCTTCCTCAAAAGGCGGTAGAAGCAGAGTCTTTGAACATTTTTAAGGCAGAGCTAGATAGATTCTTGATAAGCAAGGGGGTGAAAGGTTATCAGGGGTAGGTGGGAATGTGGGGTTGAGGTTACAATCAGATCAGCCATGATCTTATTGAATGGCAGTGCATGCTCGAAGGGCTGAATGACCTACTTCCGCTCCTAATTCGTATGTTCGAATGGCTGTGTCTTTTGAAATCTATCAAAATCTGACCATGCCTCGTGGACATCACACTGATCATCTTTCTGGTAAATTCCAACCATGAAACCTACTAGAAGAGTCAAACCTTCCACATTATCCAAGTGACGAACTTCCAGCTCACCAAATACTTTGCTTCTGATTTTTACTTTTGTTCGGAAGCGACAATGCCAAGCCCATACCTTGTTTCCTCTTTGGTAGGGATGTAACCTGTGTCCACATATCCACTGCATTCTTCCACTAGTCATAAGATACAGCCTCTGAGAACATCGATGGTTAATCATACGCTGACAATTTACATTTGCTTTCAGCCATTCTCCACAAAAGCCACTCAGATTGTAATCTTCTGTCTCAAGAAAAAATCCTTAGTTTCAACCCTCACCTTTAGGTAACCATTCTCTGCAGCCATGTTAAACTTCTGATAGTCAGTTGGTGAAGGAGAAGGACAGGAGTCAATCTTTACTCAGTTTTCGATTTATTCACAAAGTCAAACATTACAGCCCAGCTGAGGCTGATAGACAGTTGTCAGGTTAGGGTATTAAGGGATCATGGAGGGTATATGGAGTTAGATACAGATCAACCAGATACAGCAAAGGCTATGGGCCCTGACAAGATTCTGGCTGTGGTGCTGAAGATTTGTGTTCCAGAATGAGCTGCACCCTTAGCCAAGCTGTTCCAGTACAGCTACAACCAACAATGTGGAAAATTGCCCAGGTATGTCCTGTACACATAAAGCAGGACGAATCCAATCCGGCCAGTTACTGCCTCAGCAGTTTACTCTTTATCATCAGCAAAGTGATGGAAGGTGTTGGCAACAGTTCTATCAAGCGGCAGTTACTCAGCAATAACCTGCTCACTGAAGCTCAGTTTGGGTTCCAACGGGGCCACTCAGCTCCTGACCTCATTACAGCCTTGGTTCAAACATAGACAAAAGAGTTGAACTCAGGAGGTGAGGTGAGAGTGACAGCCCTCGACATTAAGGCAGTATTTGACCGAGTGTGTCATCAAGGAACCCTAGCAAAACTGGAGTCAATGGGAATCGGGGGAAAACTCTCCACTGGTTTGAGTCATACATGGAACAAAGGCAGATGGTTGTGGTTGTTGGAGGCCAATCATCCCAGGACAACATTGCAGGAGTTCCTCAGGGTAGTGTCCTAGGCCCAATCATCTTCAGCTGCTTCATCAATGATCTTCTTGCCATTATAAGGTGAGAAGTGGGGATCTTTTGTTCAGTAGCATTTGCAACTCCTCAGATACTGAAGCAGTCCATGTTGAAATGCAGCAAGACCTGGACAACATTCAGGCTTGGGCTGATATGTGGCAAGTGACATTGTGCCACTAAGTGCCAGGCAATGACCATCTCCAGCAACAGAAAATCTAACCATCTCTCCTTGCCATTAAATGGCATTACCATCAATGAATCCCCCACCATCAACATCCTGGGAGTTACCAATGGCCAGGAACTTAACTGGACCAGACATATACATACTGTGATTACAGAAGCAGGTCAGGGACTGACAATTCTGCAGTCAGTAACTCACCTCCCAACTCTCCAAAGCCTGTCCACTATCTACAAAGTACAAGTCAGGAGTGTGAAGTGTGATGGATTACTCTCCACTTGCTTTGATGAGTGCAACTCCAACAACACTCAAGAAGCTCGACATTATCCAAGACAAAACAGTGTGCTTGATTGGCACTCCATTCACCACTTTCAACATTCACTCCATCCACCACGGACGCACAGTGCAATGTGTACCATCTACAAGGTACACTGCAACAACTTTCCAAGACTCCTTTGATAGCCCCTTCCAAACCTAAAACCTCCATTGCAGAGTTGTCCAACATACGGCCCAAGTGCCAGAGACTGGCCCGCCAAAGGCTTCTATCTGGCCAGCCAAACAGTGTTCAAAATACACTAAGTGGATGTGAGAGATTCTGTAAGGAGTTGCTCCTTCAATCACAGGCTGTTTCTCTCCAGCATTTGCTGCTGATTGGCTATTCAGGAGTGAAATCAAGGAACACTTTTTCACACAAAGGTTAGTGGAAATCTGTAACTCACTCTCCCAAGTCTGTGGATGCTGGGGGTCAACTGGGGCCTTTAAGGATGAGATTGTCATTTTTTTTATTAGGGAATTGAATCACGGAATATGGATTAAAGGTAGGTAAAGGAAGTTTTGGCACAAATCAGCTAATTCTAATAGAATGATAGAACAGGCTGGAGGGGGCTGTACGGCTGACTGGTTCCTATTCCAAAATTTCTAATGCCTCATCTTCCAAAATTTGCTCACCTGCCCCATGAATGAGAAAAAAATTGAAATGTGGACCCTTATATAAAAGGTTGGACATTCCCACTCTACCACCTAGAAGGACAAGGGCAGCAGGCACATGGGAACACCGCCTCCTACAATTTCCCCTCCAAGTCACTCACCATCCTGACTTGGAACTATATTGCTGTTCCTTCAATGTCACTGGGTCAAAATCCTGGAACTCCCTCCCTTACAGCACTGTGGGTGCACCTACACCACATGTACTGCAGCTCACCACCACCTTCTCAAGGGAAATTAAGGATGGGCAATAAATGCTGGCCTCGGCAGCAATGCTCACACCCTACATACGAATAATAAAAAAGCCATGGTCTAACTGAATCTAAAGGAACAGACTCAAGGGGCTGAATGGTCTCTTCCTGTTTTCTCTCATTCTTCACTTGTGAGCCCGGGAAGCAAACATCAGCATCAGACTCAAAACTAGGAACACCCAACAGTCAAGCTCAGCCCTGCCTGCAGCTCTTGAAGCTCAGGGAGATATCACAAGCAGGAAGACACGAAGGCCAAATATAGGAGCTGCCCCAATGTCCTCAAGTTTTACTGAGGTACGTGCTGGTGCAGAGCCAAGGGAGCCTAACTTGGTGTCTAACTGCACTGCACCGGGCCAGTCATATGCACAATATCTGCAAATAGAAGATGCAACAAAGAAATAAGAACAAGGATAGTGATGGCAAAGATCATATTTGCGAAGAAGAGACGGTTACTAATTGGAAAGGTAAATAAACAATTCAAAAAGCATCCTGTAAAGAGTTTGATTTGAAGCGTTGTTTTGTATGGATGTGGATATGAGACATGGACCTTATGGAAAAGGAAGAGATGATGTTGCTAAATAGCTTTGAAATGTGGTTTTGGAGGAGAATGGAAAAGACCAGTTGGACAGAAAAAAAACAAATGATGAAATGCTGTGGAGTGTAAATGAACAAAGACAATTATATGAAAATAATTCGGAAAAGGCAGACTAGGTAGGACACATTTTAATAGGAAATGGACTTGTAAGAGACATAATGGAAGGAAGATTTCAAGGAAAAAAGAGGAAGAGGAAGGAAGAAAATACCAATGTTAGGTGGCTTGAAAATTGATGGAAGATATTGGCAAATGAAAAGAATGGCACGGGATAGAGAGATAGAGAAAGTCTACTCTCAGCCAAGGACCTGTCTTCGGCTAGAGAATACATGATGATGAGCCGCATCAACTGGGGAATGTGCTCCAACTCTCGGCACCAATTTCCTCGTCCTGCTGAGCACAAAACACACTGGCTCATAAAGCAAACTCAAACCGAGCTCAAGAATATGGAGATTATTTATTAAACATAAAGTGATGGAGTGTAGACCAGCTGAGAGGGTGGGAGTACGTGGTGTAATCTATGCAGCCTGGTATTTCGACACTGAATAAATTAATCAAAAACCGGACAATTTTTACAGTAATGTTCCGCCGCACACCACATGGGATCACTTTTCCTTTGCCAAGTGTCTAAACATGTACAGCTAGTGCCACCTACAATGCAGGTATAAGACATGGTCATTCATTTCACACCGAAAACAAAACTGAAATGCATACCTTAAATTTGATCATTGTGAAGAATGTCTGATGTGAATTAACTTTTAATGATATTAGGCTACGATTCTGAATTTAAAAAGATTAAAATGATTGTGTGGGATCATTATTGGTTGTAGGCTGAGTGGCTGCTGCTCCAGGTGTGACAGTCCCATGCAGATTCGTGAATGACATGACATGCCTAGAGCGCAATGTTGGGTGCATTGCTGGGCGCACTACCACTGCCCGCAAAGTCTTCTCCACCTGACAAAACTATACACTTTCAGCCATATCTTCCTATCTTGGCCGAAGCAGAAATGGGCAGCGCAGCCTCTCCAGGGTAAGTCCAGCGAGTGAGGGGTGAGGGAGAGGACAGGGGAGGAAAGGACATGTCCCCTTTACATGGAAGTGGTTGGCGTATACATGCAAGTTTTAAAGGTCTCAAGTCTTTTAATAGTGTGGGCAAGTGAATGGATTAGTCTAGTAGCTGGATGATCGGGTGGGGGGGGTAGTTTGGTCTGGTCAGTGGGTATGGACCAGTGGCCTGGGGGATAGTCGGGTGAGGGATAGTTGGGACCGGTTTGGGGGTAGTCAGGTTATCGGTGTGGGTGGGGACGTTGGATCAGGTCAGAGGTAGTTGGGATGATGTCAGTGGGGGTGTTGGGGACTGGGTTGTAGATCTCAGTTGGCGAAGGCTAACAACTGAGTTGCACCAGGAATTAAACTGTCCAACATTTCCAGGGTAACTATGCAGGTAAGGCCCACTTATCTGGCCCAAATCTCAGTCCTGAACTCGAGGGATTCCTGACCCGTATCTCCCAACATATGCCCCATCGCCAACAAGACCCGAAGATCTGGGCCCTGGTTTTCACTTTTATTCTCCATGAAGAGCATAATTCACCCTCTCCCTCACTTCCCATAAATAACAGTGCAAAAACTGACCCCGCCGCCCCCCACCCCAATAAATGACGGTGCTAACACTGAAATGGCAGAAAGGAACACTGGAAATTCAAAACTCAAAAAATAAGCGATTATTTCATCATTGCTGTCACCAGGCTTATTTCATGCTTCAGCACCAGCGTACTAAACAAAAAAAGAGGTCCAACTCTTCTTTAATATGGATGATACTCTTTGATTTATCTACCAAATTGCTTCCATTCACTGCAGACAGACCCAGTCAACAGCACATTCCAAAGCCAATCCAGTTACAACCTTAACCCTTAATGTACAACAAGGTTCAAGTGAAGCTGGTGATAGCGCCACCCCCTCACCATCACATTTCACTGAAATCCTACTGATGGGTCATGGTACAGATGAGTTAATGCATGACATTTGGGACTCCTCTCTCCCCATGGCTGGGCAGCGAGACACTTACCATCGAAGAGATGCTCAGCACCTTCCTTCACCAAGCAACTAATATTAAGCGGGATGAAAAGCTGAGTTCGCAGTGGATCTCCATACAGGTAGCTGGGTAGTGCAAATGGGCCTTCGAGAACAGGTACCAAGAGAAATCCGCAGGAGGTGGCCTTCCTGTGCCAGCCTTGCACCTAGATGAGTAAATCAAATGAATGGTTAATAAGTCTGCCAATTAACCAGAGTAGTTTCAGCAGCTGAGCCCGCTTTTAAGTCCACCTGCAATCCAGACGCTAATGTTTTCATAGTTAGTCATCAAAGGGGCTGTGACCCTGGCAGATTCCCACCTCTGCCCACTTTTGCCAAAGGTTTTTGCACTCTGATTGTTATTCCAATTGGCACCAGCTGAGCACACAGCCAAGATCCTCCTTGCCCACTGTGGGGCCGGCAGGGGGGAGACATCTCCCCCATTGCTGCTAAACATGGTCCACAATTCCCAGCACCAATTTGTGCCCAAAGTTACCAGAATTCTTTTGGAAAATGGCCAATAGTGATGCTGGCCATTCACATCATGGCAGAATTTGCTGTTGATAAGATCACTTCCTCCTACACTGTCAGGGGAAGAGAGGCTGATAAAGCAAAGTTCCTTGCATGCCCCTTGAACAGATTTCCTAAGAGCAATCATTCAAAGCAAACAATAACATCGAATTTTTAAAAAATACACATCAATCAGAACAATATACGAACTTTGGAATGTATCATTCGCAACTGTCACAGAAATCAATCTAAGTTTCTATGTTCAGGATGGTTGCATATTCTATTTAGCTACATGCAGAAGTGAAGTTTTAGCCTCAATATGAATTTGGGGGAAGGAGAGAGGGTGGAGGAAGAAGTTTAGTGGTCGAATGTAACGGGCTGGATCTAATGGGCATTTCCGGGACACACTTCCTGCAAGGACATCGGATCGCAAGGTTGGGGGGGGGCATGGGGGAGGTAGATGTTCCGTTACTGGGGGTGGATGACAGGTTTGCTTAGCTGTGGGAGAAGCATTCCTCTCCTCTGGGCCCACAAGCTGTGCTGGAAAAGCACTTCTCTGTTCCATCTATTCCTTGCTGCCGTTTAGCTGGCAGGTTTCCCCGAGGCCTGGGAAACTCCACGTCCCAGCATTGAAGCTAAAAAGAGGAAAAAACCCTGAAGCACACAGCCTCATGAAAGTATATCAATGAGCAACCTACCTCCAGGGAGCTTGTTATCTATCTGTTCCCATCCCACCTCTGTCAGAATGGGAAGATGGGTTTGGGTTTGAGATTTATTTTTACACTTTTGCTTCCCACATGACCCAAACCCATTGTTTATAAGGTTTAAAATTCCCCTCCTGGTAGTTAATAGATTTTAAAATCTATTTTTGAAATATTCCAAGCTGCTGATATTTTCTTTATTTGGGTGAAAATTCAAAGAAGGAAGGCAATGGCAGCAGAAGTATATTGAGCTCAAAGTTTGTACTGTCATTCAATCAGCTCATGTACCCGACCAGCTCCAGTCCATATCCTCGTCAAGCAACAGCCCGAGATAGTCATAGCTTACAGATAATGTCCCAGATACCACCATCACCATGCCTGGTATGTCCTGTCCCACTCGTAGGACAGCCCCAGCAGAGTGGCAGCACAGTGGTATATAGTTGGGAGAGAGTTGCCCCGTGAGTCCTCAACATTGACCCCGGACCCCATGAAGTCTCATGGCATCAGGTCAAACATGGACAAGGAAACCTCCTGCTGATTACCACGTACCGCCCTCCCTCAGCTGATGAATCAGTGCTCCTCCATGTTGAACACCAGTTGGAGGAAGCACTGAGGGTGGCAAGGGTGTAGAATGTACTCTGGGTGGGGGACTTCAATGTCCATCACCAAGGGTAGCTCGGTAGCACTGGTACAGATCGAGCTGGCTGAGTCCTAAAGGACATAGCTGCTGGACAGGATCTACAGCAGATTGTGAGAGAACCAACAAGAGGGAAAAACATACTTGACCTCATCCTCACCAACCTGCCTGCCGCAGATGCATCTGTTCATGACTGTATCGGTAGGAGTGACCACCGCACAGCCCTTATTTAGACAAAGCCCTGTCTTCACAATGAGGATACCCTCCATTATGGTGTACAGCACTACCACCGTGCTAAATGGGACAGATTTTGAACAGATCTAGCAACTCAAGACTCATGGACAACCATGAGGCACCGTGGGCCATCAGCAGCATCAGATTGTACTCAACAACAATCTAGAGCCTCATGGCCCAACATATCCCCCACTCTACCATTAACACCAAGCCAGGGGGTCAACCCTGGTTCAGTGAAGAGTGCAGGAGAGCATGCCAGGAGCAGCACCAGGCATATCGAAAAATGAGGTGTCAACCTGATGAAGAAACAACACAGGACTACTTGAGTGCCAAACAGCATAAGCAGGAAGTGATAGACCAACAGGTCAGATCGAAGATCTGCAGTCCTGCCACATACAGTCATGAATGGTGGTGGATAATTAAACAACTTACTGGAGTAGGCTCCACAAATATCCCCATCCTCAATGATGGGGGAGCCCAGCATATCAGTGTAAAAGATAAGGCATTTGCAATAACCTTCAGCCAGAAGTGTTGAGTAGATGATCCATCTTGGCCTCCTCCAGGGGATCTCAGCATCACATATGTCAATCTTCAGCAAATTCGATTCGCTCCATGTGGTATCAAGAAATGGCGGAAGGCAATGGATACTGCAAAGGCTATGGGCCCTGACAATATTCCAGCAATAGTATTGAAGGCCTGTGCTCCAAAACCTGCCACGCCCCTAGCCAAGCTGTTCCAGTAAAGCTACAACACTGGCATCTACCCAGCAATGTAGAAAATTGCCCAGGTATGTCCTGTACACAAAAAGCAGGACAAATCAAAGTCGGCCAATTACCTCCCCATCAGTCTACTCTCAGCCATCAATAAAGTAATGGAAGGGTCATCAACAGTGCTATCAAGCGGCACTTGCTTAGCAATAACCTGCTCACTGGTGCTCAGTTTAGGTTCCGCCCGGGTCACTCGGTTCCTGACTTCATTAGAGCCTTGACACAAACATGGACAAAAGAGCTGAACTGCCGAGGTGAGGTGAGAATGACTGCCCTTGGCATTAAGGAGCTCTAGCAAAACTGGAGTCAATGGGAATCAGGGGAAAAACTCTCCACTGTTTGGAGTCATACCTAGCGCAAAGGAAGATGGTTTTGGTTGTTGGAAGGCAACCATCTCAGTTCCAGGGCATCACTGTAGGAATTCCTCAGGGTAATGTCCTAGGCCCAACCACCTTCAGCTGCTTCATCAATGACCTTCCTTCCATCATAAGGTCAGAAGTGGGGATGTTCGCTGATGATTGCACAATGTTCAGCACCATTCACGGTTCCTCAGACCCTGAAGCAGTCCATGTCCAAATGCAGCAAGGCCTAGGCAATATCCAGGCTTGGGCTGACAAGTGGCAAGTGACATTGTGCCACACAAGTGCCAGGCAATGACCATCTCCAACAAGAGATAATCCAACTATCGCCCCTTGATGTTCAATGGCATTACCATCACTGAATCCCCCACTATCAACATCCTGGAGGTTACCATTGACCAGAAACTGAACTGGATTAGCCATATAAATCCTGTGGCTGCAAGGACAGGTCAGAGGCTAGATATCCTGCAGTGAGGCACTCACCTCCTGACTCCCCAAAGATGTCAACCATCCACAAAACACAACTCAGGAGCATAATGGAACACTCTCCACTTGCCTGGATGAGCTCAGCTCCCACAACACTCAAGAAGCTGGACACCATCCAGGACAAAGCAGCCCACTTGATTGGCACCACATCCACAAACATTCACTCCCTCCACCACTGACACACAGTGGCAGCAGTGTGTACCATCTACAAGATGCACTGCAGGAACTCACCAAGCCTCCTAAGACAGCACCTTCCAAGCCCACAACTGCTACCATCTAGAAGGACAATGGGAGCAGAAAAATGGCAACACCGCCACCTGGAAACTGTCCACCGCCCCCGCAAGCAACTCGCCATCCTGACTTGGAAATATGTTACTGTTCCTGGATCAAAATCCTGGAATTCCCTCCCTAACAGCACTGTGGGTGTACCTACACCACATGGAGTGCAGCAGCAGCCCATCACCACCTTCTCAAAGGCACTTAGGGATGGGTTATAAATGCTGGCTTAGCCAGCAATGCCCACATCCTGTGAATTAGTAAAACCAAAAAATCCCTTCAAACCCAGACCCAACAAAAATAATCTCAGGTTTGAATTCTTCAATTGACTCCCAGCCTCAGTAGCAATGTGAAGGAGAGTATTCCAGATTTACACCATTTCAGAAAATGCTTTATTAGCTGTTGAACACTGTGGGCCATTCTGTGGTGATGGAAGGCGCAATATAAGCAGAAGGTGGTTCCCTTTTTAGTGTAGGTGTCGTGATTCTGGATTTCTGCACAGTGATGATGCACAGAGAAGGAAAATTGTGAAGGGAGGATGTGTTTGAAACTCAGGAAGGATAAGAGAGAAAAATACAGGTAAACATGAAGCATATGTAACACTGATGAACCTTGATACAACACAGGGGTGAGAAGCAAGACAAGGACTGGCTACCAAACGACAAGCTACCAAAATGAAATGCCACACAAGTCCTGCACCAAAACCTGAGAATTCACTCTCAGGACATGGGCATCACTGACAAGATTGGCTTTTATTGCCCATCTTTAGTTCCCCGTAAGCTGGTGCTGAGTCACCTTGAACCGCTGTTCGCAGTCAGTTCAGAGTACATTTGCTTTTGCAACTCCCGTCACCCCAGGCAAAGTGGATTTCTGACTGATGAAGCTGAGACTGTGTTTGTGAGTTTGAATTCAGTGAAACACTATTAGAATAAGAACATAAGTTAAGGAAACAGATCTGCATTGAGATTAATGTAGATAAAATGTAAACAGGGCTAATGGAGCAGATTGACATTTATGTTATCACACAGCAATCGGGGGCCATTTTGAAAGGTACCAGCCATTAACTTGCGAACTTCATGTATGTTCAAATGCATCTCATTTCACTCAGTACCTGTGGCTGACTAAGCTCATTTACACTTTCAGCTGTGTTCACATTTTGGTGTTAAGAAAATTTAAACTTGAAAAAATTACAATGAGGTAGAGAAAAGAAAAATGAAAATGGGGAGAAAGTCAGGAAATAGGGAGAAATGGAATGTGAAAATAGGGAGAAGGAATTAAGAAATAGGGAAAAAGATGACATGAGGATAGAGAGAAAGGAGGGAAGGAGAGAATGAGCAAGAGCACAATAGGGGAAAGCATTTGAGAGGGGGTGAGAGTGAGCAAGGTGCAAGTCTGGAGAGACTATGGATTGAAGGGTATTGGAAGAAGATAAGATTGACCTGGGAAAATAAAACAGATTCAATGGTCTTTTTCCTCATGCTTAAGAATTCTTGTTTGAAAATGGCAGAAATTATTCGGATTTAGAAAAGTTAAAATTTTACATCAAAAATATTGTTTGTTCTTTCCTCGAAGTGCAATGAGAGATGAGCAAATATTTGCTGTTTTCTGATTGTTGTCAATGATGTCACAGGCTATAAACTACTGGTAAAACATTTTGCAGTTTATTATTATAATGCACCAAAGGCACCTTCTGGACTGCAAGCTTTTCTCCTCAGCCATCTCAGAATATATCTGTACTTTCTCTAACAAATCACATATCCTGTCACACCAGATAGCGTGGGACTGTTTGTTATTATATCTACTCTTATACTTGCACCAACACCTGTGCTCTTGGCAATGGCTCCTGACATCTGAGTCTCTCACTGTTGACTATAAACCAAAAATAAATCTGACTGTTCTCGGCAAGGTCAATGGCTGTGAAGACACTGCAAAAACTCAACGCCATCCAGGACAAACTAGTCCATTTGACCAGCAGCCCATCTATCACCTTAAATATTCACTCCTTCCATCACCGGCGCATAGTGACAGCAATGTGTATCATCTACAAGATGCACTGCAACAACTCATCAAGACTCCTTCAACAGCACAAATGTTGTCCAATCGGGGAACCACATCTAATGTTGGACACTGTGTTTTGAGTTTTGTAAGCATGGGCTGGTTGGGTGCGGTCTGTGCCTTACCCATTGTGAACAGCGGCTGGGGCATGCTGTGGGATCCGAGATTGGACAACATTTGCTAAATAATCCTCAGTGTGCTAAGAATTACACTGACACCAATTTAAGACTGTCAGTCAGGCTCGCAGTGTGGCGCATTTGGGTGTGCTGGAAACTACATATATTAATACACAGGGCCCTGTTCTTTGCAGACAGAAAGAACATGTACACAAATTGCGCCTGTTTCAGCTAAACAAAATAAGTGATAGCCATTCACTGATTCATTACTCAGAACAATGCCTTGACCAATCAGGTCAATCAAGTTGCCTGGTTTAAATTTCAAACAATGCTTGGCAGTTAACTGTCAGTCACCATCACTGGTGCATCCTCCATGGCAATGCCCCTATCAATCAGAGTCCACTTGCCAACTAATCAGCACTCTCTTCCCATACAGTATAATTTGTTATTTTCTGTTTCTATTGGTATTCTTGCAAAGTGGCCTGATGAGTGCAAGGTGAAAATCTTCGACAGGTCTCTTTTTTCAGCAATGCCAAAATCCGAGAACCCCGTTTGCTCTCCGGCACCTTCTGAAAGGTAACTAGAGATGGGCCATAAATACATACGAACATACAAATTAGGAGCAGGAGTAGGCCACTTGGCCCATCGAACCTGCCCCGCCATTCAATAAGATCATGGCTGATCAACCCCACATTCCTGCCTACCCCCTGATAATCTTTCACCCCCTTGTTAATCAAGAATCTATCTACCTCTGCCTTAAAAATATTCAGACCCTGCTTCCACTGCCTTTTGAGGAAGGGAGTTCCAATGACTCATGACCCTCAGAGAAAAAAATTCTTCTCATCCCTGTCTTAAATGAGTGACTCTTATTTTTAATCCATGACCCCTAGTTCTAGATTCTCCCACAAGAGGAAACATCTTCTTCACATCCACCCTGTCAAGACCCCTCAGGATCTTAAAGGTTTCGGTCAAATCGCCTCTTACTCTTCTAAACTCCAGTGGATACAAGCCTAACCTGCCCAGCCTTTCCTCCTAAGACAATCCACCCATTCCTGGTATTGAAGGGTCATGAGGACTCGAAACGTCAACTCTTATCTTCTCCGCCGATGCTGCCAGACCTGCTGAGTTTCTCCAGGTAATTCTGTTTTTGTTTTGCATTCCTGGTATTAGTCTGGTAAACCTTTTCTGAACTGTTTCTAATGTATATACATCTTTCCTTAAATAAGGAGGCCAGTATGATACACAGTGCTGTAGATGTGGTCTCACCAATGCCCTGTACAACTGAAGCATAACCGTCCTACTTTTGTAATCAATTCCCCTCACAATAAATTATAACAGCCTATTAGCTTTCCTAATTACTTGCTGTACCTGCATACTAGCCTTTTATGATTCATGCGCGAGGACACCCAGATCCCTCTGAATCCTAGAGCTCTGAAATCTCTCACCATTTAGATAAGCTTTTTTATTCTTCCTGCCAAAATGGACAATTTAACATTTCCCCACATTATACTCCATCTGCCAGATCTTTGCCCACTCACATAACCTATCTATGTCCCGTTGTGGCCTCCTTATATCCTCTTCACAATTTACTTTTCTACCTACCTTTGTGTCCTCAGCAAATTTAGCAACCATACCTTTGGTCCCTTCATCCAAGTCATTTCTATAAATTGTAAAAAGTTGAGGCCTAGCACTGATCCCTGTGGCACATCACTTGTCATATTCTGTCAACCAGAAAAAGATCCACTTATGCTAACTCGCTGCTTCCTGTTAGCTAGCCAATCTTCTATCCATGTCAATATGTTACCCCCTACAACATGAGCTTTTATTTTCTACAATAACTTTTGATGTGGCAATTTATCAAATGCCTTCTGGAAATTTTAGTACAGTACATCCACAGTTCCCCTTTATCCACAGCACATGTGACTCCTTCAAAGGACTCCAATAAATTGGTTAAACATGATTTCCCTTTCACAAAGCCATGCTGACTCTGCCTGGTTGTCTTGAATTTTTCTAAGTGCCCTACTATAACATCTTTAATAATAGCTTCTAACATTTTCCTGATGATAGATGTTAGGCTAACTGGCCTGTAGTTTCCTGCTTTCCGTCTCTCGCCCTTTTGAATAAAGGAGTTACATTTGCTACTTTCAAATCTAATGGCACCTTCCCTGAACCTAGGGAATTTTGGAAAATTAAAACCAATGCATCAACTATCTCAGTAGCCACTTCTTTTAAGACCTTAGGGTGAAGTCCATCCAGACCTGAGGATTTGTCAGCCTGCAGCCCCAACAATTTGCTCAATACCACTTCCCTGATGATTGTAATTTTCCCGGAGTTCCTCCCTCCCTTCCATTTCCTGATTTACAGCTATTTCCGGGATGTTACTTGTGTCCTCTATAGTGAAGACCGAAACAAAATACCTGTTTAATTCATCCGCCATCTCCCTACTTTCCATTATCAATTCCCCAGACACACTTTCTATAGGACCAAAACTCACTTTGTTAACTCTTTTTAAATTTAAATATCAATAGAAACTCTTACTATCTGTCTTTATATTACTAGCTAGTGTTCCCTCGTACTCTAATATTTCCCCCCTTATTAATCTTTTTGTCATTCTTTGCTGTTCTTTATATTCTTTCCAATCTTCTGACCTGCCGCCTGTCTTTGTGTAATTATATACTTTTCTTTAAGTTTGATATTATCTTTAACTTTTTTAGTTAACCACGGATGGTGGGTCCTCCCCTTGGAATTTTTCTTTCTCATTGGAATATATTTATTGTGTATGTTCTGAAATATCCCTTTAAATGTCTGTCACCTCTTTTTTTAATTCATTCATGAGATGTGGGTGTCACTGGCTAGGCCAGCACTTATTGCCTAGGCCAGCATTTATTTCCCATCCCTTGAGAAGGTGGTGGTGAGCTGCCTTCATGAACCACTGCAGTCCATGTGGCGTAGGTACACCCACAGTGCTGTTAGGGAGGAAGTTCCAGGATTTTGACCCAGCAACAGTGAAGGAACGGCGATATGTTTCCAAGTCAGGATGGTGAGTGACTTGGAGGGGAACCTCCAGTTGGTGGTGTTTCCATGTATCTGCTGCCCTTGTCCTTCTAGATGACAGTGGTTGTGGATTTGGAAGGTGCTGTCTAAGGAGGCTTGGTGAGCTTGTGCAGTGCATCTTGTAGATGGTGGAGCTGCACTCATCCAGGCACGTAGGGAGTATTCCATCACACTTCTGACTTGTGCCTTGTAGATAGTGGACAGGCTTTGGGGAGTCAGGCGGTGAGTTACTCACCACAGGATTCCTAGCCTCTGACCTGCTTTTGTATTATTATGGCTGGTCCAGTTCAGTTTCTGGTCAATGGTAGCACCCAGGATGTTGATAGTGGGGGTTCTGCGATGGTAATGATATTGAATGTCAAGGGGCGACGGTTAGATTCTCTCTTGTTGGAGATGGTCATTGCCTGGCATTTGTGTGTCACGAATGTTACTTGCTACTTGTTAACCCAAGCCTGGATATAGTCCAGATCTTGCTGCATTTGGACATGGGCTGTTTCAGTATCTGAGGAGTTGCGAATGGTACTGAATGTTATGCAATCATCAGCGAACATCCCCACTTCTGACCTTATGATGGAGGGAAGGTCATTGATGGAGCAGCTGAAGATGGTTGGGCCTAGGACACTACCCTGAGGAACTCCTGCAGTGATATCTGGAACTGAGATGATTGACTTCCCAACAATCTTTTGACCTATCCCTTAACCTCATTTGCCAGTTCATTTTAGCTAGCTCCACTTTCATACCCTCATAATTGCCCTTATTTAAGTATAAAATACTGGTCTTGGACGCACTCGTTTCTCCCTCCAAATGAATGCAAAATTCAATCATATTATGATTGCTGCTACCTAGGGGTGCCTTCACTATGAGGTTTTCAATTAATCCTATCACCTTGTACAATACCAGGCCTAGTATAGTCTGCTCTCTGGTTGCCTTGCTATCTAAAACAAATGATGGTCTTGGTGTCAAATACAAATGCCAAAAATGAATTTAAAGTACGGGTTTCCTCATTGCCTAACTTAATCGATCCTAGAAAGTTTACATTTGGGTTACAACTGGGAGTCAGGAACTAGTTTTGACTAAGAAATGCTTCTTTTACATTTGCCAACATTTGTATCATAGATCATAGTTTTCAGTCCTTCCTACGATGTAACTCAACTGTCTGATCCCACCTACCATTTCAAAGAGCACAGCTGATGTTACTGCCATCCAGTGCAACTTGACTTCAAATGCAGCGTTTATTGAGTAGTTCCCATGGTAATAGCAACTGCACCATTCAACACGGTCTGAGCGGTTATTAACATCCACGTCGAGGGTCACCGTCTTCTGTTCAGGGACTGTGGCAGCTGCAGAGGAAGAAGGTCAAGAGGAAGCAGCAGGAACAAATTAGAATGAGACTCAAATCTCACTACATTCAAAGTACTGCACATACCACCAGATTAGCAATGTGGGGAAATCAAGGATGGGGCATAGTCTTGAAATTAGAGCAAGGCCATTTCGGGAAGGAAATCAAGAAGCATTTATTTTTACACAGAAGCTTAGTAGAAATCTAGTACTCTTCCCCAAAAGGCTGCCAATCCTGGGGGGTCAACTGAAAATTTCACGATGAGATTTTTGTTAGAAATTGATATCAACAGACATCTAAGGCAGCTCCAGTAAATAAAGTTCAGGTACAGATCAACCACTTAATTGGGATTTCACCCGTCTCATAGTCCAGCTCTAATTGTAAGATTTTGCCCTCTTGTTTGGGTCCACCCACCAGAGGAAAGTGTTTCTGTGAATCTGACTTGCCAAATCCCTAATCGGAGTATGCTTCTAAAGTGAAGTCTAAACAATAAGGGATTTGCTTATTTGACTGGGTTATTTGAGAAGACTGTTCTATGAGAGGGTCCTTTGATACAGTGGTCCTACCTTGGCAGGAGGACAGAACACAGAGGTATTATTTTACTTAAAGCAAGAAACATCAGCGTGGAAGTGGTGTTGCACGTTCTTGCAGTATTTCAAATAAGTAACTCTGATCATACCTGTTTGCCCCGCGCCTTTACCTTACTTTGGAATAAAGCAGCTCTCTGATGCGAATCAAACATCATCTGATCAAGTGTTAACATGTCAGGCTTCAGAGGGGTTCATGAAACAAATGTGCACTAGACCTAAGTATCTGGCCCAGACAGGAAGTGGGTGGAAGGGAGTACTACTATGACACTCCTGGGTTACATTTCTGCTCGTGTATGGAGAGGGCTGTTACAGGTCAGCTCCCATCAGAGCAAGATTGTGTTCAAGAGGCAATGAGTCCACTAAACCCAAGAAGGTACCTATTGCAGCCCGAATTTGCAGCAAAGAGCAACAACAACTTGCATTTATAAAGCATCTTTAACATAGGAAAATGTCATAAATTGCTTTTGAACAAATTGTTTTTGGATCCTCACTGGCAGAAGGCCGAGGTCAGCTTGCTCAGATCCTCTGTGGGACACAATTAAAAAGAAAGGGCAAAGAAAAAAAAACAGCCTAGGAAAGAAAGCAAAAACCAGAGAGTGCCTCCGCAGCTTGGTATAGATAATTACTGGGTACAGTGCTGAATAAAAAGGAGATAATGGAAGCGATCATTATCTCTCTAGTAAACTCATCACATCTGCATGAATCTGCAATTTGTTGTACCAGCTGTAAATTGTAAGAGTCACTTTATACTGGGAGCTCTGCTTCACTGGGTATTGTCTCCTTACAGATCAGGCTTTCATGAGGACCCTTTCCAACAGCTGTCATAAAGATTGCTTTCCTTACTCAGTTTTTAGGTTCTCCCCCTATCTATGATGATGGTGCTGGGGTACAGGTCCAATGCACCAGGAGCACTGCACTACCTCATCCTGTCAGCTTATGAGTAGCCTAGATGTCAAGGGTGGCATGATATTTTACCATCGTAAGAGTGGGAGATTTATTTTTGTCCTCATCCAATGCAGCAGGTGGACATTTGGGTTCCCGCTTTTGCTCACTACGCAATGTTTTCCCCTCTATTCAAGAACATGGAGGTCAATTGTAGAGTTTTGGCCGAGATCAGCTAATTCAGCACAGATTAAGGAGCTTCTGACCTGTATGGTGTTGTTTTATAAAAAGGTAGTGCCTTCAGTCACTAGCTGCTTCATTCCATGAGTCTGAGCTGGGTTTTAACACAATTCTACAAATGGAAGAAAGCTCAATGCGTTACTGAGGACGGGAAGCTCAAACGGAATTCTAAAATTCAACTGTCAACTTATAGCTGCCTTTCACACCAAATCCCACCCACAATAATCGGAGCAGCTTTCTCTCCCTCCACTCTTGGAATCTCTACAATGCTTTTCATATCCTTGTGGTATTCCAGTGAACCCATGCCAAGCAGATGCAGAACATTGTTTTATATTAAAACTCTTCTTCATGACAGTAAGTTACATTCCTTTCTTTGACCTAACTACCCTGTTGCCTTTATCTGGAACTCATGGTATAAACACCAGTCCAAAGCCTGCTGTTCTGTGGGTCACTGGGGTGTGTCTTTCCTCTGACGTTTTAATTCCTGGGAAACATTGCAGCCTCCTAGCACAATGTGGCTCAGACCACGCGGAGTGGGATTTACACCTGTGGGATTCTCTTCCCCAGACAGCAGTGGAGGCTGAGTCATTGAATATATTCAAGGCTGAGTTAGACATATTCTTGACTGACAAGGGAGACGAAGGTTATAGGCATAGACAGGAAAGTAGAGTTAAGGCTACAGTCAGATCAGCCATGACCTTATCAAGTGGCGGAACAGGCTCAAGGGGCCGAATGGCCTACTCCTGCTCCTAATTTGTACGTTCATGTAAACTGCATCAAAATAAACAACAATTTCTCAGACATTCAACCGAGATGCCTTGTTTATGAAGTTAAAGGTGCCATATAAATGCATGTTGTTGTCGTTGTTTTCCCTCAAAGGTGAACCAGAAAGATCCCATAGCATTATTTCAAAGAAGAGCAGGGGAATTCTCCCGCATCCACATCTGGTCAATATCACATTGCCGTTTGTGGGATCTTGCTGTGTGCAAATAACTGCTGCATTTCCTACATTACCAAATTGCTTTGAGAAGCAAAGTTAATATAAATCACAGTCTTCTTCCTTAGAATAGATCATATTCTGCAAAGTAATTGAGTGGAACGAATACAAAATCATAATACTGCAGGTTCTAGAAATCTGAATGGTTCTGATGAAAGGTAAAACACTAACTCTGCTTCCCTCTCCACAGGTGTCCTCTCTACAGGTGCTGCCAGACCCACTGACTGTTTCCAGTACTTTCTTTTCTTAATTCCATGGAGCGGTTATTTTGTGTTGGGAATTCAGCAATGGAAACGGTCAAACCATAGCGAAAGGGAAAACCGATTGGTTGCATCTCCAAATTTTAACCTCTATTTTATTTTACCGCCCCCTCACTGCTAAATATCTTTAGTTCCTCAAAGGGAAAACCTTAACCAATGCATTTTAACTTCAACAGTAACCCTATTCTAGCATTTTTCCCCCACAAACGAAGACTTCTGAACAATCTATTAAGATTTGCATTGGAGTACTCTATGTCATATTTTCTACTGCCTGCTGAAATTTGAAGAATTTTACATTATTGTTTAGTATATACAGGGATGGGAGGGCTTGTGGCACAGTGGGCAGCCGCCCTACCTCTGAGCCAGAAGCTCTGGGTTTGAGTCCCACCCTGCCACTCGATGGCCAGGGAAGGTGCGTTCATAACGTTGACAAACATGTTGATTATCAATCTGCAAATCCTTCCAATATGCCTATAGCAGGTGGTAAAAGCGGGAGAATCTTCTGGTCAGCCAGAACCACTGCAGCACAACAGCCTCCTCAAGTTAAAAGACCCCATTGTGCAGGTTCTTGCCACAGGATGAACTCTGTGGCAAGAGTCTTCCTCGTTTCAAGGGGCTGCCAGAGAGAGAAAGGGTATACAGGGGTACCAGGCATGATATTCCAGATTACCAGGCTTCTAACTGGACTGGGACAGCCTTGTAGTCACAAAGCGTCCACAGCTTTAAAAATGTAATATGTAATAAAGTGCTAGACAACTATTACAATTCTGCAGGCTTCACAATGTCTAACAGAGCAGTGACAAATGGATCTGTGTGCATGTGCCCACCCTCTCCTCCCCACCCACAGATCTGCTGAACTCAGACATCACTACAGGGGGCTGGGTTTTCCTGCACATTAGGTATCAGGAGGAAACATCAGGACAGCTGGTCACTAAGCTTCAAACCTTCAGTCGAGCATTCGAGCATTCCCCCATACGCGGTCCCACCTGTAAAAGACGGGTAGGGCTGCGGTAACCCAAGGGGAGGAAAGAAAACCATCATAAACAGGGAGGGACGAGATATCAACAGATTGAACTGTGCTGCTGGGAATGAAAACACAGAATGCACAACAATGTAATCACAATCGCAACATATTTCCACCATTAATTCTTTCCTCCTTCTCTGGAATGAATTGCAAAAGGTGGTTCAACAGGTGCAATGGCCTTGATGAACCTTTGACCCGTGGCCTTTCCAGGCAGTTGCCAGGATGTTTGACTGTGCAAACAAGCCTGTTTCTCTCCTCACCAAATACCCACACTTTCCAGCATGGGTCACAGGATGGTGATCAGTGACGGGGAGTTTGTTTGAATTTGCCCTTTTCAATCTGCCACCCCTGTCAAAGTCAGCAAACTCAATACAGAGAGGGTGGGACCTTCCCAGCCTACAGGATTTAACACCATAAAGGGGGACGCTATCTCTCAAGATCTTCAAAGTCTTTCCCAAGTAAGCTCTGTCAACAAACCCCCAAATTTACATGCCAAGGAGGGAAGGAGGAAGGGGATCATGCAGGATAATCTAAAGGGACATATTACTGAGGGAGTGGATAGGGAGTTTAGATCACGGGGAGTTGTTTGAGCTTGTTCCTGAGCTCCATTTGTACATGCAGTTCCACATCACAGGTTCGGCGTATGGAATCAGCCATTGACACCCAAGAGAGGAACCCATGAGATCATGTGGACAGGCTGGATTGAGCAAAAGCTTAATGGACATTAGTCACTAACCAGAAGCCAGGAAAGAGAATGGATACAGTACATTAGCCTGAAAGCTTGGTATCAAACAGCTACAATGGATTTCAGCAGCTGTAGGCTACACCATCATGGAAACAATGCAGAGTTTTGTCAGAATAAGCATTTCTTGAGTGCTCGTGGTTAATAAAGCTTACTGGTTGGAAATTGGTAGAAGAAATTCATCAATTCTGTAACGTCTGCTTCAACAGGCAGTCCTTGTTGGTGAATAAACTGCACCCTCATTTCTGAATTAAAGGTTCTATCACATCCCTCACTGTGTTGAGTACAAAGGCCTGATTTTAGGGTTCTGGATGGTTATTTATTCTCACCCAGCCTCAAGTTATACCTTAACTTTCTGCATACAGTGATGTTACAAGGCTGGTCAGAACAGAGATGATTGGATAATTCCCCTGTCACTCACAACTGGAGGCTGTTCTGCTGTAAATCACTTCAATTGATTTTACATACATAATCTGTGTTATGTAACTATCCTCCACTCACTGCACTTTGCTGCGCTCAGGAGGTTCTATTTGCTGTAGTTTCAATCATGCCAAAAAACTGTAACCTAGACCCCACACTAACCTGGCTCAGTATTTTTTTATATATGGTACAGTAGTGTAGTGATTACATTACTGACAAACCCAGAGGTTTGGACACACACTAAGGAGGCTAAGTTTATATCCCACCATGGCAGTTTGAGAATTTGAAAAGCTGGTATCAGTTTAACAATGAAGATTATGGTAAAACTCAACTGGTTCACTAATGTCCTTGCAGGAAGGAAACCTGCCGTTTATGTTGGGCCTGGCTTAGGTGTGACTTCAGACCCACACCAATATGGCTGACTCTTAACTACCTTCTGAAGTGGCCTAGCAAACAACTCTGTTGTTTCAAACTGCTGTATGGTCTACAGTGAAGGTGGCAGCTCACTGCCACCTTCTCAGAGCAACCAGGAATGGGTAGTGGTGTCCACATCCCATGAATGAACTTAAAACAAAAAGCATAGTTAGTGTTGGTGTTTTCATTACAAGGTGAACAAAGATGCTTGGTGCCCTTAAATTTGGAGCAAAGTCTGGGGAAAGATCTGGCATTCTCTGTTCAAAGCAGCTCCTTCCTTCGCGGTGACCGCAGTCAGGTAAAGTGTGGGGAGGAAACTGCTGCATTTCATGTTGACGGGAGTCAGAACTTTAATCTGTTCTGAGCTGATGTGGAACCACTTGATGGGAGAATGCTCTGCTTCATACCGGTCAAATACGCACAAGATACCTCGGCTCAGCTCGAGTCTGGTGGCCCTGGTTTGAAACAATAGCCTCTGTCCTCTTTGAAATCTGGGATGTAGGCAGTGCCTCTGATAAGCAGAGAGCAGCAGAGAAAGGAAGGGAAGCTAAAAGGGTCTGCTTTTGTAAGGTGGGAAAAAAAATTGGATAAAATCTGTGAGAAAGGTGATGGGAAGAGGAGATGTAACTTGAACTTGCCTCAGACTTTCTCGCTCTTTAAACAAACCAAGCATCTTTTGTATTCCAAGTGTTGCCTTGTATGTTTTTTTTTATTCGCTCATGAGATGTGGGTGTCTCTGGCTAGACCAGCATTTATTGCCCTTGTTCAGGGGGAATTTAAGAGTCAACCACATTGCTGCGGGTCTGGACTCACATGTAGACCAGACCGAGCAAGGTAAGGACAGCAGATATCCTTATCCCAGATAAGGCCATTAGTGAACCAGATAGGTTTTTATGACAATCGGCAATGATTGGCAATGGTTTCATGGTAATCATCAGACTTTTAACTCTAGATTTTTGTTGGGTTCAAATTTCACCATCTACTATGGGATTTGAACCAGGGTCCCCAGGGGATTACGCTGGGTCTCTGAAATACTAGTCCACTGACAATTCCACTATGCCACTGCCTCCCTGAACATTAAAAACTGATCCAGGTTGTGCAGATTCTAGATTCAGGAAGCTATGATGAAACAAGGGATTTCTGCCTTGTTGAAGCAGATATAGAATAGATAAACACAGACAAATAAATAGCCTGAGCAACTGATGCGGAGAACGGGTGAAGGCAAATGGCTGCTGTCCACATTAACTCATTCCCTTGGAGGCTGTTCCCCCACTGCCTGTGGTGTGCATCTACCTAGTAAGGCAGCGGCTTGACTTCGTCCTCCAAAACTGCGGCTGAAGGAACTGTGCCTACTTGCATAGGACGCTGGCCTACTGGGTAACCACGGTAACAGGAAGGCAGGAATGTCAACATGAAGCCGCTCTTCTGTGAGGAAAGCCACCTCAAACCACTTGCGCTGGAATGCAGCCAGGTCGTCCATTGTTGAGGTATACCAGATAGTGGAAGACTGCAAATTTCCTGCAAACAGGAGAATGGGAAGAGAGTCACTTTGAAGTAGTTTAATGAGCAGTTATCTGATACAAGAATTTGTCACTCTCTCAATCAACATTACATTGCCTGAGGCAGCAATTAAATATACCCCATAGAAATAGTAAATAGTTTGGGACTTTACCAGATAGAGAAACAAACAAACATGCCATGAGATCTCTTCACGTCCATCTGAAAGGCCAGGTGTGACCTTGATTTAATGTCTCATTTGACGGACAGCACCTCTGATACTGCAGCACTCACTCAGCACTACACTGGAGTGCCGATCTGGATTTTTGTGCTCAAGCCTTTAAGAGTGGGATTTGAACTCAAACAATCTTGTCACTCAAACAAAAGTGCTACTCGCTGAGTAACGGCTGATGTCGTTTTAATAAGTCACATCGTACATCAAGAGAAACTCACCAACAGCAACAAAGATTAAAGGAAAACCACATCAGGTATCAATAGCTCCCAAATATGATATATTAAAAAAACCATCCAAACCCACAGGAGTCTGGAAATCTGACAGGCAAAGCCATTCTGATAAAGTCCCCTTCTTTCATGGAGGCCGTGTGATGAAAAGGGGCAATCAAGTAGCCCAGGTGATCTCACAGTGTCAAATCTAGCTGTTCCAGAGGCAAAGTCTAAAAACCCAGGTCAAGCTTCAAGTGTTACAAATAATCATAACAGGTTATATGTTTAATCCATCGGGTCTGCACAAGTACAGGCAACAAAGGCACACTCCAACACCAAGAGGCAGCTTGCACCCTCCTCCTGGATGGGTTTTGGGCCTGGGCCTTGGTTTCCCGAGGTAAAGGAAAAATCACATCACAGAAAATACTAGCACAATTAACCCTTTGATTATCAAAAGAGTTCTGGTTTTAGAAAAGCCCTTTCTTTGTTACAGTTGGTTCAGTGGGTCAATACGCAACCTGGTATAAAGGAAATCTTAGATTTATGCAGTGCCTTTCGCAACCTTAGGGCATCCCAAAGCACTTTCCAGTCAATCAAGTACTTTTGAAGCAGAGTCACTGTTCTAACTGCAGGAACACGGCAGAAAATTTGTGCAGTATCGAGTCATTCAAAGCAATTAACAGCCCGCCTCTAGGCTTCCCGATCAATGTGGGAGGGTGGGCAACATGAGCTGGCCATTTTGTCAGTGGAAGGATTCCTGCTTAAATGAACCATGCCCAGCAAGTCTCAGAAAAGCTTTTTCAGGCTGCAACACCCACAGAAAATAGTGAAGAAACCTGGGAAGGCTGCTCCCCTCACCCCGGGTCTCTCACTCTTATCTGGGGTCCAGCTGTGGGATCCGAGGGCTCCAGTGAGGTGAGTTCTCCCAAGGACGGGAGGAAGAGGTGAGGGTGGATGTGCCTGAGGAAGTCAGCAGCAGGAACGTGTTTGCTCCAACCTGCACCAAGAGGACCCAGGACCACAGGAGAGCATGAAAAGGTTGACAGGAATACAAGTTCTATCATTCTTTAAGCAGAGGCTCTCGTTAATAAGCCAGTTACCAGTTGGTTTTTCTGAAGCATGCCTTTACCTTTCTCAGTGTCTTTATCTGTGACAAGCCTGTATAGGTAGAAGCCATACACGAACGCCCGCATAGACTCCCCAAAAGCATGGACAATGAGTTGCTCATCCAGCATTTTCTGTATAAAGGTACACACAAAGGAACGGTCAGTTTTACAACCATGGAGTAAATCTCTGTGACGTTCAGCAAACCCAGCACAGCCCAGGGAGTGCAAATGTCGCTGTATCAACATTATCATAGGGTGGACTCATCTCCACACACACACACACACACACACACACACAGGGTCAGCACACTGTGAGTTTCCAATCTCAGCTGGATCTTTGGGAGAAGCTGCTTCTCACGGCACATGGAAAGAAAGCTGGTGGGCAGCTGAGCCAACTCCTCTCAGGCTGGTCCTCCTAATGTCTGCCTTGGTAGAGATGCTGGAGCGTTAGGGAGCTGTGGGGTGGGCAGCAAGGATAGGAGATTTTACGAATGGTGCTCCAAAAAGTTTGTAAAAAGTCCAGATTTTCAAAAGTTGTGGCAAAGCTGTTACAAGGAACCAATTCTGGAAAACAGGTGGTTTAAAATTGAAGGGGATTTTAAAAATAGAAACAAAGTTGGGTGAGGTGAAAATATGGATTTTTAAAAGTGAAACACAAAAAAAGTCTAAAATAACAAGGTGGAGGGATTGAAAAGGTGTAAAACTGGTTTGATCTGTGTGAATCAGCAGCCCATTGTACACCATTTCCAGTTTTATATGCTTTTCCATTGACTTCAAAAAACAGCTTGCCAATTCCATTTGAGTCCAATTAGCTCTGCTGATCCTGGCCATTTACATTTCCCCTCCAGTACAAACATTAGTTCACCTGCTTGGTTTGGTGATGTTTGCACCTCATTGCAGTTTTCAGTAAAGGTGCAGTTTCTGGTTATTATTCAATTCGCTCCCCGCCTCTCCAAGGCGCTAACTTTTGTGAGGACCTCAATGGGTAACACTCGCCCTTTAGCATTTCACTTTACTGCCCATTCTTAATATGAGAATCTGGCTACTTGACCAAGGATGACAAGGCATCAAAGCCAAGCCTGATCCTGTGTCCTGCCTAGACTGACATGCAGGGTGTCATGGGGTAGTGACCATGGAGCTGGGAGATTGGCTGAATTTTCTCTTCTCAGACTAGGGGGTGCTGAGGCTAATTGTAGGCCTGCACAACTGCGGCTAAGGTCATCTGATTCAACACAATCCAGGACTTCAAATTGCCTGAAACAAACTCTGTCGAGAGTGCACTGCGATGGTATTGTTGCCTGGGCACTCTACCTGCATGATGTCGATGGCCATAGGCTGAGTCTGGACACTTTCAGCATTGCTGATAAGCCAGTGGACCACCTCTGCGCTGATGAAGCAATTGGGGTGCAGCCCCCTTTGTTCTGGGAGTAGCTGAATACCAGTACTGGGAGTGGAGAAAAAACAGAAACTATTAGATCCTCCATTTAATTCAGAATCTTTTAAAAATAATTTTAAAAAGACTCTAACTTTAGAGTCAAATTTGCACATTGTCTTATTAATTAACACATTCTTATTAACACATTGTCTTACTAATTGATCACACAAACAGCAAATCTTGAGGTCCGGCACGCTTCCAACACCAAAGCAATCCGACACTGTGCTGTACGTTTCATCAACACATGGAATAATTGTGTATTTAAAAGTGTCCTCTCTACCATCCTCAACCTGGTTCTAAATAAATTTGGAGTTTTGTGGACTCACTATTCAATACCCAATTTCTTTAAATCAAATTTTCTCCCCTTGGTCACTTAGAACTGAGCACGGAGCTGGAGAACAGTCAGTAGAGAGCTGAAAATGGTATGTCTGAGGCATCGATCACCTCATGCCAAACACAAGGAGCTGCTGAGATGCACTAGAGAGCTGAGGGCAAATATAGTTTCCATACCAATTTAAACCTCTTGCTATATAATTCCCTCCAATTTCCTTCTTAACCCCCCAGTTCTTTGTCCAAGTCTTTGGCTGTGTCCCCTAAGTCTATTTTTCTTTGACTTAATTTTTTTCCCCCAATCCCTCTGAAGTTCTTGGGACTTCAATGCTAAAGTTGTTGTATTATGGGCTACTTTGTTCTGTGGACCTGTACTAACCAGGAACTGAACTGTGTGTGTACTGGGCACAGTTAGTCGTGCTGGTTTCAAAGCACAGTAGTAATCCAGTGTTCTAGCCCAATGTATTACCTGGAGCACATCGACACAATGCAACTTCTAACGGTTAATGTTTCAAGATGATGTTTCATCAGTTCTGATGAAAGCTCATCTTAACCTGAAACGTTAACTCTATTTCTTTCTCCTCAGCTGTTGCCAGATCTGCTGAGTATTTCCAAGCATTTTCTGTTTTTAATTCAGATTTCCAGCATTCGCAGTTTTTTGCTTTTGCGCTATGCAACTTCTCACTGCTCTGTGAAAGCTGGCTGCTCCAGTGTCAGGCCACTGGCAGGTGATGCATTTTCACCAACAGCAGTGATCTGTGTTTGCGTTAGGAATGAGCCAGCACTGTGTGGCCCACATTTAATGGCCGACAAAATGAGAGGAAACCCTTCTCAACACACTCTGACAAATTCAGCAGTGCAGTGTTTACATGAAGGCATCTTTCAACTTGGCTAGCTCTCCTCCACAATTACCTCTCATGGGTCTTAACTAATTCACCCTTGTTCTCATCAAGAAAGGTCAGTGAAACTTATGCATTCATCCACAATAACCGTACAACTGAATTACCACACCTGACAGGGTTACATTTGTTACTATAAACTTTTAGTAAATAAATGTAATAAAATTTAATAGACAATGTTATTGAAAGGAAGTCACAGCTCTCAGGTGTACAAGTGCAGACACTCCCGCACATACATGCAGGGCAAAGCTGGCTAACTTAAACACTCACGTGGGGTGCTTCATTGTTTCTAGTATTTCTGCTAGTGATGAGGAGGAAGTCAGTGAATTTGCAATTCCAGAGGACAGCTGGTTGCTGCAATGTAACAAAACACACTAAATATTGTAGATATGCTTCAACTTGTGAACAAATATAGCTGGACATGTTAATTCACATGAACTAGTTCCATTGTACAATATTATGTCATCAAAAAAAGTCTGCACTGTTGTTTATAATCCACAATCTCCTCCAATTCCATCTACCTCATCTCAGTCTTTCAGCATATCTTTCGATTCCCTTTTCTTTCATGTACTCATTTAGTTTCCTTCTGAAAGCATCCAAGCCATTTGCCTCAACTACTTCCTGCGGTAATGGGTTCCATATCTGAACCACTCTCGGACTGAAAAAATTTCTCCTTACTTCCCTATTGGATTTATTAGTTACTATCTTGCATTTATGATCTACTGAGGGTCATCATCAACCTGAAACGTTAACTCTGTTTCTCTCTCCACAGATGTCGCTTGACCTGCTGGGTTTTTCCAGCATTTTCTGTTTTTATTTACTGAAGACCTTTTTCTCCCTTTGTAACTGTCTGCAGGCTGTGCATCACAGCCTTGCCCATCCGCCTAAAACAGGTGTATGTTGGAGTGGGCAGGGAGGTAAGGTAACAGCCTTTTCATTTTCTTTAGTGATGAATGTTCATCCTGGTAAATGAACCACTCTCCATTTCAGGCAGCCAGTGTTGGCAGTAAGCACTCCAAGGGCAGGTACAACAGAATCAAATGTTTCATAAAACAACCTGTTTGGTCCCAACAATATGCTTCAGCCCCAGCATCAGAAAGCACCTCCTGCTAGACTTGCATCATGTTTTTCCATTTCCCACACTAGCTATCTTATTGAGATGAACAATCTAAATCTTTACTGCAACAATTAGGCCGTTTAAAAAAATAATAATTTTGGTAATTTTTTCATATGTCCATATAATGTTGCTAATACTATGGCTATGCTACACTTTAATAATGTACAGCAGATAAGTGCAGAATGTTAACACAGTCAGTCCTCCTCTTCAAGAACTTTATCTATACTGGGTATAGCACTTGCAGGGCACGAACAATGCAACTGTTTAAACGGTTTCCTTACTCAGCATTATAACTTCCTATTTGACCTTAAAGCTGAACAGTCACCATGCAGTAGCTTTCCAAGGCTCCTGAGACAGCACCTTCCAAACTCACGGCCTCTACCATCTCAAAGGTCAAGGGTAGCAGATGCATGGGAACACCACCACCTGCAAGTTCCCCTCCAAGCCACTCACCATCCTGACTTGGAAATATATCGCTCTTCCTTCACTGTTGCTGGGTCAAAATCATGGAACTCCCTTCCTAACAGCACTGTGGGTGTACCTACACTACATGGATTGCAGTGGTTCAAGAAGGCAGCTGACCACCACCTTCTCAAGGGGGAATTGGGGATGGGGCAATAAATGCTGGCATAGCCAGCGATGCCCACATCCCATAAAAGAATAAATAAAAATTCAGTTTATTTCATGACGATGACAACTGTCACCCTAAACACTAATTTTACTAAAACCAAAGAGTTTCTGCAGTGTGAAAGGGGCTAAATTGAAGATTACTTACGTCCCTCCAAAATAAATCCAGCCTGAGCTAACGTATCATTTCAAACAACACTGTAAAGATAGAGATGGATAAAAAAACCTTTGTTGTACTGCGCTATCCCTCAGTAAATCAGTTTGTACGTTCTTGTGTTGGCCACCATTGCAGCAGGATGGGAATTAGAACCAGAATCGTATTCATTAGACTCAGATTACTAGGCCATTGAGGCACTCTGCCCTTCAAAAGAATACAGGAAACTACCTCCCCCCGCCCTCTCCACACTCATTGTCTGGTTTAGATCATTTGTCATGGATTAGGTCAAATTTCATTCAGTATTACTTTTTGTTAAGAAAGCCAAGAGAAAGCACGAAGCTCATTATGAAGAGAACCGTCAAAGTTAGGAGTGAAAATATGGAGGAGGAGGAAAGATTATGTAAAGTAGCAGAGATTAGGTGATACAAGTTCAAGGTTTAAAAGCCTTTGTATTACCAAAGAAATTTATATACAATCCTAAACTGGTTCAAACACATGTAACAGGGAACTTCCCCACACAAACGCAGTTAATTCCCAATCTTTCTACAGACCACTTTTAAGTACAAGCTTCTTCACTTCAGTTCACCAAGGTTGTTGACTTCACATAATGAGTTTACTCAAATGAGAGGGGCACTCACTGAGAACAGTGTTCACACAATATCACAAGCTCAACACAGCATGGCTGCCACATGAAAAATGCAACACTGGGCCAAATCTTCCCATTAGATCAGAACCCCTGTTTCCGACCCTGATCAGACAAAAGACTATCCACCTATTTCCTCTAATTTGCTTGGCCAACCTTCTGATGGAGGATCCTACAAAACTCACTCAGCGCAGAAACCTTGGAGGGAGCAGCATAGAGAATCTGCAAAGAAACCAAGGCCCTTTTCACTGCACTAGCTGCCATACTCTGTAAGAGTTTAAATGTCTCGAAGCTTCTCAGTGTGTTTGAGAATGAGTGTGTGGGTGAATGTGTAGGTGTGGGTGAGTTAAGTGTATAAGGGCGTAGGGTGGCAGCTGGGTAGGGTTGAGAGATCAGGTCATGTCAGGGCATCAGGGGGGAGTTGACTGGTGGGGGCTGGTCAGGGCCGGGGCGGGGGGGGAGACTGAGAGTCAGGGGGAGGGAGTTGCGTGGTGGGTAGTAGTCAGGTTGGATCATTAGTGGTGGGAGGTGGTCACTTGTGATAGTTAGCCTGGAGTTAGACTAGGATTTTTCTGTCTAACATTAAGTAAGTCAGGTAACATTCAAGTAAGTAAGTCAGGACTGTCTGAAGTGTCCGACTCTAACTCAGATTTGAAGACATTTTCGGAGGCTCCTGGGGAGCAGGGAAATTGCCCGGTGGAAGTTCAAATTCCTGGGCAATTCCCACAGAGTCAGTGCACTGGGACTTCCGAGGAGTCCCTTAATGCATAATGTTGGGTATATTGGGTCTTCAACGACCTGGAGACCTGGGCCATTATAAATTAATAATCTATAAATTCTAATGCAGACACCATTCCCACTACATAGCATAAGTCACATCAGGAAAAAGAAATATCAGAAAACACTGAAAATTTTGCATAAAGAGTATTATTTACTGATGCTGCACACCTCAATCAATGTTGCTACGTTTGTGACAACCTTACCTGCCCTCTAATGTGGCAGGGGCAGGAGGCTGGTCCCCTGTACCCTGAGTGATACCCATGGCAGAGGTCTGAGCATTTCCCGATGTACTGGATTTGTCTCCAGTTGGAGCAGTGGTTCCTGAAGCTGGGCTGTAATCTGAATAGTCAGTGCCAGTTGACGCCTGGTCTCCTTGGACCTGTGTGTTTGATATAAAATATATAAATACAAATATACAGAATTTTTGTACAATTTAAATTAAAACATGGCACTGGAGCACCCCAACTACAGAAAAAGTGTAACGGCACTGAAAGCATGGCTTGAGAAGGAGTTACTTAACTAAAATCAGTACTTCCATTCTGGGCAATGCAGAAGCAGCATACACCAAACAGAATTTACCCCTGTTCAGAAACAGGCGCTGAATCAGGATGAAACATCATTGTGAGTAAGAGCTGCCACTTTGTCTACAAGTCTACACAAGGCGGGTTAAAAAGCTGTTTGGCAGAGTTCACAGTCAGAAGCTGAATTGGTTGCAATTTTATTACAAATTTCTGGAAGGTAAAGTTCTTTGTAAGGAGTTCCTTCAAAAAGGTTACTTTTTAATATACTAGTAAAAGGAAAGTTGAAAAATTCTTGGGTTAGACTTCACAGCCTAATCCTGGTCAACTCTATAACCTCTTAGCCCAACGACTTTGCTCTACAAGACATCAGTTTCATTTCAGGGACAAAAGGCATAAGTTTGGTGCTTCAAATAGAATCTCATCTGAGCAGTCATTGAGTACAGGGATAAGGCTGCTTCTCAAAGCACATTCACATGAAGGCTTTCAGTCAAGAGGGAGGATTACGGACAGAATCTTATCACTCCTGTCCCTGCCACAAGGGAGGGACTAGTTTTGGCCATGGAGCCCGACTCTCTGGACAACACCACCGCCCCCCCCCCCACAGTTGTAGCTCTTTACTGGAGTATACAGAATGACATCCCCCCTCTGGGTTCCCCCAGCCAATTTAAGAGGTGTGTTGGTGGGATGGTCAAAGGAAGGATTTCTGTTTAAAGGGACCAGGGCAGATTTCAGCAAAGTTCACTAGCACTTTGGATTTTTCAGGCTGCAGCAGCCACAGGAATGGAGAAGAAACCTGGGAAGACTGCTCCCCTCCCATGGGTCTCTCATTCGTACCAGAAGTTCTGCTCTGGGTGAGCTCTCCCAAGGAAGAGAAAGAGGACAGCCTCTCCAATCAAGTGATATCACCTTTTCAACCATTACCAATGTGTTCCACTGTCCAGGAGGTAGCAACCTGCTGTGAGTGACCAAGTTTCCTGAGGCACCGATGCTCAGACATGTTAAGAGAGCTGATCCTAAATAAGAACATAAGCAGTAGGAGCAGGAATAGGCCATTTGGCCATTGAGCATGCTCCCCATTCAATAAGATCATGTTCTGATTGCGGTTTTAATTCCACTTTCCTGCCTCTCCCCCATAAGCCTTAACTCCCTTGTTGATCAAGAATCTGTCTAACGCATCCTTGAATACATTCAATGATCCAGCTTTCACTGCCCTCCAGAATTGAGAATTTCAAAGAATAACGACTGCCTTAGAGAAGAAATTCCTCCTCATCTCTGTCCCCATATTCTGAAACTATGCCCCCTTCACTGTCACTGGGTCAAAATCCTGGAACTCACTCCCTAACAGCACTGTGGGTGTACCTACATCAGATGGACTGCAGCTGCTCAAGAAGGCAGCTCACCACCACCTTCTCAAGGGCAATTAGGGATAGGCAATATATACTGGCCTAGCCAGCGATGCCCATGAATGAATAAAAAAATTGTAGATTCCCCCATGTGGGCAAACATCTACTCTGTCAAGCCCCTCAGAATCTTATATGTTTCAATAAGGTCACCTCTCATTCTTTTAAACTCCAATGAGTATAAGCCCAACCTGTCCAACCTTTCTTGATAAGACAATCCTGCCATCCCAGGAATCAACCTAATGAACCTTCTGAACTGCATTCAATGCAAGCGTATACCTCCTTAAGAAAGAAGATTAACACCAAACACAGTACTCCGGGTGCAGTCTCACCAATGATCTGCACAGTGGCATAACACTTGCCTACTTTTATTCTCCACTTCCCTTGCAATAAGGGTGAACATTCCATTTGCCCTCCTAATTAATTGCTGTACCTGCATTGTCATGAAGCTATTAATGCGTATAATATTTTGGAAAATATTTTTCTTTTAAAATAGAGGTTTCGTCTATGGGTGTGTCTTAATTGGATTAAAGCCAGCTAGTCTGGGTGCATTTGTGGGTACTAGTTTTGATATGGAAGAGAGACAGCGTGCATTAACATTTTTTGAATAGAGCTTTCAAGAAGTGGGGTGAAAACTTGACGCCTATTTAGCAGATACCAAGCCATATGTTTATATTATTAATAAAACTGGTACTATGAAAGGGGTTTCATTGTTAAAAGGCGAAGTTCAAAGAGGCTGGTGAGAAAATGAGAATTTGAATTCACTCAGTGGTGGTAGGTATAACTTAAGCAGTTTTCAGGTGTGCAGGGCAGAGGCAATGTAAGATCAAAATGCAGCTACAAGCCTCCAATTGGCACCACAGTGAAAAGAACCTCATTTTTTAATCCGTAAGGTGAAAATGCTTTGCCTGGTGTTTGGTTAAGTCTATGGGTTGCTGTTGCCTTAATGGAGATTAGTTTGGGAATTTGTTAAAAGTTATGATAGTAGTAATTTGAAGGCATGTGTATATATTTTAACCTGTGTAAATTAATAAAATGTTTCAATTAGTTTAATGTAAAGCCTCGCGAACTGGTGGTCTGATTCCTGAATTTAGAGTTGCATCTCAAACATAACACTTAAAATTATAGGTTATGACAGTTGTTTAAAGTTTCCCTCTGGGAATTTTAAATAACTCCACTTTACCAACTGCATCAGTCATAACAACATGCTAACTTCTTGTGATTCATGTACAATGACACCCATATCCCTCTGTACTACCGATATCTCTCAGTCTCTCTCTCTATTTAAATAATATTCTGCTTTTCTACCCTTTCTGCCAAAGTGGACAACCTCACAGTTTCCCACATTATACTCTATCTTGCAAATTTTTGTCCACTCACTTAACCTATCTATAATATCCCTTAGCAGACTCTTGGGGCCGAATTTTTGCCTGGGTTTGGAGGCATGTTTCAGTGCTCGAATGGCCACACTTAGGTTTTTCTTTGAGGAAATCAAGTTTCTCTCCTCGTTTCTGACCTCCCGCCATTTTCTTCTGGCCTTCTTTTAGCAGGTTGGGAAACCTAGTGTGCAAAATACACACCCGGCTCGGTCCCACTCCACTCCCCCACCACCCGCTGAGATCGGGTTCCGGTAGAGATGTACTACTGACAGGCTTCTTTAGTTGAACACAAACTTTATTTACAGAGCTGCTGGATTGGCTGCAGGCCTCTAGCAAGGCTACAATACACTCTCCAGACTAGGAAAACTCTGCCCCTTATAAGCTTCCCTGCACTTGGCGTTGGTTGGCTTTTCTGACCATGTGACCCTTAATCAGCAAGGCTGATCCTTGTTTTACATTCCTTATTTACACAAATTACTTTATACAGGTGAATGGAAAACAATATCAAAAATCTTAGAAATAATCACACTGGCACTTTGTCATGAATTCAGGTTATATACTTATACACATAGGTCCAGTAATTACAAATCAAGGCATTGAGGGGGTTTTCTGTTCCGGGAAGAGAGGCATAATTCTACAGCCTGAGGCTCTCCTACAGGATGGACACTAACAGGAACAGCGAGAAAGGGTACCTCTTTTGGCACAGGCAGTTTATTATTATTTGATTCAATGGAGACACCAGTTTTGTCTATAACAGGTTGATCAGGTACTTTGGTGCTTACGGGTTCGATAACATTCCTTGGTGGCAACACTGACTGTGGAAGAATCTCCCTGCTCCTCAGCTGATCCATGTGTTTACGAACGATCCAGCCTTCCACGTCTACTTGGTATGAAAGGGGTCCAGTCTCACAGACAATAATTCCTGGGATCCAACTTGGACCACTACCTAAATTTCTCACATATACGGCTTCATCTAACATAAATCTCCGGGCTCTGCTATGCAAATCATGGCTTCTTTTATGCTTCCTGTTAGCCAATCCTCTACCTATGCTAATATATTACACCCAACACTATGAGCTCTTATCTTGTGTAGTAAACTTTTATGTGGGTCCTCTCTGCTTTTTGACCCTGTTTCTAACCTCCTTCCAGTTGTATCTCCGTGCCCATTCCTTACAGGGGCATGTGGCTGTGGAGAAGGCAACTGGTGCTACTGCTGGTGTTGCTCCAGCTACAGCTATGTGAAGTGGAAAGCCCCCTGTCCTAGACCCTCAGCAGAGGTGGATGGTGACCTCAGCAACTGTGCCGAGTTGCTGACAGCTTGAGAAACAGGTTCCCTGGCTGGAAATCCAGGGTTCAGAACTAAAGCACCTCAAAACTGACTTAACAACTACTTCATTACGTAACCAACAAATCCAGAGGGAATCCCCGCTTGCCTTTAATCCCGCCATGGGGAAAGCCGGAAGAGGTCAGGATCTTATTGGGATCCCTATCCAACAACAAATTCTGGGACTTTCCCACCCCACTCGCCACCAAACCCGCCTCCAACGGCCTAGAGGAATTCTGCCCAACTCTGTCCAGCTGTAGCTGGAGCTCATTCAAGGCTGCCCATAGCCATCTTTATTGGGAGAGGGGAAGTCTGGCAGACACAGACCATCGGGCCCGTCAGCCTCGTGATTAATGCAGTTTTGAAATGGCTGAGGTGGATATTCTGGGGGAACTAGAAGGCGGCGGCAATAAACAACTGTAGGAAAACAAGGACAAAACAAAATCAGGAAGCATTATAAAAAGTGTGCGTCACGCAGATTAATCTTGAAGGGCAGCACCATACTTCTGTCTGGAGGTAAAATAACTCTAATTGACCATTCTAAAGCTGCTAGGGTAAAATATTGCAAGAATACCATGGCTTTAATCAGTGATGCAAACATATATGAGCCTAATATAGATTCAGTAACAACTTCCAAAAGGGGCTTAGATAAATATTTGACAGGGGAAAAATTTGCTGGACTATAGGGAAAGAGTGATGGGGAATGGGATTAATTGGACAGCTCTTCCAAACAGCTGGCACAGGAACATTGGGTCAAATGGCCCCCTTCTGTGATGTATGGTTCTATGATTAAAATAACCTAATACCAGAAGTTTAAGAAAACTATCCCCAATCGTTCAGTGAGCAAGAACACCAAGTGGTACAAAATGGAGGGTCCAGATTCAACCTTGAGCCTGTGCTGAGTGCTTCTGGCTAGGGAGGGGTGAAAATAAATCAAGGAAGGTTACCGCCCAAAATCGCCACTGCTCGGAGTGGGTACACAAGGACAGGATGGGGGTTGTCTGCGATGAGCAGTATACCTCTCCTGACTGGAGCTTTATGAGAGAGGAAGTGAACATCTTCAAAAAGAACGGAGGAAATCCGACCGGGAAAACAAATGCAAGGAATTTATACAATGTACATTTGGCCAGAAGGTAGAAAATAACCAAATCAACACCCCCAGCAAAACCTTTAGAAAGTAATAAAAGGGTCATGGAGAAAATTTCATACGAGAAATATATTTACTGAGAAAATTATCTGGGGTATTTTCTGGCCATTATTCGGGGTTTGTCATTTCATCCGCCCTCAGCACTACAAAAACAAACCTGTTCGGATGGCTCAGGACCACTGTCACTATGTTTGCATTATTAAATACACCTCTTCACACTACAGACTAGGAAGCGAGTTGTGGTTAGTTCTAGTCGGCTGCAGTTATGGGTGGGACATGAGGCAGTTTGTCGAACTTCCAACCTTCTCTTTGAAGCTTCCCAACAATTTTCCCCTTAAATTCATATTCTCCACCTCCTGCCTGCATTGATCCACTAAGGAGTGCAATACCGAGTCTGGAGAGGATGCCCTGCTGGAAGAAACTGTGTTCATCATAATCCCTGTGACACATGGAGCAGGAAATGGAAACTGGGTGCTAAGCAGTGACAATATTCCATTCATTACACTAACTTCAGAGTAAATAAATCATGAAAACAAAACTAGAGATTTCATTCCAGCTATCCACAGACTTCTGGGTAGTGCTACTGAGTAGAGCTGGAAGTTATTTGCACCTTGGGGGATTTGTTAGTTCCACTTTTGTTGCAGTTCTGAGCAGAGTCACCAAGAACAGGAAAGTTTGGGTCTGATTCCTGATTTGAGTGGAGTTGACTGTGGGTCCACAACAAATGGGCAAAGAAACAGCAACTCCTCCCACCGATCCCTATGGGAGAGAGTCTGAGAACGTCAGTGAGGTCAACTCTGACTAAACAGCCTGGTAACTATCTAGATTAGGATCACACAGGAAGGATCACATGAATGGAGTGCTGAAAGGTGACCAGGAACTGCACCCCACAGAGAGACAATGCCTTAGCAGGAGAACATAAGAAGAATAAAAATGACAAAACAAATCTCAACAGGAAAGTTTTGAAGAGACAATTGCCTTCCCCAAGTCCCTGGTCTATCAGCTACAGGTTAGCATTGATTTAGCAGGGAACAATAGGATGCACGGAAGAGAGATTTTAAACACGAACACAAACTGACCAGAGGTTGATAGGTCCCTGCTGCACAGGGGCTTCGCACAAACTCCAGAAAGAAGACCCCATCCTGGGAGCAGAGATGTCAAGAGTTGTAAAAAGCAGAGTTCACCACACAGAACACCAGAGTAATCACAGTAACATAAAGACAGCAGATGTGCAACATACTGCACCTAGGACGCCAGAGGAACATCAATATTAGGCACAGTAAATGCAGAGATTAAAAGGCCCTGGGAAACTGGGAACCTGCAGTATTCAGGGTTGGAATGAATGAAGGAAAATTTTTAAAAAACACAAGCTTATAAAAAATATGATCCTATTTCAACTGCAATGAGATTTTTATTTAGTAACTCGTGTTTGGAGCCTGTTTAAACACCGTTGCCCTCCTGATAAATGGCTACTTAGTCTATGGGCAATGGGCAATTTAGTCTATACATAACAATAACTTGCGTTTATCTGGAATTTTTAATGAGGTAAAATGTCCCAAACTGCTTCACAGGAGCGGAATCAGACACAATTCAACACTTTCAGTAAAGGGAGAAAGCAGGTTGAAGGGATTCTTCTTGCTCCTTTTGAATTTTCAGACACTGACCTTTGCAACAAAACAAAAACCGTGTCCCTGTGGAGAGAAACAGGTTTAACAGAGAATGATGTTATGATCCTTTTGTCCTTTTATTTATATCGTTCGCTGGTTTTCATTTCAATAATATTTTCTATTCTTCTGCTCCATGTTTATTTTTTCTCTTTCCTCTGCCATTTACTCATCTCGCCTCCCTTCATCAGGTCCTTGCTTTCTTGTCCCCCACACCAATCTCTCTCTCATATGTTCTCCATCTTCCCTTCCCCAACACCTCCCCTCCCCCAAATATCTTATAAAAAGAAAGGCTTGCATTTATGTAGCGCTTTCTTGACACCGGCCATCACAAAATGCTTTACAGCCAATGATGTACTTCTGAAGCGTAGTTACTGTTATCATGCAGGAAATGCAGCAGCTAATTTGCTCACAGCAAGTTCCCACACACAGCAATGTGAAAATGACCAGATAATCTATTTATGTCACATTGATTGAGGGATAAATATTGCTCAGGACAAGGTGAATAACTGCCTCGCTCTTCTTCAAAATAGCAGCATGGGATCTTTTACATCCACCCAGGCAGACAGCTTGGGCCACAGTTTAATGTCTCAGCCAAAAGGCAGCACCTCTGACAGTGAGGCACTCTAGTAAGGGGAGAAAGAATGCAGAAAGGCTGCAGCACAGAGGGATTTGGGAGTCCTTGTATGTTAGCTTTTTGTGATTCATGCACAAGTTCAACAGGTAATAGGGAAGGCAAATGGAATATTGGCATTTATTTCAAAGGGAATGGAGTATAAAAATAGGGAAGTCTTGCTAAAGCTACACAAGGCACTAGTTAGACCACACCTAGAATACTGTGAACAATTTTGGTCCTCTCATCTAAGGAAAGATATACTGGCATTGGAGGCAGTCCAGAGAAGGTTCACTAGGTTGATCCCGGATATGGAGGACTTTTCTTATGAGGAGAGGGTGAGTAGGTTGGGTCTGTACTCATTGGAGTTTAGGAGAATGAGAGGCAACCTTTTTGAAACATATAAGATTCTTCGGGGACTTGACAGGGTAGAGGCTGAAAGGTTGTTTCCCCTTGTAGGAGAGTCTAGGACCAGAGGGCATAATCTCAGAGTAAAGGGGCACCCATTTAAAACAGAGATGAGGAGGAATTTCTTCTCTCATAGAGTAGTCAATCTGTGGAATTCTTTATCGCAGAGGGCTGTAGAGACTGGGTCGTTAAGTATATTCAGGGTTGAGATAGACAGATTTTTAATCAGTAAGGGTTATGGGGACAAAGCAGGAAAGTGGAGTTGAGGATTATCAGACCAGCCATGATCTCATTGATTGGCGGAGCAGAGTTGATGGGCCAAATGGCCTACTTCTGCTCCTATGTCTTATGGTCTTATAGTAGTACTGCACTGGATTGTCAGCCTTGACTGTTGTATTGAAGCCCTGAAATTGGACTTGAACCCAGAACCTCATGATTCAGAGGCAAGTGGCTGACACACAATTACTTTCCCCATTCAACCTCTCTTCTCCCCTCTTCAGAAAACAAAATACGAACAAGGAGCAGGAGTAGGCCATTCAGCCCCTCAAGCCTGCTCTGCCATTTAATAGGATCATGGCTGATTTGGTAGTAACCTAAAATTTGCATCCCACATATCCCTGATAACCTATCAGTCCCTTGCTTAGCAAGAATCTATCCACCTCTGCCTTTAAAATATTCAGACTCTGCTCCCAGCGCCTTTTCAGGAAGAGAGTTCCAATTACTCTCAACCCTCTGAGTGAAAAGATTTTGCCTCATCTCTGTTTTAAACAGGCAACCCCTTATTTTTAAACAGTGACCCTTAGTTCTCGATTCTCCCACAAGAGAAAACATCCTCTCCACATCCACCCTGTCAAGACCCCTCAGGATCTTAAAGGTTTCAATTAAGTTACCTCTTACTCTTCTAAACTCCAGCAGATACAAGCCTAGTCTGTCCAACCTTTCCTCGTAAGGCAGCCCTCTCATCCCAGGTATTAGTCTGGTAAACCTTCTATGAACTGCTTCCAACGCATTTATATCCTTCCTTAAATAAGGTGATCAATACTGTACACAGTACTCCAGATGTGCTCTCACCAGTGCCCTGTACAACTGAAAGCATAACATCCCTACTCTTGTGTTCAATTCCCCTCACAATAAATTATAACATTCTATTAGCTTTTCTAATAACCTGCTGTACCTGCATAGTAACCTTTTGTAATTCATGCACTAGGACACCCAGATCCCCTGCAGTCTCTCACCATTAAGATAATATGCCTCTCTTTTATTCTTCCTGCCAAAATGGACAATTTCACATTTTCCCACATTACACTCCTTTGGCATTTCTCACAGTCAGCACTCAAAATTATTGCTTGTAAAATTGTACAGAAAATTCAGCTCAGTGAATAATAACAGACAAAAGGGAGCCAGGTACAAAAATCCACTGTGGCCCCAGTTACCAACACAATGTTGAGAATTGCCACTACATCGATTAAAACATTTTGTCCAAGGATCCTGCCAATGGCGGAGCTGATAAATGCTGCTTCCAGAGTAGAAATAAGTCAAAGAAGATGACAACTGTGACAAGTTAGCCAAACTCAGACAAGATGGTGTTACAACTGGCTCCAGAAACCCCAGGGAAAGAGGAGGAAAACAGTCAGCCAGAGCTCACACACCAGCTGATTATCCAGCACCCGCCCATGAGAGTACCCAGTGTCAGCCGCAGCAGTAGCATTTTCCAACTCGGAGCCAGAAAGTTGTCTGTTCAAACCCTGCCACAGAGACTCGAGCACAAAATCTAGGCTGGCGCTCTGAGGGAGTGCTGCACTTCCACAGCTGCCATCTTCCCCAAAGAAGTGTTAAACCAAAGTCTAATCTGCTCTACGGATGTAGATGATACCGCACGACGATCCAAAGAAGAGCAGGGACGTTCTCCCAGGGTCGTGGCCAATATTTATTTCTCATTCTACATCATCAAGGTCAAATCATTTCTCTTATTTGTTGTTTGTGGGATCTTGCTGTGTGCAGATTGGATACAAAAGTGTCTCTACTTCAAAGAAGTAATTCATTAGCTGTAAAATCCTAAGTGTATATAAATGCAGGTTAGCTCCTTATTTACATATGTGGACTTCGGTTGAGGCCAAACAGTATGGTACTGCGAGGCACCCAGAATCAAAAACCCTGAAGATGCTCACCACCCCAACTCATACACGAAGAGCCTCTTGGATGATACACTGAAGGTGTTGCCAGGGCCCATGGAACTGTATTCCAGCAAAAGTCCACGATCTTCAGAACAGAAAGTGACTTAAGGGGGAAAGGAAAGACTTGGGATGCCAGTCTGATAAAACCTTGGATCAATAATTCCTCACAACACTACTTAAAAACAATGATTGCCATTAATAGGAATAAAACGCGTCACTCAACACACAACAGGGCTGGAGGCAATGGGGCATAGACAAGAGGCCAGGGTTTGAGGGACAGAGAGCTCCTGGAGGGTTGTAGGGCTGGAGTAAGTTACAGAAATAGAGCAGGGTGGGGCCATGATGGGTCTGAAGTCCACAATGAGAATGAAGCCTACGTAGGAGGAAATTACGATTCATCCAGGACTGGATATTGGAGAGGCAAGCTGACAACACAGGCAGTAGGCAGGAGGGATAGTGCTGGGGTAGAGCTGGGAGTTGGCAGCACACATGTGGAACCTGACATCATGCTTTCGATTGATATCACTGTGGGGCAGCACGCGCATGATTAATAGAGAGCAGCCATGGAGAGAAGCTTGGGGAAGTGCAGAGGTGACTGTCTCAGGAAAGGGAGAAGCCATTTGAGAAGATTCTATTGTCATGTCTAGACAGGTAAGAATGGAACCAGGGGAGGGAAATCTCATTCGACTAGACAAACATTCCAGCAGCTTCTTCCTAACTACCTGCATGTTTTTTCCTTCAACTGGGGCAGCAAGGTCTCTTCGAGCATAGATTTTTTTCATGGTTCCTTTCCCCACTCCAGAATTTAAAGTCCCACTTAGACACTCCCTGTAATGGGAAGTTCCTCTTTAACAAAGCAATATTTAGAGGGCTGGGAGAGCTGGAGAAACTCACTATTAGTCAGAAATGAGGCTAACGTCACTATTGAAAGACACTGTATAGACAAGAACGATATTCAGAATTATTGTCTCTTTTTTCCAACCTTGCAACAGTGACGATAACTTCAGAAGTATTTTGTTAGATGTAAAGTGCTTTGAGGTGTCACAAAGTCATGAAAGGTACTATCCAAATGCAATTTGTTCGTTACATCTGGGCCACATTCCAGAAGATGCAACACCGACAGCAAGCCTGGTAGACTCCCAGTTCTACTGGTGCATTGGTTTTGCAAATAGCCATTTCGTCAGATGATAGTGTCTATGGAGAAGTCTGTATAAAGAGTCCTGTTCCTTCAGTGGAGAAAGGACAGAGCATTGCCAGCTGGTAAACACCCATTGTGCAGTTACTTATGGGTGCTGCCTTTTTAAAATTACACTTAGATTTGCAAAACACACACACCAATTAGCCACAATAAATCATAACCAGTCCAGATAATGTCTTGCTGTCAATGAAGGGAGCTCACCTCTCCATTCTTTAGATCAGGTGGTTAAAAGCCTGTGGCAGAGAATCTAAAATAACGTACACAGCAGAAACAGTGAATTATAAATTCACAATTAAAGCGTGGTTAATTGTGCTGTGACAGTAATGAATCCCTTTGATATACTGGGTGCAGCGTGGGTTTCATACATAATTAACACCGACCGAGTCTGCAATCAGTTCATGTTGAGTCTGCTAGAAAAGCTCATAAATAAAACAGCTGGACCAGTAACGTTGCCAATCAAGAGTCATAAATGGGAGGGAAGAGTTTACATCCAAAATCGGCCTCTAATTATTCAGACGCTTTTAACTTAAGGCATCTTTCTTGACACTTCTTGCATCAAGAGTGATAAAAGAATATTCTAGAACAGCAGCACATTACTCTATCATAATGTAACTTTGGAGTAATTCGGCACACTTCCAAAAGATGGAGTGGAGAAAACAGCAACAATCACCAAGGTCCACGTACACATACTTGTATTTATTGCAGCTCCTGCTGATGCATCACTGAAGAGTGACTCACTCCAACCCCCGTAGCAACAATCATCTGTATACTGCTTCTGAGTCAATATCTTTAAAATGATAAAGGGATTCAAAAGGCTAGACATAAATAAACTGTAGTAATATCTCAAACAAGGGGCACAAGCTTTAAATTAGCATAGGGTCATTCAGGAGTAAAATCAGAAGCAATTTTTCCACAATGGTTACTGAAAATCTGGAATTGTGCCTGGGGTGACAATTGAAGCTTTTAAGATTGAGGTGGGTAGATCTTTATTAGGTAGGAGTATCAGGGGATATGGAACAAAGGCAAGGAACTGGAGTTAAGGGTGCAGATGAGCCATGATCTAATTTAATGGTCAAATAAGGCTCGGTGGGGATGAATGGCTGACTCTTGCTCCTTCCTTTGTTCCCTTTATTGCTGTGCATGCACCTGGCACTACATAGTGACTTTATTGCTGTGCATGCACCTGGCACTACATAGTGACTTTATTGCTGTGCATGCACCTGGCACTACATAGTGACTTTGATTCCGTTAAACCCCATGAAGAGAACTGGTCGAAGCTAAGTGCATTTTATTAAAAAAAATTAAAACTTGGTAGATTCCAAAGAACAGAACTTCACCCGGAGCTGGTTTCCTTGATATGTTCGAATGGAGGCTTGAGCATATTGCACTGATTTTGAGTTTGGCAGCTATTGCTCCACAATGTACTTCAGTAAAATCTTTATCATCTGGCATAAGCGGAGAATGGGTGGTGCCAGTTAATCAAAAATGCCGGTTAAGGGAAAGTTCCATTTACTGTGATTTACACTGCTGCCCGTGTCCTATCTGGCACAAAATCCTGCTCACTCATCATCCCTGCGCTCATTAACCTACACTGCCTCCTGGTCAAGCAACATCTTCATTTTAAAATTCTCAACTTTGTTTACAAATCCCTCCATGGCCTTGCCCCTCTCCATCTCTGTAATCTCCTCCAGCCCCACAACCCTCCAAGATATCTGTGCTCCTCTAATTCGCCCCTCTTGAGAATCCCTGATTTTAATCACTCCACCAACGGTGACCCTGCTTTCAGCTGCCTAGGCCCTAAGCTCTGGAGTTCCCTTCCTAAACCTCTCTGCCTCATTTCCTCCTTTAAGACACTCATAAGCCTCATTGACCAAGTTTTATGTTATCTGATATATTATCTCCTTGGGTAGAATCTTCGGCTCGGCGAGCAGGGGCGGGGCCCCTCGCTGAGGCGTAAGATGATGCGGGGTGATGTTGGGCGTGCGTCCCAATGTCACCGCGCGTCATTCAGATTTTCAGTTCAGCGGGCGCACAGCCAAATCGGCTGCGTGCCCATCAAACTGTCAAAGGCCTATTAAGGCCATTTAAGAATGAAGTCATGGTTGGCGGGCAGGCAAAGAGCCCAGGCAGCCTTCACATTTATCATGGAACCTCATCCACAGGTGGGATGAGGTTTCATGAACGTGTTTAAAGTGTTGGAAAATTTTTTAACATTAATGGACATGTCCCAACTCATGTGGCAGTTTCACATGAGGGGGCATGTCCTTAAATTTTTTTTCTCACTTTATTCAATGTTTTATACGTGAAACTAATCTCACTGAGGCAGCTCTGTGCCTCAGGGAGATTTCTGCGCTCTTTCACATGCATGCGCAAAAGAGCGCATGCCCCGACTTAGCCTTCTCCACCCACCCCACCCCCGCCTGCACAGAGAGCGCAGAGCACTTCCGGGCATGCAGCACGCTGGGTGGACCTTAATCGGCCTGCCCACGTAAAATGGCAGTGCTCAGCCGATTGAGCCCAACCCCACACAACCCCACCATAGTGGAGAAAATTCTCCCCCTTATGTAGCTCGGTGTTATGTTCCTGTGAAATGCCTTGGAACATTAAATTACGGGCACTATATAAATACAAGTAGATGTTCTATAAATGTTAAGCTGTTGCTCCTTACTACATGAGTGAAAAGAAACACTGCTCACTTCTAATCCACACCCAGCTGTCTAATGTAGCCCATTTAGCCAGAGATGTCCAGTTAAGATCATCAACTTGAAACACTGGATCTGATTTTAACTCTGTGCAACTGGATGAGTTTTGCATGGGTTAAAATCAGGTCATCTTTCTCTTTACAAATGTTGCCCAACCAGCTGCGCATATGCATCATTTTCCATTTTTATTTCCAGCTTCCAACATCTGCAGCTTTTTGCTTTAGATTTTAAACTAGAAACGTGGTTTAACTTGAATTGAACTAGAGCAATTAAATTCTTTTCACGATTTTAAACTTTTCCTTTTCAGTATAGGGCTGCCACAGAGGCTGTGTGCAAATTGCAGACTAAACCCTTCTGAACTGTAGAGAAATATGCAATGAATACAATGACTTGAGTGAGACAGCACACATGGAGCTATGTAACCTTGGGATGACGTACTGGCAGTTGCAGAACTGTCGCTGGTAACAATAAGAGCAAATAGAGAGGAGAATATTACCACATGTTTGTAACAACATTCAAGCCTGGTGCCTTAGGTGCCACAGTGCTAGCAGCGCACCGATACCAATATGTAAAACATGTCCTAGTGGCAACACCAAGTTTATCTGTTTGCAAAAAGGGAATGTTTTTCTACCTGTTTACCTCGGCACTGAATACGCTGGATCTATTAGGATGTTCTGAATTGCAAACACTCCAGAAACGATGCTCATGACTCCAGTAGGTTAATAGACTGCAGCGATTTTAAACACAAAAGCTCTTATTACCTTCCTTGGACTGTCGACATAACTGGGAGTGATGGCAATGTTGGCCCCAGAATGTGGAATGCTGTCAGAGGCTGGGCCAGCACCTTTCGCAGAATGGACTGCTGCCTGCTGCTCCTCGAAGCTCCTAGAGGCCATTAGAAGGGAAACATATTCTTATTTACTTTTGAAAAACAGAAGGTAATATAGCAGCAGTGCTAAACTGAACCTTGCAGCTGAGGCAGGATTAGCTCCAACTTCAACTAGGATCCTTTCAACTTCAATTTCCAGGAGGAATTTCTAGGAAATTCTGTGGATTTCTAGTTGTTCCTCATTGTGCAGCTATAAAGTGAGTTTAATTAAAGGGCCATCACTGTCAACATCTTGGGGGTTACCATTGACCAAAAACTGAACTGGACTAGCCATATAAATACTGTGGCTACAAGAGCAGGTCAGAGGCTAGGAATTTTGCAGCGAGTAACTCACCTCCTGACTCCCCAAACCCTGTCCTCCATCTACAAGGCACAAGTCAGGAGTGTGACGGAATACTCTCCATTTGCCTGGATGAGTGCAGCTCCCACAACACTCAAGAAGCTTGACACCATCCAGGACAAAGCAGTCCCCTTGATTGGCACCACATCCACAAACATTCACTCCCTCCATCACCGACGCACAGTGGCAGCAGTGTGTACCATCTACAAGATGCACAGCAGCAACTCACCAAAGCTCCTTCAATAGCACCTTCCAAACCTGCGTCCTCAACCATTTAAAAGGACAAGGGCAGCAGATAGATGGGAACACCACCAGCTGGAATTTCCCCTCCAAGTCGCTCACCATCCTGACTTGGGAATATATCGCCATTCACTCACTGTCGCTGGGTCAAAATCCTGGAACTCCCTTCCTAACAGCACTGTGAGTGTGCCTACACCACATGAACTGCAGCGGTTCAAGAAGGCAGCTCACCACCACCTTCTCAAGGGCAATTAGGGACGGGCAATAAAAATGTCAGCCCAGCCAGCAATGCCCACATCCCATGAAAGAATTTAAAAAAACAAACTGTGATCAAGTTTAATCGTCACTTTTCAAAACACAATCCAAATACTTTGTTATGTTACTTTGGGACTGGAGTTTTAGTTTTTTTTTTAAAAAGCACAATTAGCCTGGTTCAGGAGTCTCCACTGAAATGACACAAGTTCAGTTTCACACCCCAATCCCTCAGTGTAGAAAGCCCCCTTCTCTATTTACATACTGCTGTTCCTGATGCCAGTAAAACTGTGCAAAGCACTGACACAGTGAAGCCTATGCTTTCAGCTTATTTTGGTTCCACATGTTGCCTGAGGAAACTTTGGGGATTTCACCGTCTGTCCCTCAGATCCATGGGGATGATGGTCCCTCAGATCAACAGATCCTTAATTATCAATTGAGCTGAAATATAGAACTTTTTTTTTATTCATTGATGGTATGTGGGCTTCACTGGCTGGGCCAATATTTATTGCCCATCCCTAATTGCCCTTCAGAACGTGGTAATGAGTTGCCTTCTTGAACCACTGCAGTCCATGTGGTGTGGGTACACCCACAGTGCTGTTAGGGAGGGAGTTCCAGGATTTTGACCCAGCGACAGGTGAAGGAACGGCGATATATTTCCAAGTCAGGATGGTGTGTGACTTGGGGGGGAACTTCCAATGGTGGTGTTCCCATCTATCTGCTGCCTTTGTCCGTTTAGATGGTAGTGGTTGTGGATTTGGAAGGTGCTGTCGAAGGAGCCTTGGTGAGTTGCTGCAGTGCATCTCGTAGATGGTACACACTGCTGTTACTGTGCGTCGGTGGTGAAGGGAGTGAATGTTTGTGGATGTGGTGCCAATCAAGCAGGCTGCTTTGTCCTGGATGGTGTCAAGCTTCTTGAGTGTTGTGGGAGCTCCACTCATCCAGGCAAGTGGAGAGTATTCCATCATGCTCCTGACTTGTGCTTTGTAGATGGTGGGCAGGCTTTGGGGAGTCAGGAGGTGGGTTACTCATTGCACGATTCCTAGCCTCTGACCTGCTCTTGTAGCCACAGTATTTATATTGCTAGTCCAGTTCAGTTTCTGGTTAATGGTAACCCCCAAGATGTTGATAGTGGGGGGTTCAGAGATGATAATGCCATTGAACATCAAGGGGCGATGGTTGGATTCTCTCTTGTTGGAGATGGTCATTACCTGATACTTATGTGGCATGAATGTTACTTGCCACTTGTCAGCCCAAGCCTGGATATTGTCCAGGTCTTGCTGCATTTGGACATGGACTGCTTCAGTATCTGAGGAGTCGCGAATGGTGCTGAACATTATGCAATCATCAGCAAACATCTCCACTTCTGACCTTATGATGGAAGGAAGGTCATTGATGAAACAGCTGGAGATGGTTGGGCCGAGGACACTACCCTGAGGAACTCCTGTAGTGATGTCCTGGAGCTGAGATGACTGACCTCTGACAACTGCAACCATCTTCCTTTGTTGGTATGACTCCAACCAGTGGAGAGCTTTCCCCCGGATTCCCATTGACTCCAGTTTTGCAAGGGCTCCTTGATGCCATACTCTGTCAAATACAGTCTTGATGTCACTCTCACCTCACCTCTGGAGTTCAGCTCTTTTGCCCATGTTTGAACCAGGGCTGTAATGAGGTCAGGAGCTCAGTGGCCCTGGCGGAACCCAAACTGGGTGTCACTGAGCAGGTTATTGCTGAGCAAGTGCTGCTTGATAGCACTGTTGATGATCCCTTCCATCACTTTACTGGCGATGGGGAGTAGAATGATGGGGCGGTAATTGGCTGCGTTAGATTTGTCCTGTTTTTTTGTGTACAGGACGTACCTGGGCAATTTACCACATTGCCAAGTAGATGCCAGTGTTGCAGCTGTACTGGAACAGCTTGGCTAGGGGCACGGCAAGTTCTGGAGCACAAGTCTTCAGTACTATTGCCGGAACTAAATGAATGGGAATCCATTTGAAATTTTAAACAATCACACAGGGATAAATCCAAGTAAAATGTGGATTTGAGACCATTGCTCAATTCAGGGAGAAGAATGAACTCAGCTGGTGTATCCATTAGAGACCATGCAATGAAGCATATCACTCAGATTTAGTTCTAAATTGCAACTGAATGAAGATTGACCTTTTTGAAGCATTTTATCCTCAGCACAAATGCAATGGGTTTAAAGATGGGGCCATTTCCACTCCACTCAGTTCCCCGTCCAAGTAGCAAGGCTCTGAGAGCAAAGACTGAAGCCCCTTCACCCATCTCAGCATGAGTAGGGGAAGCTTTATCTATGAGGGAAGGAGGGAGAAAGGGAGCAAGTGTAATCTAGTGGCTTCTGCTGCCACAGAAGGAACCACAATGATTGACTGGGATTACTGTGTAACCACGAAACTAGCCACTCAGAGCAAAGGAGGTCTCACAGCATTTTCTGTTTTTATTTCAGATTTCCAGTAGCCACAGTGTTTTGCTTTTATGTTATAAAGGGGGTCTCACCTCTGGTTGGCTTCCATCTCCAGCAAGGCTGACAGAGCGGACGTTCCCTTCTTCCCGAGAGGTGGCCCGGCTGGTTCAGTGGGATAGTTTGCGAGGGGCCCGGTCACCTGCAGTCCTTTAATGAGGGCTCCTTTCTGAAAGATGAACAGAAAAACCTGCATGGGTTAAACAAACCTGAAGCATCACATTCATGAGCAGCTGAAAGCCACTGGATGACAAATCAACCTCTCCCTGTGAGAATTAATCTCAATAAATAGAGGAAAATGGAAGGGTGACAGGAATATTCCAGAAGTTTGACTTGCAAGCCTTATGCTCGTACCTCCCAACCAGTAAGAACCAAATTACTTTCAATCTTCAACAGTGTTAAATACTTGACATTCTGATCCACCAGAATGTTCCCACACCTCAAGGCAGAGCAATGGGCAAATAGAAAACACAGACCCTAGGAGATCATTTATTTTTACAACCTTCACTGTAAAACTCCAATCTGGCAGGGCCACCTATCACTACAAATGAAAAACGTTTAATACTTCTGTTCACTTCAAAATCTCACTTTCATGAGCACATGGAGTCTCTTTTGATGCAAGATCTGTGCTCTTAGACACACCATGGCTGAGATAATAGGCCCATAATTATTCTCCAACTACAGCATCCAATACTGGAAATCACGATGCCCACCATGCTCTCCTGACTCCACAACATCGCAGCAGGCTAAAACGAATAATCTGATTGATCTAAAATTATAACAATACACAGATCCAGTGAGATAGAGCAAGATACTGACAGCCCAACACTTTAAGGAGAAGTAATACAAAGGGTTTAATGCAATGTGTTATCATGTAATTTGATTACTGAAGAGAGTTTTGGATGAAACAATATTCACTTTCTATGCTGTACTTGAATGATATAAGTCTCCAGGGAATTTCAGATCTTCAGTCAGAACTGATGCAGAGTGACCACTGGCTGGGATTTCTGTTCCTAAAAGACATGTAGACATTTCTTTGAAGTACACAGAACTGAACAGATCTTACACTTTGAAGAGTTGATGTAGGGAAGCTGCTATTCCCTACAGATATTATTTCACTTGCATGGTGTTTCACAGTGTAATTGTCCTAATCCCAACATCCAAGGGAATGGGCCATTCCCCTTACCTAAGCAAGGATATACTTGCCTTAGATGGAATGCAATGTAGGTTTACTAAGCTGATTCCTGGGATGAGAGGATTGCCTGATAGGGACAGATTGAGTAGCCTTATACTCTCTGGAGAATATGCTAAGAGGTGATTCTATTGTAACTGACGCTGGGTCAAAATCCTGGAACTCCCTTCCTAACAGCACTGTGGGTGTACCTACACCACATGGACTGCAGCGGTTCAAGAAGGCAGCTCACCACCACCTTCTCAAGGGTAACTAGGGATGGGCAATAAATGCTGGCCTAGCCAGCGATGCCCACGTCCCATGAATTAATAAAAAAATAAGTAAAATTCTGAAGGGGTTTGACAAGGTAGACACGGAGAATGGCTGAGAAATTTAGAGTATGGGGTCAGAGTCTCAGAATAAGGGGTCAGGTATTTAAGGCTGAGATGAAGAGAAATTTCTTCACTCAAAGGGTTATGAATCTTTAGAATGTTCTACCCCAGAGAGCTGTAGATACTAAGTCACTGAGTATATTTGAGACAGAGTTCGATAGATTTTTGCATACTAAGGAAATCCAAGGATATGAGCGTGCTGTGGGAAGTTGATCTTAATGAATGGCGGAGAAGGCTCAAAGGTCCGAAAGGCCTACTCTTGCTCTTATTTGTTATGTTCTTATGTCTTAACATTTTTATTCCCACAAATTTGCTGGAGATGAGAGTTGATAATGGCACCATGAGGGCAGCCAGGCAGTTGGTGAATGACAGCACAGTCTACTTGCTTAACCGATAAGATGAAAAGGTTGGGAAATAAACAGAGAAAAAAATCTCTAATAATTCACAATCTGAAGGAATGAGGCTCCACACTTTTAATTCTTCACTTTCTAAGCAAGAGTGATCCCATTGCTCAGAGTACTTACACTCTTTTAAGTACTAGACTTAACTGTCTGTGTCGAATTTAATGGACTATTAATCTGCAAATGCAGCAACTTCATGAAAGTCAGGAGTGAGATACAGTTTTCACAAGCTAATGACAAAAGGGGCACGCCAATCAGTCAGTTACTGGTGAGGACTCACGATTCCATGGGGCATCTTTGGTGACTAATTTGCACACTGATCATTCAGGCACTGTTATTTTTTTCAGCAAAATCTGGTCCATTAGCTGATCACTATTTATTTCCGTTCCAATTACAAGAGGAACAAAGCAAATTACCTGTGGGTCCCTTCACTCCTGATACAGTCCCATGGGTGCAGCTCTTCCTCTGGTATAACCTACGTTACACATTAGCTGGCACAATTCAGCTGAGGCAAGTTGGACAGTGCAAAACTATTGCTTCTCTTATAAAACGGGGTAATTGGCTTCAGTCTGGCTCTTTGGTCCAATGAGACAGCAAAGGTCTGACAAAACAGGCTCAACCAAAGCAATACAACATGAATGAAGGGCAACTGTTGAACATCAACACAAGTCCCCTCTGGTCGGGTAACTTAAACACTCCACTGCCTAAGTTAAATAAATGGTGCTCCACTGAAAAGTGAAGAAGCAGCCTCACCCTTATGATTCTGTCAGAGCGGTGCCTTCTTCGTATTCGGTTCAAACCCTCCACAAACCGAATGAAGCCATCCAGCAGCTGCCACTCCTCCTGGTCGGAGCGTAGCTTCTCCCCGTAAACGTCACAGCGGGTCTCTCCCTCCATGATCCGTTTCGTAGCTGTTACACAGGCCGGCAGCAACAAGAACCTTGTTCGCCAGAACTTCAGGGATTCGATCAGGCTGTGAAGCAGCAATACAGAAACGTTTTGCTCAGTTCTGATAGGCTTTTACTCAGTGCAACAACAACTTGCAATTTAAATAGCGCCTTTAACATAGCAAAAACATCCTGGGATGCTCCGCAGGAGAGTTGTCAGACAAAATTTGACATTGAGACACATAAGGTGGTATTAGGGTAGGTGGCCAAAAGCCTAGTCAAAGAGGTAAGTTTTTAAGGAGTGTCTTGAGGAGGAGAGAGAAGCAGAGAGGTTTAGGGAGGGAATTCCAGAGCTTAAAGTCAAGACAGAAGGCCTGGCTGGCAACGGTGGAGCGATTAAGCTGAGGTACGGTAAAGAGGCCAGAATTGGAGGACACAGGGATCTTGAGGGTTGGAGGAGGATACAAGGATAGGGAGGGATGAGGCCATAGAGATTGCAATGAACTCAAGTTTATGGAGGGTGCCATGGCCAGGAGAGCTTTGGAATAGTCATGTCTGGAGCTAGGTGGATTCTTGATATATCACAGCCCAAGGGCAGAAGCAAAAATCTCCATCTTACTGAGATTTCTGCTTTTGGCCTGGTCCCAGTCACCAGCTGACCCCCATTCACACGGGATCTTACACTCCCCAGTGCCCCTCTCTTCAACTGTATGCTAGCATGAGCCCGGGACTCAGCTGTTTAGTATTCTTAGCTCCTCTGTGAGTTCAGTGCTGCAGAGTGACATGGTGTCAGTGTTACTCTTTCATCGATGGGTCTGAGAAAGAAGCTGAAGTCCTCGTGGGGGCTTAGAGATGGGGTGTTGGCAGGGTGGCAGAGACACCTACCTGAAATCCTCAGAGCCCGACGAGCAGATGTACTGATCCAGGTAATTCCATTTGTACTCCTCCAGCCGCTCATGAGAGAACTCCACCCAGCACGACACAAACTCGATACTGGGATGTGGTGGACAGAGGCTATAAGTATACTGGATCTGAGCAGACTCATAAGGGTACCTGAACCAGATGAAAAGAGCAGCCATCATGAATCAGAACACAGCTGCTGTGCGAAGTCTTCACTCTTCCCAGTTTCTGTAATCCTTTCTTTCCTTCCCCCTCCCTTCCCCTGCCATGAAGCACTCCCAGAATGAAGGGGTAAGTGGGCAACGTGCTTTTAGAAACTGTATTAAACATATACACCAAAAGCCATCATTTATTTGATTCCACACTTCCTCACTTTCCAAACTTATTTCCATCCCAGAAAGGCACACTTTAAGAACTCAAGACCATTCCTTTTTGGACATGTTTTCTTCTAAAGCTCAAGTTTCTAAAGCTCTGATTTGTAGTTGTCCCTGGAGCTGCCAGGGTGACTCAGGAAGCTATCTTATTGCTCCACTCTCCATGTGGATCCAGAGCCCACTCTCACCAACTCTGAGTCCCCACTCAGAATCATGGAATCTGACCCAAAGCAACTGTTGAAATTAGTGCATGTCCGTGGGGGCAAATCTCTATTATCTGTGTCACTCTCTTGTCAGCTTAAACCCCTTTTAAAAAACAGTTGCATTTATATAGCCACATCCCTCAGCAGTGTCCTAAACAAGATCCCACAAACAACAAAGAAATGGGAAGATAGTCTGTGCTGGTACTGGACTGAGGGAAGGACAGTCAGGACATCAGCAGAGCTCCATATTCCACCTCAAATGGGATTAAGGGATTGTTTGGGGATTGTCCATCTGGAGCACTAGAAAAGAGGAGGGCCTCCATTTAGAAAGATGGCCCCTGTGACAAGGCAGTGCTACACCATAGTGTCGGCTTGGATTATGTGCTTCTGTGCTGAGTGAGGCTTGAACCAAAACCTTTAAGATGTCATGGTTTTATTTTGAAATAAATCATTAGATCATAAAAAATAGTAGTAGTAGGCCATTCGGCCCATCAGGCCTGCTCTGCCATTTGATAAGATCATGGCTGATCTGATTGTGGCCTTAGCTCCACTTTCCTGCCTGTCCCCCATAACCCTCGAGTCCCTTGTCAATCAAAAATCTGTCTAACTCAGCCTTCAATATACTCAATGACCCAGCCTCCACTGCTCATTGTGGAAGAGAATTCCAAACATTAACACCCTTCTGAGAGAAGAAATTCCTCCTCATCCCTGCCTTAAACAGGAGACCACTTGACCCAGATTTTCAGAGTTGGAAGGACTCCGGAATCATTTAAAAATGGCAGGCGGGACCAGATTCCAAGATTCCTACCCACAATGGCACCATCGCGTTGCGATCTTGAGTTGGACTGGTTAAAAACCCGAGGTCCACTCTCATTTTCAAATTTGGTTTTGCCTTCTCCTTTTACCCCGCAGAAAGACGCAAAATGATGGCAAAATGTCTGTCTCATCTTTGATTAAATTATTCAATCACCAGCCCTGTGAATGGCAGGGCTGAACCACTCACTTCACACTTACTTTGGTAGGTAGCGTGTGACGGTTATGATCTTGTCTTTTAAGCAGACCTTGTGAAAGGTGCGCCCCATGCTCAGCCAATACGCGGTCTCCTCCTCCTCCAGCTTGTTCCTAGACACCAGACCTGTAGACACAGGTATTATACCAGTCACTAAAAAGCAGGGCCCAGGCATTTCACAACTGAAGTTCATCTGGAAGGATCCCACCTATATAGAATGGTCGGTCTCAACTCATTGGAGAAATCCCAATGTCTTGCTGACTGGCCTGTGAAATCTATGCAGTGTGATTGACTGCAGAGACCAACAAGATCCCAGAGACCTATAGTGACCATAAAAAAGTTGTAGACTTGGTTTTGCTATTGGTGCATGTACTGCCCTTCAACGATAAGTTGGGCTTTACACTTGCCCCCTCTGTCAAGAGGACAGGGAGATCAGCGGATTAGATACTTTCCTTTTACCCTAAGACACTGTCCAATGATGGAATAGGAAGGGGAGTCGGTCATTTAGCCCCTCGAGCCTGTTCCACCATTCACTGAGATCATGGCTGATCTGTGTCCTAACTCACATACTCACCCTTCCCCCTGTCCCATAAGATCATCCCTGCCTGACATCTTTCAGGGTCCAAATTAGATTGGGTTTCAGTCTCTAGTGGTTGCAAACATCCACAACTTGGCTTTGAGAACTTGGAGCCACAAAGGGTGCTGGTGTTGGAATCAAGACTGCCACATGAATGCAGCAAGGGTGACTGCCTGAGTTTAGGTTACAAGATGCTGTGTTAGAACTGACCTGGGAGGGCTTGATGCTCATCCTATGTGGCTGAAATGGAAAAAGATTCTGCACTGCATCACCAACTCGAGCCAGGTGAGGCGGCAAAACCCGTTACCTGAGCAACGGCAGACAGTACTACCTGTGACTGGTCAATGCCGGGTGCCAGGAGTGGTTTAAGTAACTTGGCCACCCCCAGAAAGTGCCACTGGCTTCGGGTGGGTCAGCCCCGAGAGGAGAGTCAGTGGGAACCTCGATAGAAATGCAGCCTCAGGCCAGAACAGGACAATGAAAGGGCAGACATGGGCTGCCCCAATGCAACTCCAACATTTACCTCTCTGCTTTAAAACAGTGGGTCATCACAGGAGCTCCTACAATAGACTGCTGCTGACGATGATGATGCCGCCAACATCGACAGCTTGCAAGAAGTTTTGCTCCTGCAAGGTTCTTTCTTTGGGCCAAATTCCTCCTTTCCCCGTGAAGATTGGGCATGGTTCCAAGTCACCTCCTGTACTCCTGCCCAACAGCCATCCTTTACGTGTAAGCGGAGGCACTGAAGGCTATTCAACAGTGGAGGGCATCACAGCTCAGCCCAATCCTGCACTCACAAACACACTTACAGACAGTGGCCATTGAGCAGAGATCCCAGAAAGTGAAAGTTCCACCACTACCTGCCCTCCTCCAGTGGGCAACTCCAGCTCCAAGAAGAAATGTGTCAAAGATAAACTAACTCATATGATTAGGGCCCAGCCTGTACACCTCAGTGACTCACTGCTGAACTATTACATTCTAGATCTCATTTACCAACACAAAACCTCAGCTCAGCAACCGACCTGCGTGTCTCCTTACCCCGTGTGTAGAGGGGGCTGCTGCTGAGGGGGGCTGAGGCTGTAGTGTTGGACAGCTTGTTCTTGGTCTGGACAATAATCTGGTAGCCCTGCATGAGCCGTTGGCAGATGAACTCCTCAAATACCTGCTGGGCTGTCATTACAGGCCCGTCCTCATCTCTCCTATGAATGAGCAGAATAAACAGGTCAGAAAGTGTTTCATTGATGCGTTCTCTTTCAGACCAACAATCACAATTACTTCATCCCCCTCACAAACTGGCTAAAGAAGCAATTGTGTCTAGGTCCAGCTGACATATCACCCTGGAGTGTATGTCCCAGATGACTGTCTGTGACTAAGGCTGTCTAGTCTGTTGCAACTGCGTATTTAAGTTATCAGTTTATCTCTGTTTTAAGGACTAACCAAATTCTTATTTTCATGAAATCATAGTGAACAGTTTGCTTTAATTTATATTTTACCAACACATCTTGTTACTTTTGCTTTGTACTTCAACCTCATCTTCCTGCATCATTTAACAGGCAACAGAGCAGTGCAAGTCCAAACCAGAAAGCCCGGAGCCCACTCCCCAAAGCACGGAGCCCGGAGCCCACTCACCAAACCACAGAGACCGGAGCCCACACACCAAACCACAGAGCCCGGAGCCCACTCACCAAACCACAGAGCCCGGAGCCCACTCACCAAACCACAGAGCCCGGAGCCCACTCACCAAACCACAGAGCCCGGAGCCCACTCACCAAACCACAGAGCCCGGAGCCCACTCACCAAACCACAGAGCCCGGAGCCCACTCACCAAACCACAGAGCCCGGAGCCCACTCACCAAACCACAGAGCCCGGAGCCCACTCCCCAAACCAGAGGGTCATTGTCAACTCCCCAATCTAGGAGGTTTTCTCCACACAGACAGAGGTAAGGGGTTCGGTAGGCAATCCACTCCTGAGGGAATTAATTCCACAAAGACTTTCCACCATGGGTCACTGAAAAACAAAGCCCAGGAGAAGCCCTGGCTGAGTTCCACATCGTTTAACATTGCATCTGAACTCAGCCCCTCCAACAGTACAGCACTCCCTCAGCACTGCATCAGAGTGTCAGTCTGGACTTCTGAGCTTGATTCTGAAATCTTGACCTTCTGACCCAAATGTGAGAGTGGTACCACCGAGCCACAGTGAAGCCAGGAACCTAACCTGGCTCAGCCACTAACTGGGCATCACAGGAGCAGCTGACCCACCTTCTGCCACAGTAGAACATGGTGATATACCTTTCTGTCGACATGACATACAACCCTTTCCCCAGATCACAAGTCAATGTCGGAAAAACACTGCATTCTCTGTGGGTCACTGTGATGGGGTGAAGGTCAGGCAGGGCAGATCTTCCTTGCTCGACTAAATTACTCTCTCCTTCCACTGGTCCGGTGACAAGTAAAATCATTCTGTTAATACATGAGTGCAAGAGGGTATGGTAGGAGCAGCACCAGGCATTCCTCAAAATGAGATGCCAACTTAGTGAAGCTACAACACATATGTGCCAAACAGCAGAGGCAGCAGGCACATGGGAACACCACCACCTGAAAGTTCCCTTCCAAGTCACCCACCATCCTAGCTTGGAAATATATCACTGTTCCTTCATTGTTGCTGGGTCAAAAACCTGGAACTACATCCTAACAACACTGTGGGCGCAAATACTGACCCCCTCTTAAATAACAGAGCAAATACTGACACCCCCATAAATAACAGAGCAAATACTGATCTCCCCAAAATAACAGAAAATACTGACCCCTCCCCCATAAATAACAGATCAAATGCTGACCCCTCCCAATAAATATCAGTGCAAATACTGACCCCTCTCCCATAAATAACTGAGCAAATTCTGGCACCCTAATAAATAAGAGCAAATACTGACCCCCCCATAAATAAGAGCAAATACTGACCTCTCCCCCATAAATAACAGAGCAAATACAGAAGTGCAATTACTTACCCCACATATAATAGAACAAATACTGACTCCCCATAAATAACAGAGCGAATACAGACAACCCCCCCCGTAAATAAGAGCAAACATTGGCCGATCCACACTAATACCAGAGCAAATACAGACAAAAACCGAATCCACCATAAATAACAGAGCAAATACAGAACTACCCATAAATAACAGAGCAAAAACCGAATCCACCATAAATAACAGAGCAAAAACCGAATCCACCATAAATAACAGAGCAAATACTGATCCCCCCATAAATAACAGAGCAAATACTGATTCCCCCCATAAATAACAGAGCAAATACTGACCCCTCCAGAAATAAGAGTAAACACTGAAATCCCCCGTAAATAATAGAGTAAATACTGACACCCCTCATCAAATACTGACCTCCCCCATAATTAACAGAGCCAATACAGACTTTCCCATAAATAACAGAGCAAATGCTGATCTCCCAATAAATAACAGAGCAAATACTGATGCCCCCGTAAATAACAGAGCAAATACTGACCCCTCCAGAAATAAGAGTAAACACTGAAATCCCCCGTAAATAATAGAGTAAATACTGACAGCCCTCATCAATAACAGAGCAAATACTGATCCCCCATAAATAAGATTGTAAATGCTGATCCCAATAAATAACAGAGCAAATACTGACCTCTCCCCCATAAATAACAGAGCAAATACAGAACTGCCCATAAATAACAGTGAAAAAACCAACGCCTCCATAAATAACAAAGCAAATACTGACACCCTTCATAAATAACAGATTAAATACAGAACCCGCCATAAATAACAGAGCAAATACAGACACCCCATAAATGACAGGGCAAATACTGACACCCCGAAAAATAATGCAGCAAATACTGACATCCCCCATAAATAACAGTGCAAATACTGATCTCCCCCATAAATAACAGAGCAAATACTGACTCCCATAAATAAGAGCAAATACTGATCCCCCCCCATAAATAACAGAGCAAATACTGACCCCCCCCATAAATAACAGAGCAAATACTGACCCCCCCCCATAAATAACAGAACAAACACTGACCCCACCCAATAAATAACAGAGCAAATACTGACACCCCCCATAAATAACAGAACAAATACTGACAGCCCGAAAAATAACAGAGCAAATACTGACAGCCCCATAAATAACAGAGGAAATGCAGACCCCCATAAATAACTGAGCAAATACAGATCCCCCCATGAATAACAGAGCAAATACAGATCGCCCCATAATTAACAGAGCAAATACTGACCCCCCTATAAATAAGAGCAAATACTGACCCCCCCATAAATAAGAGTAAATACTGACTCCCCCACAAATAACGGAGCAAATACTGACCCCCCATAAATAATGGAGCAAATACTGATCCCCCCATAAATAACAGAGCAAATACTGATTCACCATGAATAAATATGTAAATACTGACACCCCCCATAAATAACTGTGCAAATACTGACCCCCAAATAACAGATCAAAAACTGACCCCCCAATAACAGAACAAATACTGACCAGCCCATGAATACTGACACCTGCATAAACAAAAGAGAAAATACTGACTCCCCATAAATAAGAGAAAATACTGACTCCCCATAAATAAGAGAAAATACTGACTCCCCATAAATAAGAGAAAATACTGACTCCCCATAAATAAGAGAAAATACTGACTCCCCATAAATAAGAGAAAATACTGACTCCCCATAAATAAGAGAAAATACTGACTCCCCATAAATAAGAGAAAATACTGACTCCCCATAAATAAGAGAAAATACTGACTCCCCATAAATAAGAGAAAATACTGACTCCCCATAAATAAGAGAAAATACTGACTCCCCATAAATAAGAGAAAATACTGACTCCCCATAAATAAGAGAAAATACTGACTCCCCATAAATAAGAGAAAATACTGACTCCCCACAAATAAGAGAAAATACTGACTCCCCATAAATAAGAGAAAATACTGACTCCTCATAAATAACAGAACAAATCCTGATAGCTCCATAAATAACAGAGCACATAATGACCCCCCGATAAATAACAGCAAATATTGACCCTCACCATAAAGAATAGAGCAAATACAGACCCCCATAAATAACAGAGCAAATACAGACACCCCATAAATAACAGAGCAAATACAGACACCCCATAAATAACAGAGCAAATACTGATCGCCCCATAAATAACAGAGCAAATACTGACTCCCCCATAAATAACAGAGCAATTACTGAACCTCCATAAATAAGAGCAAACACTGACTCCCCATAAGAGCAAATACTGACCCCCCAATAAATAACAGAACAAATACTGACTCCCCCAATAAAGAACAGAGCAAATACTGACCCCCCCATAAATAAGAGAGCAAATACAGACACCCCATAAATAACAGAGAAAATAGTGACCCCCCAATAAATAAAAGAGCAAATACTGACCCCCCAATAAATAACAGAGCAAATACTGACCCCCCAATAAATAACAGAGCAAATACAGACACCCCATAAATAACAGAGAAAATAGTGACCCCCCAATAAATAAAAGAGCAAATACTGACCCCCCAATAAATAACAGAGCAAATACTGACCCCCCAATAAATAACAGAGCAAATACTGACCCCCCATAAATAAGGGCGAATACTGACTCCCCATAAATAACAGAGCAAATACTGAGCCCCCCTAAATAACAGAGCAAATACTGACCCCCCCATAAATTACAGAGCAAATACTGACACCCGCATAAATAACAGTGCAAATACTGACCTCCCCTATAATTAAGAGCCAATACCGACTCCCCCATAAATAACAGAGCAAATGCTGATCTCCCCATAAATAAGAGCAAATGCTGATCTCCCCATAAAATAACAGAGCAAATACTGACTCCCCCATAAATAAGAGCAAATAATGACCCCCCACAAATAACAGAGCAAATACTGACTGCCCCATTAATAACAGAGCAAATACTGACCCCCCATAAATAACAGAGCAAATATAGACACCCCATAAATAACAGAGCAATTACTGATCCCCCGATAAAAAAGAGCAAATACTGACCCCGCATAAATAACAGAGCAAATAGTGACCCCCCCCAATAAATAACAGAGCAAGTACTGACCCCCATAAATAAGGGCAAATACTGACTCCCCATAAATTACAGAATAAATACTGACCCCCACATAAATAACAGCAAATATTGACCCCTACCATAAACAACAGAGCAAATACAGCCACCCCGTAAATAACAGAGCAAATACAGACACCCCATAAACAGAGCAAATACTGAATCCCCATAAATAACAGAGCAAATACTGACCCCCTCATAAATATCAGAGCAAATACTGACCAACCCCCATAAATAACTGAGCAAATACCGACCCCCATAAATAAGAGCAAATACTGACTCCCCACAAATAACAGAACAAATACTGATTCGCCATAAATAACAGAGCAAATACTGACCCCCCTATAAATAACAGCAAATATTGACCCCTACCATAAAAGCAGAGCAAATAGACACCCCATAAATAACAGAGCAAATACAGACACCCCATAAATAACAGAGCAAATACTGATCCCCCCATAAATAACAGAGCAAATACTGACCCCCCCATAAATAACAGAGCAAATACTGACCCCACCCATAAATAACAGAGCAACTACCGACTCCTCCATAAATAACAGAGCAAATACCGACTCCTCCATAAATAACAGAGCAAATACTGATTCCCCATAAATAACAGAGCAAATACTGACCCCCCTATAAATAACAGCAAATATTGACCCCTACCATAAACAACAGAGCAAATAGACACCCCATAAATAACAGAGCAAATACTGATCCACCCATAAATAACAGAGCAAATACTGACCCCCCATAAATAACAGAGCAAATACTGACCACCCCATAAATAACAGAGCAAATACTGACACCCCCATAAATAACAGAACAAACACTGAACCCCCCCACAAATAACAGAGCAAATACCGACTCCTCCATAAATAACAGAGTAAATACTGACACCCGCATAAATAACAGTGCAAATACACACACCCCAGAAATAACAGATCAAATACTGACCACCCCATAAATAACAGAGCAAATAATGACACCCCCATAAATAACAGAACAAACACTGAACCCCCCCACAAATAACAGAGCAAATACCGACTCCTCCATAAATAACAGTGCAAATACGGACCTCCCCTATAATTAAGAGCCAAAACCGACTCCCCCATAAATAACAGAGCAAATACAGACACCCCATAAATAACAGAGCAAATACTGATCTCCCCATAAATAACAGAGCAATTACTGAACCCCCATGAATAAGAGTAAATACTGACTCCCCATAAATAACGAACAAATACTGACTCCCCCAATAAATAACAGAGCAAATACTGACCCCCCCATAAATAACAGAGCAAATACTGACCCCCAATAAATAAGAGCAAATACTGACCCCCAATAAATAAGAGCAAATACTGACTCCCCATAAATAACAGAACAAATACTGACTCCCCCATAAATAACAGAGCCAATACTGAACCCCCCATAAATAACAGCAAATATTGAGCCCACCATAAACAACAGAGCAAATAGACACCCCATAAATAACAGAGCAAATACAGACACCCCATAAATAACAGAGCAAATACTGATCTCCCCCAATAAATAACAGAGCAAATACTGATCTCCCCATAGATAACAGAGCAATTACTGAACCCCCATGAATAAGAGCAAATACTGACTCCCCATAAATAACAGAACAAATACAGACACCCCATAAATAACAGAGCAATTACTGATCCCCCTCTAAATAACAGAGCAAATACAGACACCCCATAAATAACAGAGCAAATACTGATCTCCCCATAAATAACAGAGCAATTACTGAACCCCCATGAATAAGAGCAAATACTGACTCCCCATAAATAACAGAACAAACACTGACCCCCCCCATAAATAACAGAGCAAATACTGACCCCCCCCATAAATAACAGCAAATATTGACCCCCCCATAAATAACGGAGCAAATACCGACTCCTCCATAATTAACAGAGCAAATACTGACCCCCGATATATAAAAGAGCGAATACTGATCCCCCATAAATAACAGAACAAATAGTGACCCCCCCAAAAATAACAGAGCAAATACAGGCCCCCCCCATCTATAAGAGCAAATACTGACCCACCCCCATAAATAACAGAGTAAATATTGACCCCCCCATAAATAACAGAGCAAACACTGACCCCCCATAAATAACAGAACAAATACTGACACCCCGAAAAATAACGGAGCAAATACTGACCCCCCCCATAAATAAGAGCAAATGCTGATCCCCCATAAATAACAAAGCAAATACTGATCCCCATAAATAACAGAACAAATACTGACACCCCGAAAAATAAAGGAGCAAATACTGACCAACCCCAATAAATAACAGAGCAAATGCTGACCCACCACCCCCATAATAAACAGAGCAAATGCCGACTCCCCAATAAATAAGAGCAAATACTGATCTCCCCATAAGTAACAGAGCAAATGCTGATCCCCCCATAAGTAACAGCGCAAATACTGACTCCCCCATAAATAACAGAGCAAATACTGACCCCCCCATAAATAACAGCAAATACTGGCACCCCATAAATAACAGTACAAGTCTTCGAGAGCACCTTCCAACCCACAACCTCTACCACCTAGAAGAAAAAGGGCAGGAGATGCATGGGAACACCACCACCTCAAGTTTCACTCCCCATGAATGAACATATAAAACAAAGCAACATGACGCGATCAGAAAACAAATGGCTCCGCTCAAAGCTCTGCTATTCCGCCACATCCAGTTCTGAATGATGGTGGACAATTAAACAGCTCACTGGAGGGGGAAGCTCCATGAAGACCTCCGAGCTCAATGATGTTGGAGACAAGGCTTAATACAACCATCTTCAGTCAGAAGGGCTGAGTGAATGATCCATCTCAGCCTCCTCCTAACATCGCCAGTATCACACATGCCCGTCTTAAGCCAAGTTGTTTCACTCCATGTGTCATCAAGAAATGGATGAAGGAAAAGGCTATGGGCCCTGACAACATTCCAACAATAGTACTGAAGATTTCTGCTCCAGAACTTGCCACACCCCTAGCCAAGCTGTTCCAGTACAGCTACAACACTGGCATCTACCCAGCTATGTGGAAAATTGCCCAGGTATGTCCTGTACACAAAAAGAATCAGTCTACTTTCAATCATCAACAAAATGATGGAAGGTGTCATCGACAGTGCTACATAGCCACACTTATTTACTAAATAACCTGCTCACTGGCACTTAGTTTGCATCCCGCCAGGGCAAACTTTGCTCCAGGTCTCATTAAAACCTATTATCAAACACGGGCAAAAGAGCTGAACTCCAGGGGTGGGTCAGAGTGCTCTTGACATCAAGGCCACATTTGACCGAGTGTGGCATCAAGGAGCCCTAGCAAAAATGGAGTCAATGGAAATCAGGGGGAAAACTCTCTGCTAGTTGGAGTCATACCTAGCACAAAGGAAGGTGGTTGTGGTTGTTGGAGGTCAGTCATCTCAATTCCAGGGCATCACTGCAGGTGTTCCTCAGGGTGGTGTCCTTGGCCCAACCATCTTCAGCTGCTTCATCAATGACCTTCCCTCCATCATAAGGTCAGAAGTGGGGATGTTCGCTGATGATTGCACAATGTTCAGCACCATTCATGACTCCTCAGATACTGAAGCAGTCCATGTCCAAATGCAGCAAGACCTGGACAATATCCAGGCTTGGGCTAACACGTGGCAAGCAACATGCTGCACAAGTGCCAGGCAATGACCATCTCCAACAAGTAAGAATCTAATCACCTCTCTTTGACATTCATTCATCCATCAGCATTATCCTTGCTGAACCCCCCACTATCAACATCCTGGGGATTAACATTGACCAGAAACTGAACTGGACTAGCCATATAAATACTGTGGCTACAAGAGCAGGTCAGAGGCTAGGAATCCTGCGGAGGGTAATTCACCTCCTGACTCCCAAAAGCCTGTCCACTATCTACAAGGCACAAGTCAGGAGTGTGATGGAATACTCCCCACTTGCGTGGATGATTGCAGCTCCAACAACACACAAGAAGCCTGACACCATCCAGGACAAAGCAGCGCGCTTGATAGGCACCACATCCACAAACATTCATTCCCTCTACCACTGACGCACAATAGCAGCAGTGTGTACCATCTACAAGATGCACTGCAGGAATTCACCAAGGCTCCTTAGACAGCAGCTTCCAAACCCATGATCACTATCATCTATAAGGACAAGGGCAGCAGATGGGAACACCGCCACCTGCAAGTTCCCGTCCAAGTCACTCACCATCCTGACTTGGAACTATATTGCCGTTCCTTCACTGTCGCTGGGTTCAAAATCCTGGAACTCCCTTCCTAACAGCACTGTGGGTGCACCCACACCACATGGACTGCAGCGGTTTAAGAAGGCAGCTCACCACCACCTTCTCAAGGGCAACTAGGAATTGGTAATAAATACTGGCCGAGCCAGACTCCCCATATCCTGTGAATTAATAAAACAACCTCCTGGTAAATTCATCATATTTCATAGGCATTTGGAAAAGGACTGGTCTCTGGAGTCGGAGGATCAGGGAAGATTAGGCAGCATCTGTCTCTTCAGCGATTCTCAATTGTAGCTGAACGGGAGTACAGTAACATTGTGAATTCTGCGGATATTTTTGTACTGATTAGATCACTGGAGGAAAATAACCTTACAGTGTGAGGGCACTTGGTTAATGTTGCAGGATTCAATCACTAACAAGGGCATCGGCTTAATGACAGAGGATTCAGCCGCTGACCAGGGGAAACTTAGTCACCGACACGCTTGTTTAATTTCTACGCACTGTTAAGACTTGGCAACTCTTCTGATGAGATCACTGACACTCAGCTTTTAAAGGTCAGGGGTAAGCCAGTCTGAATTTTGCCCTCCCCAGCATTAGCTGTGCCATGCTATTACTTTAAGCCCGACATACTCTTGCATCACAGTGCACCATTTGGTGAAGTCAAAGTTCCAGTGAATCCCATCGCATCGCAAAATGTAACCAACTTTGAGGAGGACATGGAACAGACTGGGAGCAGCGCAGGAAGGTGAAGGGCAGGAGGCAAATCAACCAAAGCACGAGTTCGAATAAAATGTGTTGGTTCTGCTGAGTTCTGGGGCAGAGAGGTACACAGATTGAAACTGGCACAGCTGATGAAGCAAAGAGTCAACCTAGAATCACGAGAGAGAGATTTCAGTGTTCGAAGGCAGATATATGAAGGGCCGCACTTTACGAATGACAGGGCCAGTTGTCACCAGAAGAAACATCATTTCAGATGCCACCACCAAACCTAGTGAATTCCCAGCACTCTCTCATTTGCATCTTTCTCTATCGAAGCCCAAGATTCTGTAAAACATCTAAGCCATACATTGTTAAAGATGCAAGGGTGAAAATAAGCTTGGGAATTTCAGGGCAGGCATTAGAGTATTCAGAAATTCTGTTTCTAATCGCTGCCCAATTTGCAGGGATAGATAAAGGATAGTAAAACACTGCCACCTGCTGTAAAGAACCAGAGAATCTGGTTAGTCAGCAACAAGTTCAAAATCCGGAGGGTTAGGAACATAGATCTCACAAGCTCTTCAAACTCAAAGCCCTGCACCTCCCCATCCAGCCGCAAACATACGTACGTCAAGTCACATCAATTGTCAACTGTTAACAGCATGGTTTTTAAAAAAAATATAAACCAGATATTGTCCACTGGAATGAAGAGTTGGAGTTGAAAACCAGGCTAGTGTGTGAAAGCAGTTAATTACTGTATCTATTTTGTCTGTTACACGCCCCACCCTCAGTATAAGGCTCACACAATTTCATGCCTTGCCTCATCCTGCATCCCGCTGGTCTCCACTTGAAAAGTGCTGGTAACCCCGAGACTAATTTAAACAAAGAGGAGAATTGCACACCTGTCAACGTCAGTCTCTGGGAGGAGGTCGTAGCAGCCCTCTGTGTAGTCATTCTGGAGGCTCTGCCGGTCTGGAAAGTAGTCTGTGGTGAGTGGCAAGCAGGCAGGTGTGGTGAGAGACTTCCAGTCAACACCAACTGTGCAACAGAAACTGGGCACTACAGGAGGAGCAGACAGCATCAGAACTTCAGCGCATCAGAAAACCATACGGACACCGAATTCCGGGACAAGAAGGGGGAAGGGAAAGGGGAAGGGAAGGGAAAGGGGAAGGAGAAAATTAAAGCCATTGATTGAGCACAAAGGGAAGAAAGTAGGAAGTGAGAAGAAAGAAAAAAATAATTATTAGCTGTTAAAAAAATTAAAGATTCTTGCTATCCAAATTTGACATGCATATATATCATTGTGCATAATTTGACAGCGATATCAAAACACAAAAGATGTTACTTTAGTAATTGTTAAGCATATAAATTAGTTGCAAAGTGTGCAAATCAAAAGACGGGATTATTTGGTTGCTAATCATATTTCTCATCCGTTGTTAATAAGTAGCAGGATTGGGGTCATTAGGGAAACTAAGGTTTCACTGCACACAATACATTCAACACATACAAAGTACGGGAGATAGGTCACAATCACATACCATGCCAGTCAGTTTCAGAGCAGGGAAAAACGGGCACAAAAAAAAAGTAGAAATCAAAGTGGCAAATCAAGTAACTCCAGCATCAAATCTTGCAACATTCAACACAACTTTGTATAAATTTGGTTTTCCTCCTACTGCTACACCAGGAATCAGAAGGAACCTTTTCCAAGCTTGTTCAATGTAAGGATACATGTGAGGGTTCCTAGCTGCAGCAGTCAAGTGGTATCAGACATACAAATGTTAAAGTGCGAACTGAAGCAGCCACAGGCACAAGGCACGATATCCTGTGTTCAACACTATTATGTTCGATGTTTAGCTGTAGTGACATCAGGTATTGCTCAGATCAGAAAAAACCTGTCACACTAACATTACAGCCTGGTTAGCGCATCAGATGGCTGTTACTTTTAACTTTAATTAGTTTGATTACTTGTAGTTAGTAATGTTCTGGCCGAGTAGACTGCTTTAATCCTTCTGATTCTCTCCTCTCTTTTCCACAAGGTGGTCTCACATGGGGACGAGCGTCCCTCCAGTATCTTACCCAAGCGCCTGCTCCTAACCAGTGAGTCTAGATAGCCAGAGTCAGCAGGGTTTTGGAGACCAAGGCTAATCCAGCCCTGGCCTGACATTTACACGTGCACACTGCTCAGCAGCCGTCACTGGGATTACAGCTGCAGTTAATGTTATTCCCCCTCCACCCACTCTAAAATACCAAGCTAATTGTAGCCTTCCCCTTCTCCCAGTTGCTGCCTTGGTTGGGACACAAACCGAGAGCGAGACACGGGACCTTTCTGTTACACCGGTTTACCTGGCAGACCATTGAGGGAGCTATACAACTTTACATATACAGCTTCAAAGCATCAGAATAAAGATAGTTTCAATTAGTAAAAAGATTCTGTACATATTTTCATGATATTAGTAAAATTTTTATATTTAAAAAGCTAATAAATAAAATTCAATTTAAAGTCTAATTTGATGAGACATTTTGTCTTGCAGCCAACAGTCGATGAATGCAAAATCAATTTATTTGGAAACTTTCCACTTGGTTCACCAATTTTTGCTTCGTCATTTTTTTTCCTGTTTTCTCCATTTTTCTCTTGGATGTGTTATTACTGAACCGAATACTCTGTACAGGTGCTTTCCAGCAGGAATGGGAATTCTGGCCTCCATCCCACGCTGAGCAGCAAGATGCCCAACTCTAACATCAGTACTTTAGATCTGGATGAGCTGAGCTAACTCAGCGTAAACTAGTGATTGAACCCTGGGACAACTGGTCGGTGTGGCTTAGTGCTACAGAGGTGGTGTCTTCATTCATCAGGACTTGGCTAGAGTGATTGGATCAGTGTTTCTTTCTTAACTGGGAGCAAACAGGAGTGGTACATTGGAATTCAAAGCTTGGATCGGATGGCATTATTCCAGCCCTGTAACTGATTACCACCCCCAGCAGTCCAGACAGCTTTGGACTGGTTTTGGATAACAACAACTAGAATTACACATAACTAGAACCCAGCTGTATAAACTAAGTCAGGCTCAAAGCCAGTCAGCAAGGAGAAAAGAGGTCTGCACCAACTGAAGAGCTAAGCTCTGTGGGAAGTTGAGATGTAGGTTAAAATAAACGAGATGACATAAAGGAATAGTTCAAGGTGAGAGTCTAAAAACAGTGACATCCCAACTTCCAGCTGATGGGAGTTTGTAAGTATTATATTTAGAGTACTTTATAATACTAACATTCCAATATTACATTAATTGCATTTCAACTGCATAATAAGCAGTTCAGAGAAGGTTCACTTGACTCATTCCTGGGATGAGGGGCTTATTTTGTGAAGAAAGGTTGAACAGGTTGGGCCTATACCCATTGGAGTTTAGAAGAACGAGAAGTGATCTTCTTGAAACATAAGATCCTGAGGGGATTTGACAGGGCAGATAACTAGGAGGATGTTTCCTCTTGTAGGAGAGGCAGGGGACCCATTTTAAGAATAAGAGGTCTACTGTTTAAGACGGAGATGACAATAAATTGTTTTCTCTCAAAGGGTTGTTAGTATATGGAATTCTCTGCCTCAGAAAGCAGTGGAGGCTGAGTCATTGACTTTATTCAAGGCTGAGTTAGACAGATTTTTGATAGACAAGGGAGTCAAGGATTATTGGGGACAGACGGCAAAGCGAAGTTTAGACACAACCAGATCAGCCATGATCTTATTGAATGGCGGAGCAGGCTCAAAAGGCTGAAAGGCCTATTCTTGCTCCTAAGTCCCATGTTCCTATGTAAGACCATCAATATGACACTGGCCCAACACGAATATTACATCCATTCTTACAAGACAGAGGTTCTGGCAGCAGCAAAGCTTTCTGAGACATGCGGGTTACCCATCTATGCCTTGCTAAAGTGCATGCTTATTATCACCTTACTTGAAGCAATAGGTCAGCTTAATGTGCTTTCAGCTTAAAGACGCTTGAAGGACAGAGAGCGTGGGTACAACAGCATATAATATTTTTAAATTTAATAGATTAAAGACAAGTTCTGGAAAGTACTAGCAGCAAAAAGACAAACCTACATTCTACTGAATAAAATACACAGATTGGGATGGGGTGGTGGCTCTGGGAGTGGGGTTGGGAGGCAGTGGTGGAGGTAGTCCCATGAATTGAAACAGTGGAGTAGGGTAGACAATGGCTAAAGTTCAATTCCCTGGTGATTTCAGCTGTACTGAGCAGGGAGACATTGCGTGAAAGCCACTTCCAACTCCCCACAGGGCAGAGGAGAGTCAGACAGACAATCGCTCCTAGCCTGTCTCTCTCCTGATTTCTGCCAGTTACTCACCCAAGGCACTGCATGGGCAGTGGAGAAGAAACTGTGGACCCAGGTTCTTGGGTGAAGGATCAGACTTGATGGGCGGAAAAGGGGGGACAAAAATACAAAGAAAAATATACCAAAGCATCTTGGAAATAAAAATGCAATGCATCACTCTGTGCTGCAGTTTGTTCTAGCAGTCCACAGGTTAACAGATGTATGAAAATGATTTAATTCTTTAGCTATTAAGATTTGGGTGAGGGAGAGGGAGGGAAAGAGATGAAAACAGATCTCTAGTTCTCCATTTATAAAAACTTAAAATGTTGTAAATACACAACAGCATCTGAAAGAAGAGAGACAGATTAATGTTTCCATTAGTGATCTGACTAGTCTCTCTCCAAGAGTTAACCTGTCTTTCCTCTGTTAGATACGGTTGACCAGCTGTGTCCTTTCATGGTTCTCCACATTCATGTCATTTGCCTTTTCTCTTCTCTAGTTTGATTCGAATGAATCAATAACTCACTTGGATCACGGCCAGTAGAAGGGTCCTCGTAGGATGACGCCTGGTTCAGTGGAGTCCCTGAAACAAAAACAGACATTATCAACCATTCTGATCTCGAGAAGAGGAACAGAGCCTGGAGGTCCTGAGCATACAATACTGCGCGCTTTTATAACCAGCTGGCTTCAGACCTCATCAACAATGGAAGTGCAAAGTTTCCTCCCGCTGACCAGCAGGTACTAACAGATTGGTCAGATATCACAGATATCCGACGAAAGACCAAAAAAAACAACCTAACGAAAAGTCCCACCTTCCCAAAACAGTCAGCCATCATTCATTTTATAGCATTAAGTGATTGTGAAACCAGATGATTCTGGTTTGAAACAATGTTAAGAATGAATCTTCTTCCCTTCCTCTCTCTTTATTGATAAAACATGTCTCCTCAGTCAGTCACACCCACTTTCGAGAGTCCCAAATTTGTTTGCTACAATGACAGGTATAGCGGCCCCACTTGTATTTAACGGCAGGTTCAGTGCTTCTCTGGTCACTGGCACTGAACCAGCATTCCCTTTTTGTATTTTATATTAATCATTCTCCTTTAAATAAAACAATACAACTGCAGCCAGATGATTTTTTTTTAAGCCAGGTACCTTATTTTTGGTTCCTGCCCCCTGCCTATCCTGAGAAACTGAGCTGAAAACCTGTTCACAGACAGATTCTGACACCACGCTGGAACCAGGGGTCTGGGTAACCCTGGGCTGCATTCACTAAAGGTCACCACGTTGTATTAATCAGATAATCGCCTTGAGCAAGTGATTTATTATTGTCCAATATAATCAGAAATTGCTGCTTTTCACCACCTTCAGGAGGTTTTATGCTAAATTGAATTAAATCAGGGACTGCACAGTACAGATTAAGCATAGAAATTCATGGCATTTGCCAACCACTGGTTCTAATTAATGACTGACCACAATTCCTTCAGTTACGAGCCTGATTTTTGGTAGTGCTGCTGCTGTTGTTGTTAACCTGAAGCCTCCACTGTCCTCCTCCAGGTGCCTGTCCTGCACCTGAAACTACCTGTGCTGCACAAAATCAGCACCACTTTCCTCTTTGTAAGAGTTAGGATGATTTTGGAAGGACTCCACTCCCAAACCCTCACCCACTGCCTCCCCTACCACAGCCATGACTGTGACAAATGAGCACATCCAAACTCGTGGCTAGTATCTACAAACTCAAGAGGCAGCATGCATAAGAGGTTGAGAAGGTGTTAGAAAAGGGATTGGCTCGTTGGGGTAAATATCCCTTTCCATGGCTGAAATTTCTCATTTGCTTTTATTAAACCCACTAGATGGGAACATAGGACCAGGAGGATTCTAGCCTGTTCCACCAATCAATTAAATCATGGCCACACTGTACCTCAACTCTGTCTACCCTCCTTAGTTTTGTAACTCCTTAATACCTGTGTCCAACAAAATCTATCAATCTCAGTTTTGAATGTTCAGTTAACGGATTTTTGTGGGAAAGAGCTCCAGATTTCCACTTTGTGAGAAGAAGTCCTTCCTGAAATCACTGCTGAATGGCCAAGCTCTAATTTTAAGGTAATGACCCACCCACCAGAGGAAATAGTTTCTCTTTATCTAACTATCAACACCTCTTAAACACCTCAACTGGACCACCCCTTAATATATGACACTTAAGGGAATAAACGTCTGGTGTTTGCAACCTGTCTCAGAATTTCACCTTGTGAGAAAGTGAAGGCGGCTGGGAATTGAACCCAAGGCAACTCTGCTGATCACTGTCCCACTATCACACGACTGTTACACTGTGATAACCTTCCTGCCACATTCTGTGCCAGAGCAGGATCATTGCAGCCCTTCACCAGAAATGACAGCTTTCAAAGCTGCTGTAAACACATGTTAGACCAGCGGTCTGCTAATGCCAAAGGTTTGGAGCAGATAGAGTCTGAGATTCTGAGACATTATGCCAGAGTGAGACTATCCAGAATTCCCTGGCTACGGCAATCCAGGCAACAGACTCAGCCCTGGTCGTTCTTGCTGGGAATGGTTAATGAAGACATTGGCGGAGACATAGCAATGGGAGGAAGAATGGGCTAAAAAAGAAACACACTCCATGGGGACACCATGCTCAAAGGGGATAGAAAGAGACATATACTTTTGGGGAGTAGTAGTCAGGGGCAAACACTGAAGGTGCAAAGGTGATTAAAAATTCTGGAGTTTTGCTTCACAACTTAAGGGGATCAGGGAGTATAAGGAACTTTGCCTCAGGAGATTGAATGAACGGACCAGAATGCAGGATGGGGGCAGCCTATTCCTGCTTCTATGTTCCTAAGTGTTACTCAGAGTGTGGCAGGAGCAGGCTTGATGGGATGCCAGGATTTCTCAGATTCCATCCATCTTAAAATATAGAAAGAGTGGGAGAGAAAAAGGAATTGGCATGGTTCTGTATAGCTTTAGGGGAGGCGATGGTGTAGTGTCGTTATCACTGAATTAGTAATCCAGAGATCCAGGATAACGCTCTGGGGACCTGGGTTCGACTCCCGCCACAGCAGATGGTGGAATTTGAAGTCAATAAAAATCTGGAATTAAAATGACCATGAAACCGTTGCTGATTGTTGTAAAAACCCATCTGGTTCTCTTCCTTTAGGGAAGAAAATCTGCTGTCCTTACCTGGTCTGGCCTACATCCAGACCCACAACAGTGTGGTTGACTCTTAATGCCCTCTGAACAAGGGCAATTAGGAATAGGCAATAAATGCTGGCCTAGCTAGTGAATGCCCACATCCCATGAATGAATTTTAAAAAAAGCTGATGAAACTTGTAACGTTTTCTGCTCGGCTTGCTGAGTCTTTCCATCTTCTTCTGTTTTTGTTTCAGATTTCCAGCTCAGCCTCTACTTATGTTTTCTGCAGTTTTATATGGCTGCCTATTAATAAGAACTCAAAGGGTAACATCAGAGGTGTATGATGATAAAAGGCAGCTATGTTGAAGTGTAACCAGAGTGAGTAGACTCACGAGTGCAAGATCTGAAAGATCCTTGTTGCTTCTTTGTACATGTTGCTGTTCCCAGACAAACCACTTTCCTCCTGAAAATCCAGCTTTTCAAACCATCATCCAGCTCAAGTGTTTTCCTCTGCTTCCTTTAATTCCTGCTTCCATTTGCAAATCACCCTCAACTGGCCATTCTCAAACTCTGAGCCAAAACAGTGAAGTATTGACCGGCTATTCGACTGTGGAAGAGGGTCCTAGTAAAAGGTAAATTCTGTCCTCAGTTGACAGCCATACATTGACAGTGGGGCCCACTGGGTGGCGACCAGGTGCAGGAGTTCTGGCCCTCCTCCCCTGCTCCACCGCACACCCCCCCGCCCCAATTAAGGGATGCTGTGAGATCAGCTAACTCAGTACACGACATGTATGAACCCAAGACTTTCCTGATGTCTTGCAATTTAAGCAAAGCATTCCTTTCCTCTCCAATGTCCCTTAACCATGTTGTTGTCTCCCAAATTTGGGCCTATCTTTCCTGAATCTCTCCAATCAGGTTTCTGTCCCACCCCAGTGCCAAAGCACTGGATATAATGAAAGCTATAATGTCAGACTTGCAACAGACCAACAGTGAGAAGATTCTGATGAGCTGGGTCCGTCAGTCAACCTGACCTTACAAACAAGTTACAAATGGTATCCTGTGTGACTGCGGCCATGGTAAACTATCCTTTGATCATCCTTCTTAACCTGTCTGTGGCCTTTCAACACACCACTATTTTCCCCAACTCTCTCCATTGTTATCCAACTACACTCATCTTGTTCCATTTCTGTCTGTCCAATCACAGCCAGAGAATCACCGCAACAACTTCTGCTTCCCATTCCCACCTCCATAAACCTCTGGTGTCCCCATCCTTGGCCCTGATCCAAGCCTCAACTACATGCTGCCCCTCAGTAACATCATTCTGAAAGCATAAAGTCAGGATCCACAAAAATGCTAATGACACCCAGCACTACCTCTCCTGACCCTTTCACTGCCTCAGAATTGTCACACTGCTTTTCTGACGAATGGATTTCAATGTAGGCATATATGAGGTCACCCACTTTGAACCAAAAAGGATAGGACAGAGTACTTTCTAAATAGCAAAAAGCTAGGAAAGACGATGGTCCCACGAAATTTGGGAGTCTAGATACAGAGATCATTAAAATGTCATGATATAGAAAATAATCAAGATGACGAATAGAATATTGGCCTTTATATCTAGAGGGGATAGAAGTCATGTTTCAGATGTACAAAGTCCTGATCAGAGCACACCTGAAGCACTGTGAGCAGTTCTGGACACCACAACTTGGGAAGGATATACTGGCCTTGCCTTGGAGGGTAGGTTTACCAGGATGAGACCTGGATGCCAAGAGTTAAATTGTGAGGAGAGATTACACAAACTAGGGTTGCATTCCTTGGAACTTCGACAGTTAGGGTCTGATTTGATCAAAGTTTTCATGATATTAAGAGAAATAGTTAGGGTGGTTAGAGAGAACCTATTTCTGCTGATTGAAGTGTCTAGGTCTAAGGAGCACAGTCTAAAAAATTAGAACCAGATCTTTCAGGAGTGAAATCAGGAAACACTAATACACACAAAGGCTGGTAAAGTTTTGGAACTCTCTTCCACAAATGGCAATTGATGTCAGATGAATTGTTCAAACTTAAAATTGAAATTGATGGCTCTTTGGGAAGTAAAAGTATTAAAGGGCATGGGGCAAACATGGGTATATGGTGTTAGGGCACAGATCAGCCATGACCTCATTGAATGGCAGAAGAGGGCTGAAGGCTAGATTCTGTTCAACTGGTTGAGGTTGTATTGTGAATATTATCACATTCCCAGCTCTGTATAGTATTACCCATGTCTGAACTCAGTGCTTGAGGTCAACAGCAAGGCAACGCAAAAAGATGAAACTAATTCCTAAATGAACATAAAGGTAGAACAAAAAAAGAATAGGTCCAGTCCCTTCATATTCTCACCTGCACTGTGGCTGCTGGCAGGACTCGTGGCAAACTCCTCCACTCCTGTACACCCCAGGAAAGATAGGTTATCAGCAGCCTGCCTGGCAGTGCTCCGTCTAGGGGTAAGAGATACATACCAGAGATACATTACAATAAGCAGCAGGAACACGCTAATGTTATTCAATGGCGCATTCAAAATCACCATTTTACTTTCACTCTTTAATTTTAATCAAAGTCAAAAAAGCCTTGCCAGATGGAAGACAGGTTGCAATTAGGAATTCCTGGAGAGATGAAGGACAAAACTTGTGAGCACACGCTCACTGGTTTTCTAGCCGAGATTCAGCATGTTACACATCTCACTGATCACACTAACTCTAGGAATGGATAAACATGTATACAGTGAGGCAGAGGGAGCAGGAAGGGAAAAAGTGAGGTGCTGTACTCTTTACTGTCAAAGTTAATACTTCAAAATTAAATCAACTTTGGATGTAATGGGCTGTCAAAGTTCATACTAATTACACATGGTTTAAAAACCCTGAAGACCGCAGCTTAGGATAAAGGAGCAGCACAGGCTTAACAAAATGTGTTAGAGGGAGAGATCTGAATTCTGGCCATGCCTCTCACACATCCCTTGATACCCTGTTTCTGTTGGGGCAGCCAATTTCTGGAGCTCTCTAGCTGTGGCAACATTAAGTTCTGCTCTGATTACAAAATAGGAAAAGTGGATTGTTACACATTCTCATCAGTTTTAGCAACTGTGCAAATGGCAACAAATCCTGTCTGTCTGACCAACCCTGCTCTTATAGGTCCAACCAGCGGTCAAAGATCAGCGACAGGAGGTGATGCACGCCTTCCTCATACAGCTATTTGTAAACAGGAGTGTTATTTTCTGTGAACTCTGATTCACAGCTGTTAAAACAATGTAGGTTGACCATGAAGCAAACCTTTCCAGAGGTTCATCATTTGCAACCTGCCATCTGGGACACATTCGAACAATCAGGCACGTACCTGTACCAGGCGCGTCCCTGCACCAGGTGTGTCCCTTTATAAAACTTTGTAGATCGTACCTCAGGACTGAAGCGTATAACTGAGGCTGACACTCCTGTGCAGCCCTGAGGAAATGCTGCATTTTAGGAGGCATTATCTTTGAAACAAGACATTCAACTAAAGCCCCATCTGAGCTCTCAAGTGGATAAAGATAATTTCATGGCACTATTGGTGACCTGGCCAACATTCCTCTCTTAAATATTATCCCCAAAACTAGATTAACTGGTCACTTATTTAATCTGCTGTTTGTGAGAGTTTGCCGTGTGCAATCTGACTGCAGCGTTTCCTACATTACAACACTGTCCACAATTCACAGCTCATTCATAACTTTTCACACGCTTCAAGATATTTGGGGGATGATCAGGTGCTATATAACAACCAAGTTCTTTCATTACATAACAATCCAGTAAACTGCCTTTATAATAAATTTCAATAAATGGTACTAGGCAGAACGGAATTGCAAGCAGGCTGGGTCACTGTTACATGTTTCTAGTTCCTGATGCACCGCAACAGGGGTTAGTCTTCATGAATTATTTGCCACTGGTATCATCCATGCCAACCTGCCAGTCGCTTCATGGTAAGCTAGCTCCAGTAGTTCTGCAGAGGAGTGTGTAGGATCCTGTACACTGCTTCCCTGAAGCTCTGCCATATGCTGTCTGGTCTGGTGATGGATCTGGATCGCTTCTCCAGAGGGACCTGTGAATGGAATGTACAGACCATACAATCACACCTAGCACCATGGCAAATGCACACACAAAAAAAAACCCTGTCTAATATATATACATCATAAGGAAGGAAATGACTGAATCCAGGTTCAAGTTTAAAGAGCTGGTCTGACTCTGGGGATGGCATTGGTGCTTCCAAGTCGGGAAGTCATGGGTCTAAGTCCCATTTCGTGTTTGTGCCCACTTCCACAATGGACCAAGGTTGCACTGCACAGTGAGGGGTGCCAATATTTACTGGATGAGATGTAAAACCAAGGATGTGTCTCCTTCTTCCAATGGGCATTAAAGACTTTGCGATACTGTTTCAATACAAGTGGCAAACTCTTCCAGTGTCCTGACTATCCCTCAAAAACAACAGCACGCAGGAAAACGTTATGATATTAGATTGGTCCTTTCACCATCCCGGAGAGGAAACCTAAATCTAAGAATGAAGGCAAAATTCATTTTGCAATTCAGGGGAACGGCCCTAACTAAATATACAACAAAACCGAGCAGTTAAATTTGTAAATGCTGAAAGAACATTATTTGAAAAACACCGGACAATTCACTAGCCCCTCATTATAAAACTGACTGGAGGGCTACCATCAACAAACCCTCTATTTTTTTTGACTGTGCATGGACAATTTAAGTCCACGGCCCCTTGAAATTTTTTTTGTGCAGTAACTTAAAGGGGGCTGAGCAGGAACTTTTGGATCACTGTGCAGCCACACAGCTTAGAGGAAACATTGGCTACCACTCATGTACAGGAAATTGGGGATGCCCAAAGTACTGGCACCCTGGAACTGTTATCAATTAAGGCTAGCAATTGACAAATCAGATGCTCTCCCTTTTTCAATTCACAGTATACCTCAAGTGAAAGAGTTGGGTGCCAAGCTCTCAAAGCAGATACTTGTCAGGAAAAAGAACGAACTATCCTCTTTTTTTAATGACCATGCTTGCAATTACAAGCTAAAGTTCTTCTTATTGAATAACCTGGCTGTCTGTACACCACACAGTGTAGCCTGTGCCAAGTGTTAAAGACTTGGGGCTAGAAATTGGCCTGTGTCCTGTGGGGGTCATGATCTTTCCATGCTGTTGCCGAATGAGGTGGCTAGCAAGTAAAATCGGTGCACCTACTTCACTTCCATCATTGGAAATGGTCCCGAGCGGATCCCGCACTGCACTGCTCTCTGTAACGCAGCCGGCGACCTCTGTACCCTGCAGGGAGCCGAGAAGCATTGTGGGCAAACCACATGCTCAAGGCAGTATTCCCTTTTTAAAGGCGCAGTCCCTATGAAAGGAAAACTGCACGAATGAACTGCAGGCTGCTGGATAAACACTTTGGAACAGTCAGGATCAAAGGGGGATGTTGCAGCATGCTAGGGAGAGGGTCCCTGCTTCACTGACACTGCCCAGGAAGCACTGGTCACACACATGAAGATTAATGCCGGAGCATTGCCTAGAGAACATGGCAGCAGTGCCGAGAAAAGTTCAATGATCTCATGCGAGTGGTCAAGGTGAGTGAATGAATCAGTATTAAGCAACGCAGTATCACACCCTTGGCCTAAACAAAGGTCAGACTTCTGCCATAAATACTTCAGTGGAAATCCATGGGACAAGTTACCAAGTCTTCTTATGAATACAGTTTCACTCTTCCTGCTCAACACAATCTACAACATCCTTGGGTTAAATTGCATATTCTTTTTTGCCTCCAGTTTTCTGTCAATTTCTAAGGTGGCTCTCGATAAATGTTTTGTTGGTTTTGAGCCAAATTAACTTGGCTAGTCACTTTCAGACCTCCATCTGACTTTCAAGCCCCAGAATGAAGCACAGACTCAGTAAGATGCAGTAAGTGCCTAACTTAGCACATTTTCAAACAACTAGCATGGAACAGGCCAACACTGTCCCCTAAATAATCCACAATGTACAGGACATCATAAGACAGAGGCTAACTTGACGAGGAGAACATAAGTGTGTAAACCTTTTCTGTTTGTGGTACAAGTTGTATTAGTCGATGCCCTTTGGAAACTAATCAATGAGTTTATTGCTGCGCATGGTAGAGCCAGATCTAATAGCCATTATCTTTCAGTTATCAGAATGCTGAGCAGAATGTTTTGAATGCAATAACTGACCAATTATGAAATTAACTCCCTCCTGCAATATGGTGCAATGCTGCATAAGCCTATTTCTACGATGCCTGACAATGAGGCTTGCAAGGTCAATTATGAGGAATCTGTGCCTTAGTTTTCCCTGCTGGATCTTTTGAACTTGGGAAATGCATTCAGGAATCTGTATCAGGAGAAAGGAGATGATGTTCCAGACTGGAAAACAGCCTCCTCTCCTGAAACACAAAGCTGGCAGCTGATGTCAGGCCAAAGAGGCAAACAGATCTATTGCCTCTGCCTTTCAAACTGCATGAAATGTCCTGAGCAACCACAAAGTGAAGATCAAGTGTGAGATGACATCTGCCACAATGTACTCACTCAAGCTAAATGTTGAGTTAACAGGGTAGATTCATCACGCAAACAGCCGGATTCTGGCATCATTGCACATGGTCAAAAGGAACAGGAATGGCAGCTCCTTCTTTTAGACCTCTGAATTTTATTTGATCACATGCACAGATCAGCTTGTCATATCATATTAACCAGGTGACCATATTGTATTAACCAGCACTCCAATGGATGGAGGTGCCTGCTTTGATTGCCCACTTGTTCTGAGTTCAGTTCTGCTGCATGAGCCTCCAACTGTCAGGAACATGGTCAACTGTGAGAGAGGCTATCACAAGGAGCATCCCCTTCTTCACCAGAAAGGAGTGAACAGATCTCCTCTTTGGATCTGGCACGGCTCAAGGCATTAGCTTTTCCCTGTTACATGCCAAGATGAACCTAGGTCACATGCAAGTACTTTGGGGAAACTCGGTGCTGAGGAAAAGCCAAAGAGGCGCATCTTATACTGGTAATGTTTCAGTTCAAGGTGGCAGCAGAGAAATATCTTGCAGCATTCTTGTACAGGGGGACAGAGTGGTACACATCCTTTAGGTTTGTGGAAGCTACCCAACACCTGGCTACGCTGCCTGGATAATCAACAGCAGCGTGACCATCTTGGATGTCTCCCATTTTAGAAACAGCCTTTCATTTTTTTCTTATATAGAGGATAACCCTTGTTTTATTTATGTACTTGCCCTGTAAATGACAATCTAGTCCAGGATTGTGCAAGCTTGTTTGCTTTTGTGGCCTGCTTAGACACGGTCATGATCTTAATGTTTTCGAAACAAAAATAATTCCCTTTAAATATTGTGTTTTAAAGCATTGTAAAAAGTGATAGAGAGACCAAAATGATCAGTAGTTAGGGTGTCAATGGTCCAACACTGATATGGTTTCCCCAGATACTTTAAATAATAGTACTGGGTTCCACCAGGGCCACTCAGTTCCTGACCTCATTACAGCCTTTGTTCAAACATGGACAAAAGAGCTGAACTCCAGAGGTGAGGTGAAAGTGACTGCCCTTGACATCAAGGCAGCATTTGACCAAGTGTGGCATCAAGGAGCCCGAGCACAACTGGCGTCAATGGGAATCAGGGGGAAAACTCTCCGCTGGTTGAGGTCATACCTAGCACAAAGGAAGATGTTGTGGCTGTTGGAGGTCAATCATCTCAGCTCCAGGACATCACTGCAGGACTTCTTCAGGGTAGTGTCCAAGGCCCAACCATCTTCAGCTGCTTCATCAATGACCTTCCTTCCATCATAAGGTCAGAAATGGGGATGTTCGCAGGTGATTGCACAATGTTCAGCACCATTCATGACTCAGATACTGAAGCAGTCCATGTCCAAATGCAGCAAGACCTGGACAATATCCAGGCTTGGGCTGATAAGTGGCAAGCAACATTCATGCCACACAAGTGCCAGACAATAACCATTTCCAACAAGAAAGAATCTAATCACTCCCCCACTTGACATTCAGTGGCATTACCATCACTGAATCCCCCACCAACAACATCCTGGGGCCACCGTTGATCATAAACTGAACTGAACTAGCCATATAAATACTGTGGCTGCAAGAGCAGGTCAGAGGCTAGGAATCCTGCGGCGAGTAACTCATCTCCCAACTCCCCAAAGCCTGTCCACCAACTACAAGGCACAAGTCATAAGTGTAAGGAAATACTCTCCGCTTGCCTGGATGAGTGCAGCTCCCACAACACTCAAGAAGCTTGACACCATCCAGGACAAAGTATCCATCACTTTAAATGTTCACTCTCTGCACCATTGTGCGCAGTGGCTGGAATGTGTACCATCTACAAGAAACACTGCAGCAATTCATCAATTACATGAAATAAGCTGCCCTGATTGAATTAAGTGAGTCCCATCATAACGTACATTCACTAAACTACAAAATAAAGCAGCTTATCAATTCACAAGCCTCGCCTCACCTGTCATTTGCTTCATCTGTATTTGGAATAATGAAAAAGAAGAGACTTACATTTATATAGCACCTTTCACAATAGTAAATCACTTTTGAAGTGTAGTCTCTATTGTAATGTCGGAAACATGGCAGCTAATTTATGCACAGCAAGTTCACAAGAACAGTTTTGAAATAAATGACTAAATAAATGACTAAATAATCTGTTTTTGTTTGTTGGGTGAGGGATAAATATGAACATCAGGAGAACATGCCTTCTCTTCTCCGAAAAGTGCCATGGGATCTTTTATATCCAAACAGAGAGCAGACTGGAAAGTGTAACATCTCATCTGAAAGACTGCACCTCTGACAGGGCTGCTCTCCCTCATTACTGCATTGAAATGGCAGCCTAGGTTATGTGCTCATATTTCTGGACCAGGACATACAGTACACACATGAAAGATATGAACGGCTGGTGCAGGTCACAGGGGAGTATCTCTGGTTAGTGCGTCCTCACGGCTTGTTAGTGAACAGGAGAAGGTATCGACAACAGAAGCAAACCACAGAGCACTGAGAGTGTAGTAGGTTTTATACGATGCAGCAGCAGAACAACAATGTCCTGAAGGTATTTTCATTTATGTGCTCAGTATGTGGTTTCCCAGAGCTGATCAGGTTAGTCTTTGCTCCTGTGATGTGGAGAAAGCTTAAAAAGTAGCAGCAAATTTCATGGAAAACTTGACTCAAAATATAATTAGATACTCTGGTCAAACAATTAATGAAGCTGTTCTGTCCCAACCAATGAGTTGGAGATGGGACAGAACTTAAAAATCTCTGAACCCATGACTGAAATTACAGCAAACAGAATTCCACCCCCTCACCCTTGAGTACAGCAGGGTTTCTGCAGCAAAATACAGTCAGTGGAGGATAGTTACATAATAAATTATATGGTTCAATCAATCCCAGCAATTTACAGCAATGCGGTTTCCAGGAGTGACTGATGGGGGAATTACCCAATCATATCTGTTCCAGTGGAACTTAGGGTATTACTGAATGCAACCCAGAACAGGATACTCAATTACTACTGCTCAAAGGTCTATCCCTCAAACTCACCATTAGATTCATTTTAAACATGGCCACATGCTGTTTCCATTCCTTCCCCGTTCATATCTGGCTGCAAGAGCATTAAAGCAGGGCCTGCTCGGTGTCTCATTTACTGCAGTCAAACCACTAATGGTTATTCATCCACCAGAAGTTGAGTCTATTCAGAGTTTCTCTTTGCTTCAGGTACTTCCCCCTCAAACCCTTGCAGTTCAAACTCAATCTGAACATAAAACAAGCAACTCAGTTGGCAGATCTCGGTGGAAATAGGATTGGGATGGGCAGCAGGAACAGCATTGCAGAGGGACAAGATGAGGATATAGTTGCTACAGTGTCGAGTGAACACTGCAGTTGGTCTATTGAGTTGTATAAATAAATACTCCAGAATGGAGGAATGACCTTTGATGGGCGGCAAGACCTATCCTAACTCTGCTTCCTCTCAGATTCCTATGACAACATACATCGATGAAATACTGCACTGGTGTCTTCTAATTACTGTATCTCACAGATATATCTATGTGTGGCCTAGACAGTAATGGTCAGTAAGCCGACTGTGAGCAGTATCACAGTGAAGACTGTCCTTCCTTCTCCTGTCTAGCATTTGCATGTTGAGGTGAATTTACCTGCTGGTCTGGTGGAGAATCCCAAGCTGAAGATCAGGCAGGGATCGCACTTTGGACCTTGTTGGGCTGTATCGTTCAGTACCAAACCCAAGCAGCACACTCACCATCTGAGCTCTTAGCAAAGCTGGCAAGGATTGCTCAATTCAATTACTTGCTATGTCCAACAAGCTGCCTGCCCATCTCACTTACCTATTGGGAATGTATGCATCCACCTCCTCCTGTTTGACGTTAGCTTCATTGGCATTCGGGAAGGTGCAAACGGATTAATGAGTGCCCGCTGAGGGGTGTAGCCGCCCGGTCGAATATGGAGCATGGACTCAGCGCTGCCCACATGAAAACGCCCTGGGGCACTGGAATCCCTCTGCTGTGAGTCAATCATTCGTTCCAGGATATCTGCAAAGTTGAGCCCAGAATCAACAAAGATAACAGTTGATGGGACAATTAACGAGGCAACGTTCCCCTACCTCTCCTGTCAGGCAACTGCTGAACTAGTGAGTAATATTGGGCAATCTGTAAAACTGGCATTCCAACCCATCCAGTGGGTTTCTGCCCATTAATACATTCCTCTTAAACTTTAATTGTTCTTGAGGAAACCTCACCACCATGCCCACCCCAGCCATCTGCCCTCCCGCACCCCCACCCTTCCACCTCACCACCATCACCTCTCCTGCCTCAACATTATCCCCCTCCCCTCTTACCGCCATCACCCCCTCACTGCCATTCCCACCACTATCCCCCCTGCCCATCATCCCCACTACCCCTCATCACTATCCGCCATCCCGCCTCCCCCTCAACGTCATCCCCCCGCCTCACTGCCAGCCCCCCCACTCTCCGCACCGCGATCCCCTCCTCTCCCCACCCACCTCCCCACCTTCTCCCCACCCACCTCACGGCCCTCCCCCTGACCGCCATCCCCTCCCCCTCACCGCCATCCCTCTCCCCCTAACTGCCACCCCCCCTCACCGCCCTCCCCCCACCTCCCTCATCCCTTCCCCACAGGGTGCTGATCTATGCTGGAGTGAAGTTCAATGGATACCAGTTACAGGTCTACAGGGTAATCAGAATTAAACCATGGTCAGGACAGAAACGTTTTTGCAACATTCAAGAAGGTCACAAAGGCCTTAATATAATAAATACCAGCAATGCAAGATAGGTTACATAGAACATACAGCACAGGCCATTCGGCCCATTACTCATGATGGTGTATATGCTCTCCACAAGCCTTCTCCCACCCTACTTTATCTAACCCTAACAATGTATCGTACTATACCTTTCTCCTTCATATACTTATCCAGCTTCCCCTTAAATGCACCTATTCCATTTGCATCAGCTACTCTCTGTGGAGGCATTCTCATCACTCTTTGCTAAAGATGTTTCTCATCAATTTCCTATTGGATTTGTTAGTGACTTTCTTATATTCATCAGCCCTAGTTCTGGCCTCCTCCACAATTGGAAACATCTGATCTACATTTACCCTTCAAACCCCTTCATAAACTTAGACTTCTGTAAGATCAGCCCTCAGTCTTCTCTTTCCTAGAGAAAAGAGTTCCAGCTTTTCGTAATGATTATAACCTCCCAGTTCTATGGTCATCCTTGTAAGTTTTGCACCTTTTCCAGTACCTCTATATCCTTCTCACAATATGGAGACCAGGCCAGAACTGTTCAGAGAACTCCACGTGTGGTCCAGGCAAGGTTTAACCAGTTTAATGTAACTACAGCAAACAGCCTTCTTCCTTCTCAAAGCAGCAGGTTGTCATGATTCAAGATTAGCTGGTGCGGTGAATGGGGCGTGGTGAAAGTGGTGTTGCAAAAGGGGTGTGGTGAAAGGAGTGTTGCAAATGGGGTGTGGAGAAAGGGGCGCGGTGAAAGGGGCGTTGTTGTCGTGGCCCAAAAACTGAATGAAATGTTCCTCTGGGAGGGCTTGTAGCTTTTCTCTGCAACACCGAAGATTGTTTGCAAATTCTACAACTGCTTCTTGGAAGCCTTGAATTGTTTACCCACCCCACAGCCAAACACAGTTTTCTGCAGCAGTTGCTGATATAGCTCTCCAGCACATCCAGTATTGTAAAATGCAACAAGCCATGGGGCTTACACAGAGTGCACAGTGTGTACAGCCACCTGTTATTGCAGGACCAGGGTTTGTATCTGCTCTTTACTGAAGGATGTAGAGCAGGAGTAGACCAATCATCTCCTCAAATCTGTTGGATTAAGGCTGATATGTATTTGAACTCCATCCACCCATCTTGGTTCTTACTCAACAACACTCTATCACTCTCAGTTTTGAAATGTTTAATTGATCCCACAACTTCAACAGCTTTGCGGGACAGAGGTCCAGATTTCCACTCCTCTTTTTGTGAGTAAGTTCTTCCTGGCATCATCCCTGACTGACCTAACTCCAATTTTAAGGTGATAGCCCCCTCATTCTGGACTCCTCTCAGTGGGGAAATGTTTTCTCTCCATCTACCCCGTGAATTCCTTTCATCATCGAAATTAGATCATCCCTTAATTTTCTATACACAAGGGAATACAGCTTAACCTATGCAACCTGCCTTCAGCATCTAACCCTTTTAGCCCGGTTTCATTCTGAGGAGTAGTGATTCATCACAAAGGGAACTGTGGTCTGCCTGGTCTTCTACTGAGCACAAGTTGCCCAATATAATAATGTCATATGTATGAATGGAGTGATTGCACACACTGGATCAGGATTGATATTTTGTGCAGTGGATTTGCCACATCAAAAAAGAACTTTAAAGCAATAAAAGCACTGAATTAGCAGTGCTTGTGGTTTACAACTGTTCTGCTGACTGATGGCAGACCCAGTCTGCTTCCTTTCTGTTGAGGAAAGATCCCATTAAAATTCAGCATAACACTTCTGGCCATTATTTAATGTGTTACTGAGGTATGTTGATGTCAAATGTTAAATTTGAATTTTATCTGCTGGATTCACATATGGAACTTTTTTTTAAGAGGCAATTTCAACTGTTGAAGCAAAGACACCGACTTAAAATGGCTGCCAGAGGTCACCTGACATGTCTGCAACTGTAAGTTGGTCAAGTGTTTGGAAGTTTCCAATGTGAATTACAAAAAGGGAATGCCCAGACTTCACACCTGCTAATGTCATGGATTTCTTCAAAGATGGACGGAAACCTAAAAATGGCTGCCACCATTTTAATCACTATAATAGGTACACTCTATTTCCATCAGGCTGGAGACAGACAATCTACAGAGATTGTTGGAGGTGTTGATATGTTCTTCCCAGCTCATCACAGGGAAGAATGGGCCATTCAGAGTGATGTCTTGGGCATTAAAAATTAATTATCTAGGCCATAACACTATAGCCAAGGTCTGTCCAGACATGAGCTAATTAATAACCTTCTGTGGAAGAGGTCATGTGATCAAGATTGCCATTTCGAATTGTATTTTAGTACAAAACCCTGCTTTCTTTGGAGCAGTCTGAAGAAGTAACATCTAAAGGCAGCAAAAAGGGTGCTTGCCTCTCTCTCACTTTCAACTGAGATGGACCCTGTGTTTCACTTATATCAGACTGTGGGCAAAGACAAAGAAATCCCAGAGAGAACTTCAAATTCCACAGCAGAATTTCCAGGAGGAAAAACAAAGGACTACAGCTCTTAAGAGCAACTTAAGAACTTACTCAGATGTGAACCATAGCCAAGGCCTTACAATCTTTGCCTTTGCTTGTTGAATCTTAATTTGGAAAAAAGTTAACTGCCTTTTTTTACTTTAACTTGTAATTTTGCATATGTGTGTGTGTGCGCGCACATGTGTGTGTTCCGGCAGCGAGGCATGCGTTTGCCTTTTTAATACTTTAATATCTTAACCTGGGTATGTTTTTAGCACAATATAAGCTAACCCCCTTTACTTGTTTTAAACTCAAGAAAGCCTGTCAGACCAATGTTCTTTGCAATCAGCGCGTAAACAGTTAGGCACGTGCACTGAATTGGCACATTCATCCCTGTAAATTTCAAAAAGCCTGTTATGATCAACCAAGGAGTGGGGATAAAAAGGGGAGTCATTGCACCCTTCCTTACCTGGTCATAACATAAGGGATTTTGAAAACCCCATTAAATTAGTCTAAAGCCACTGAGAGATCTGAAGGAAAGGCTCCGCTCGGGGAGCAGGCCAAATATATAAGCATACAATGTGGCGAAGAGCAGTGGGAAACCAGGGGATTGGGAAGCCTACAAAGACCAACAGAGGACAACTAAAAAAGAAATAAGGAGGGAGAAGATTAAATATGAGGGTAAACTAGCCAGTAATATAAAAGAAGATTGCAAGACTTTTTTTAGATATATAAAGGGTAAGAGAGAGGTAAAAGCGGAGATTGGGCCACTGGAAAATGACGCTGGAGAAGTAGTAGTGGGGAGCAAAGAAATGGTGGAGGAACTGAATAGGTACTTTGTGTCAGTCTTCATGGTGGAAGACACGAGTAACATCCCCAAAGTTCAAGAGAGTTGGGGGGGCAGAGGTGAGTATGGTGGCCATTACCAGGAGAAGGTGCTAGGAAAACTGAAAGGTCTGAAGGTGGATAAATCACCTGGACCAGATGGATTACACCCCAGAGTTCTGAAGGAGATAGCTGAAGAGATAGTGGAGTCGTTAGTGGTGATCTTTCAGGAATCACTGGAGTCAGGGAGGGTCCCAGAGAACTGGAAAATCGCTAATGTAACCCCCCTGTTTAAGAAGGGAGTGAGGCAAAAGACGGGAAATTACAGGCCGATTAGCCGGACCTCGGTCGTTGGTAAGATTTTAGAGTCCATTAATAAGGATGAGATTTGAGAATACTTGGAAGTGCATAGTAAAATAGGACAAAGTCAGCATGGTTTCATCAAGGGGAGGTCATGCCTGACAAATCTGTTAGAATTCTTTGAGGAGGTAACGAGTAGGTTAGACAAAGGACTTCCAGAAGGCCTTTGACAAGGTGCCGCACAGGAAGCTGCTCAGTAAGATAAGAGCCCATGGTATTAGAGGCAAGGTACTAGCATGGGTAGAAGATTGGCTGTCTGGCAGGAGGCAGAGAGTGGGGATAAGGGGGTCCTTTTCAGGATAGCGGCCGGTGACTAATGGAGTTCCGCAGGGGTCAGTGTTGGGACCACAACTTTTCACTTTATTCATTAATGATCTAGATGAAGGAACTGGGGGCATTCTGGCTAAGTTTGCAGATGATACAAAGATAGGTGGAAGGACAGGTAGTATTGAGGAGGCGGGGAGGCTGCTGAAGGATTTGGACAGGTTAGGAGAATGTGCAAAGAAGTGGCAGATGGAATACAATGTGGGGAAGTGTGCGGTCATGCACTTTGGTAGGAAGAATAGAGGCATAGACTATGTTCTAAATGGGAAGAGAATTCAGAAATCTGGAGTGCAAAGGGACTTGGGAGTCCTAGTCCAGGATTCTCTTAAGGTTAGCTTGCAGGTTGAGTCGGTAGTTAGGAAGGCAAATGCAATGTTGGCATTTATTTCGAGAGGACTAGAATATAAAAGCAGGGATGGGCTGCTGAGGCTTTATAAGGCTCTGGTCAGACCACATTTAGAATATTGTGAGCAATTTTGGGCCCCGTATCTCGGGAAGGATGTGCTGGCCCTGGAGAGGGTCCAGAGGTGGTTCACGAGAACGATCCCAGGAATGAAAGGCTTAACATATGAGGAATGTTTGAGGACTCTGGGTCTATACTTGATGGAGTTTAGAAGGATGAGGGGGGATCTGATTGAAACTTACAGAATACTGAAAGGCCTGGATAGAGTGGACGTGGGGAAGATGTTTCCATTAGTAGGAGAGACTAGGACCCGAGGGCACAGCCTCAGAGTAAAGGGAAGACCTTTTAGAACAGAGATGAGGAGAAACTTCTTCAGCCAGAGAGTGGTGAATCTATGGAATTCATTGCCACAGAAGGCTGTGGAGGCCAGGTCATTGAGTGTATTTAAGACCGAGATAGATAGGTTCTTGATTGGTAAGGGGATCAAAGGTTACGGGGAGAAGGCGGGGGAATGGGATTGAGAAACTTATCAGCCATGATTGAATGGCGGAGCAGACTCGATGGGCCGAATGGCCTAATTTCTGCTCCTATGTCTTATGGTCTTATATGCTGAGGCGATGAGTGATGCAAGCATTCAAAGGCTCTAACATTCAAACTCTGATTCAAAAGATCATCCTTAAGTAAATGGTCAGTGTCCTCCTTGTTCTGGACAATCTTGCTCCTAACTCACCCATTTGCTGAGATATGGGCGTGTGTTGTAGGCCTCCATGCCAGCAAATTGGGGTGATTGAATTTCACACCCATGATCATTTTTGCAGTGGTATTAATGGAAGCAAGTGAATTAACAGGGACAGGGACAAACGACTGCAGACTAACAGGTCAATTCTCGCTAGTTTTAACTGAGGGAGGGAGTCAGGTTCTCTAATAAGTTTGAAGATCCCAGTTCTCATTAATCCACAGGCTTCACGGTGTGGATGGTGGACAGCATCTGCTAGTGTCATGGGCCTTCAAGGGTTTAGGGAACCATCTTGTTAGGATCCATAGTATAGGCTTTATTCTTTACTGGGGCTGTACCAGAGTACCGACGAATAAGCCATCAACAGCATTTGTCTGAAAGTGGTTGTGACCTTTTCTGGTTGGTAGGCCCCCAGAGGAGGGCATCTTATAATTCGAATCCATTGGTTCCTTCCTAGGAAAGGTCAAGTGTGGCTTGCTCTCGCATTCCTGGTGAATCATTAGTGAAACTCAGCTAAGACCAGGCAGATACATTCAGATCAGAGACCTCCAATCAGGAGTGGCCCTCTTTTGTTTGTCCCTTTTCACTCAATGTTGATCTGATTAACTTGGGGCACGCAGCCCAATTGCACTCACTGAATGTGGGCTCTGTAAAGATTGAAAGCAGAGGTACAACCATCAGCACTATTATAAAATATTTTGACAGTGGCACATTTTCAATGCCTTTGAAGATACTTATTCCCAGCTCTTACAGGCATGTGGATATTTCTAATACAACCATGATGATAGAACAGGACTACTAAACAACCAACAGCTTAGCAGGGAAAAAAGTCCTTGTGCTGAGTATTTAGAGAGAAATTCCTACTGGAAGGGTGCCTCTTGTTCAATAGAAATGGAATTGCTTCTGACCTCTTTTTCCTGCCAATTGCCAAGTTGATGAGTGTCACTGCAATCCTGCATTATGATCTCCTATCCTTCTGAAGCTCTCTGAGTGCCAGACTTGCTCAACAGTAAACAGCAGGGTGCACAATTCCAAAGTATCCTAGAGCAGGATCCCAGGGCTTCCAAAGCAGCTTTCTGATCTGTTGAGCATTGAGAGTTGCACCTCAGTCCAGGCTTTCACGGCTGGGAGTTGTTGAACAGGAAGTAGTAACTGGAAAGGGAGGTGGTGAAGTCTGAGGCTGCCTGCACCCGCTCCCCACACCCACCCCTCCCCCCGCCCCACCCAAATCCCCCCCAACCTTTACAGTTGGAGTCCGACAGGCAGGGCCAAGGAAAAAGCAATTTTTTAAAAAGTGAAGAAATCAAAGCCTCTTCCTTACCCCTGGTGCTTGTGTACCCCAGAGAGCTGCTAACTTCGTACTGGTGAAGATGAGGCCGTGGGATCAGAAGAATATTTGAAATCTTTCCAAGAGAGCTGTCGTCAGAGGCCTGGCTCCTGACTTCCTCCAGGGGCAGCGTTCCTCTGTGGTGGGGTGGACTGTTCGAAACGTCATAGGAGCTGGAACTTTTCCTGGTGTGGCTTTCTCGAACAGGTCTGAAATCAGAGACATATAAATGGAGGTCACTGTACATTATTGCTCAGATAGTGCATAACATTATCTGTAACAGAACTGATCCAAGCAATGAAAGAAATCAAGGAATAGTAATTTTATAACCTCCGAATAGACAAAACACAAAGAAATGTAACAGCATAGTGATGGGCCACAGTTTTGAACATGCAGTTCTAACCTCATCACTCATAATCCCCACACAACTCAGTTCCTGTCCTCAGTCGGTCACTGTGGGGAATGTCCAAGTCAAGATTGTTACAAAGGAAGTAACATCCGTGGAAGATGGATACTCATACACTACTTCCCTGTCATTTTACTGCATTAAAGTTGCTATATAAATGCAAGTTGTTGTTCAGTTCAATACTGGCAAAAGGCTGGAAGCAGCAAGTAGCTGCTCACCACCTTACGACAGAGGAACTGGGAGACTCAAGAAAGAAATCTTGGACTCCAAAAGCCTCAAGCAACAATTACAAAACTCACCTGAAGGAGGTGGGCCGCTGGACTCTAGATGGTCCAGGCAACCGGAATACCTGAGCATCGTATGCATCGTAATCCACCTGGATTGGAAGGCTGTTCTCGGATTCCTTTGGGCTGCTGGCCCCAATTGCTAAAGATGAGGAAATGCACAAGTAAATAAATGACAAATATTCAGTGTCCCTTTGGAGTTGTGGGAGCTCTGAATAGAACCTCACAATATCATCGTCAGCTTCACAAGTAAATCCTTAAGAGACCTACAGAATTCCCTGCGGTACTGAGTCACAGAGCTAGCAGGAAGTTTTTAAACATTTTGGTCTGACCATCAAGACAAAAATGGAATTCTGTAACAATGAGTTCAGGTGTGAATGTTATTAAAGTTCTGTATTACTGTCTCAACTGGATACGATTCAAAGAAATCTGAAACAAACAGTACCAAATCTAACTACTTCCATTTTGATGAAAAAGGGTGAGAGATTCACCCTGATTTCTCTGCTGGGACTTCCAAGATGGCAGCCGCTGAGCGAGAAAGCGAGAGCAAGAGTGAAAGTAAGCAAGAGTGAGAGAGACAGCAAGACCAGGTGAGAGAAAGACAAAGTGAGAGCAAGAGTGAGGTAAGCGAGAGTGAGTGTGAGAGCAGGCCAGTGAGAGCAAGAGTTAGAGAGTGAGAATGAGAGAAATGCCAATTGAGAGCAAAAGTAAGAGAGAGTGAGAGCAAGGCCAAGTGAGAACAAGAGTGAGAGTAAACGAGTGAGAGCGAGAGCAAGCAAGAGCAAGAGAAAGTGAGATCAAGAGGGTGTGAGAGAAAGTGAGTCCGCGAGAGAGAGCGCAAGGGTGCCAGACTAAGGGTTTCAGTAGCACACCCTGAAGCTATATTTATGCCACATGAGGCATGTGCTAGAGGTATCAGCTTCTCATATCTTGGTCTCACGCAGTCATCTGCAGCACAATGTAATGTTTGAATAAAAACAGCAAAAACTGGAAACACTCAGTCAGGCAGCACTTGTGAAGAAGGAATGGTGGGGTGAACATTTCAGGTTGATAACCTTATGTCAGAACCAATCTGAAAGCTTAATCCCACCTTTGTTTCTCCACAGGCACTGCCTGACCTGCAGAATATTTCCAACATTTTGGGTTATTTATTTCAGATTTCCAGGGTCTGCACTTTTGCAAAGTCTGTGGTTAGAAAGACTCTGGACTAAAGTTGATCCCAGCAAGATTACAATTGGGTTGCTATGTGATGCTGATGTGCGCAATCCTGCTGCCACTAACATGGTTACTGCACAATATAAACATAAAGCACTGCCTCTAATCCGAGAGACTGACTATATTCAAAGTCATATTACACATTCTTACAGTAATCATCAAATAGTGATCTCAAATTCATGGTGTCAATCGAGGTCACAAACTACCAATATCTTCTGGTGTTTACCATATATTAATGACATGAAGTATACTTACTGCAACCAGAAAAAAAAACTACAAACAATAAATACCTCTCCCCGACATACAAATTTTACAGCACATGCTGGAAAATACAATGGGGTGAGTTCCAGGTTTTATTATAATCTTACTGTTAAACTAACTTTTTAAACAGTGTGAGTTTTCTGCTCATGACCAAGAACCCTGAAGCAATTGGACCTTTGTAACTCACTCACAAGTTAATTCAGACACATCACGAAATGGGTGATGATTAAATCAGAACACACGTCTATAATTGGGCACTGGATGGCGTTGTTGGTTAGCACACTGCACTCTCACTGTTTCTTCATTTCGCAGGCTGTAAGTGTTGTCAGTGAAATGAGTCTGGACAGGCTCAAATGCAATTCCCACAGGGTACAAACTCACAGCACAAAATGGCACTAAAGTGTCAACCTCACTCAAGAGGCCACAAGGATGGCAGAATGGGAAATAGAGACATAGAGGCGGCAGAAAGAATGTTCTGCGGGGATTGAGGAAAAGCAGCAAGTGTTATTACGTCCAACCTGAGGGCACATAATCTTGAACAGGGTGACAATTTAAAAAATGACAACCAAATGTTCCTACCTTTAGCAATAAATTATTTCAAAGATTCCTCTACTTTTCACTTCTCCTCTGCTGAGTGTGTGGACTCTTGGGAGCTATCAATCTATAGACACTGGTAGCCTTCTTGTAGATCACCCAAATAGCTAGAACTCATTGTGATAATCAATGTTAGCATGCTATCTGCCAACGGGGTGGCACCACAACCAAATCCCATTCAGTCCTCTCTCGACACCTACGTGCATACCTTTCCAGCAGGGGCGACACCTCAGGCGCAGAAAACAGCTCTTTCCCCTCTCTCGCACAGCTAACTGTAGTCCTCTCATCACCGTCTCGGCTAAGTGGGTACAGAGTAGGGATCTAATCTGTTCTGTACAGTTCAGTGCCAGGCCAGGGAAAGCATTAACCCAAGGGGCCATCACTTGTTCAGAGTAGGATGAGTCTCAGTTAGGGTTGCCAACATGCAAAGATTGGCCTGGAGTCTCCAAGAATTGAAGATCAAACTCCAGGGTATTGCTGAAAGCAGCCCTGGAGCAAAACATTTTCTGCAATTCCCACATGATTTATGTTCATTTATTAGGGATGGAGGCGGGGATTAAATCAAGGTTAATTCAGTTTCCTCTCCACTCGGTGTGGGAAGGTACTGCATCTGGAGGTCGGGTCAATGGTGAAAGTGTGTAGAGGTAGAGAGGTAAGGCGGGGGGTGGGTGTCAGTGGTGCTTCAAGCCAGGAGGTCAGGTCGTGAAAACTCCAGGCGTCCACCCAAGCAGAGTTGGCAACTGTGGCCTCAATATGTGATCCTGTGAAGCTGAATTTTCCTGCTGTTACTGAATCTCTGCAGCTTCGCTAGATCCCCTTCTTGACTTGAAAGGCACCAGGTTATTGAGTGATAGAAACCAGAAAGGCTCGAAACAGCAAGCCCTCCTACGAGGGCCCAATGAATCTCCAACATAACAACATCTACAACTTAGACTGATATGTCACTGCCGGGGACTAATATTCAACTTCAACAAAAGGCTTGCTGTCTCCATGACAACGGAAGAGTATGAGAGGATGCAAACACTTACTGTTATCTTTATTATTTTTGCCTTTCTCTGCTGGTGCCTAGAAAAACAGAGCAGATGTAAAACAGTCTGTGGATTTTAGCGGTGACCTCAATACAAGAAATCAAAATCCAAAAGCTGTGTAAAATACCGGAAATTGAATTTCGCATTTAGCAAATGTACTCTTCAAAATAAAACACAGATCAAAAGATAAACTGTCTTCTTTGAAATGAAAAAAAAAGTTGGGTAGGACAAGTTCCTTTTATAGGGCGACCAGGACAAAGGCTTAGGCTGAACAGTTAGACTGGGGGAATCAAATAATTATACCAACTGCAAACAGGAGGCTAATGGATGCAATTGCACTAAATAGATTTTCTAAGGGCTAGTGAATGTAAAATGAGATTAATCCTTTTTCAAATGCTAGACTAGAATAAACCAAAGCCAAGTCTACAATGAACCTTTTCTACTAATGGCCCATGTACAGCCACCACTATGATTAAAACGCAATCAGAAACTGGGAACCCACGCGGATACTTTCCATAAGGACGTGCTTAATAGCAGACAGGAAACCTGGCTGAATTTTCTCCCTCTTTTGCAATGGAGCAAAAGCCATCACCTGCTGCCCAGCTCAGATCAGCTAACTTGGCTTAGAGCCAGAAGCAAACCTGAAACCTTCTAGTCTGTAAGGTATTAGGTTATATTAAATGTTTGTTCTACCTGATGGCCTTCTGAGCAGCTTTCTAATGTCACTAAATTAGAAATAATTGCAGGAAAAAAAAAGCTATGCATCATATATACAAGCAGCTAATACAACGCAGCCACATATTACTTTGGATGAATAATGGTAGGCTTTAATAGGAGCCAGAAGCTAAATAACTATAATTTTTCAAATGCTACCACAGCACATCTTCAACCAGACCTCAACTCACCTTTCTTGCCGCAAGTTTAATGCGAGGAGTGAAACTATTGTAATATAACTGACTCTTGGAGGTGTAGAAACTGCAGATAAAACAAAGAGACCGAGTCAATCCAACAGGAACTTGCCAACAATGTGGACATTGATTCAAGAACACCAAATAAAGCAGATTTTTTTTTAATGTTACAAATGGCTAACAGGATTGAGTTCTTCATTGCAAATTCTGATTGGGTTTATCAGCTCTGGGCTGATCTCATCCCTCTTTCCACTCTCTCTACCTCTGATCTTGTGGTGCGTTCCAGCAATCCATGGAAATGGGAGGATGGAAAGATTGTAATGGTTATCAATTTTGGTGAGACAGAGAGCAGAAAGAATGCAGCAAAAGATTTGAAGAAGGATTTAGTATGGGTGTGTCCATGTGTCTGAGTTGATTTCCTCCTGGAGTAGTCCACAGACAAAAATAAAAATCAGGTCTCCATTTCTGTATTCTCTTTTTCTACTCCACTCTCTAATTCCTACATTACAACAGTAACTACACTTTAAAAAGGGGGGATTTCATTTGATGTAATGTACTTTGAGATGTCCGGTGGTTGCAAAAAGCACAATATAAATGCAAGTCTTTCTTTCTGGTTCCACATCTATTTTGCTGATTTTCTCCCATTCTTCCCCCTTTGTAAATCAGATACGTTTCCCCCTCTGGGCAGTTCTGATACATGTGCCCCCATCCTGGCTGGTTTTATACTTGGCTATGTTTTAATTCAGAGACAGAGAGACCAGAGCCTGTGAAACAGCTCCCAGCATTTATACTTCCTAAATGTAGTGCAGCTCTGCTGGTGACCAATACTGAGCAGTGTAAACAGGTGGAAATGATTTAGATTCTGCGCTCAGCAAAGTCAAATTAAGACAAGGCTAATGTAAATGCTGAGTCTCAGAAACTCTCTGCACTACACTTTTAAAGTCTGTTCTCCCTTGTCACCACTCTTCTTCTTGCCCCTCTCTGTCTGCCTCTCAGTTATTTTACTGAATGTATCTCCTTCAAGCTTCCCTCCTCCAACCCCTCAAACATAAAAAGGTTAAGACAGAAATAAGGGGACCAAGATGCACTACCACCCCCACCCCCCCAGGACTGAATGCCCAGCCTAGGGGAAAGAGGTAAGGATGGGGATTACTGGAACCAAATAGGTACAATAGGAATTGGGGCTGAAGCCTCAGCTGTTATGAAGCAGGGGTCTGACCCAGGAGGGAATGGGACTGCTGGGTAGTGGTCCAGTCTGGGACAGAGTCATGGATCTGGAGCCTTGAGACACAGTTGGCTGGACTCCCTGTTGGTGTTTATGGAGCTGCAGCACAGCTCTCCCAATACGAGTTCTAACAATTCCATTCCATCTTCGTGACCGGAGGATTTGTGAAGTGGAGAGAACAGTCAGACAGGGGGCAGGTGAGGACACTGAAGGAAACCTTACAGCTGCTGCCCTGTAGCTGACTCGAGGCTATTTGATGTTGATGTTGGATATATCAAGTGTGCACAAAATGTAATTTTTTGGGTGCAAGGTGTGTGTGTGCATGCGTGCGTGCATGAAAGAGAAATGAGAAAATGAGAAAGAGAAAAAAGAGAAAAGGTGTACAAGATTATGACAAGTTTGGATAAGGCAGGCAAGGAAAATCTGTTCCCATTAGCTGATGGTACTGATGACACAGATTTAAAACTTTGGGCAAGAGGTGCAGGGGAATGTGAGGAAGAACGTTTTTTAGACAGTGCATAGTAATGACTTGGAACTTGTTGACCACCATACAGGGTGATGGAAGCAGAGGTGATCAATGATTTCAAAAGGAAATTGGATGGGCACTTGAAGGAAATAAACATTTTCTCAGTGATTGTACTTGGATAGATCTTTAGTATTGGCAATGTGTATAACCTTTTATTTGATTAACTGGTTTCCATTCGGTTCATGTACAACTGATTGACTTCAAATAATGTGGTGCTGTTGTCATTAAAAATGCATAAATCAAACTTGCATTGACATAGCACCTTTCATAATCTCAAGGCATCACGAAATATTTTATAGCTAATGCATCTTTAAATTTCAGTCATTGTCGCAATGTAGGAAATGGAGCAGCCAATTTATGCACAGCAAGATCCCACAAAGAGCAATGTGATAACGCCATATTATCTGTTTTAACGATGTTGGTAGAGGGATAAAGGTTGGCCAAGACACCAGAAGAACTCCATGCTTTCATTTGAATAGTATGAGATCATTTATGTCCACCCAAGAGTGCAGACAGGCCCGTTGTTTAACCTCTGTTTTGAAGGACGGCACCTTCAACAGTACAGCACTCCCTCAATATGACAGTGAGGTGTCAGCCTGGATTACAGGCTCAAGTCCCTGGAGTGAAACTTGAACCCAAGACCTCCTCACACAGAGCTGCCACTAAGCCACGGCACTAATAGTGTTGGTCTTTGTAGCAAACCTACTTCAGTCATAGCTCACACCTACCTACATGCATCACTAATGGAGGAAATTGTATGTAAACCACCACCAACCTGTGGTTTATCCAGTGGGGAATATTGTAATCGTCACCCAGACGAGAATCTCCAGGGATATTTCGATTGTGCAGCTGTTAGAAAATGAGAAAAAATTGAAATATTTCACATTGATGACACACCATGATATTTCTGGAGAATATGACATGGATTTTTTAAATACTGAACGATAATTTTAACCTAACTCAGCAGGCAGGAAATCCACAGGATTGGGTGGAGCACTCGTTTTGCACACTAACCAATATTACTGCCCAGTCATCTCAGTGGACGGTGAAATTGGGGTAGGTGTAAACCCAGCAATGCACCCAATCTCAGCAGTTTCCCAATGGGCAGGTTGGTTTAAAATTGCCCCCACCTATTCAATCACATTTCTGATGCTTGTTGTAGGGTGCTTACCAAAACAATGAAACTAGGCATTTCAGGAACAAGCAAAAAAGAGTTTTCACGATGGGTCAAACTGTCTTCCAAAGCACCAGAGCACCAGCATTCATTTACCAATGTATTAAAATTGAAAGATGATCATGCAGAGCCTACATCCATTATACATAGCAGAGTTGGACATCTGGGGCTAAGTTCCGGCGTGCCTCTGCGACACTTTACATTCACTTGGCCCAGCCTGTCTGGCTCCTTTCACATGAGGGCCTCACCATGGCTTCAGAGACCTAATTCTTTGTTAATTATCAAGCATCCTATAAACATACTATTAAAGTCACCAACATTTGACTGGTTGATATTGGTTTTCAAGATTAAGTGAATAGGCATAAAGAAATTAATAATAAACTGGTCCAAACTGCTTAAAAATGATCAGATTCTCAGCAGGCAGGCATATGTTCAGCACAGAAAAAAAGTTCCATGAAATTTGTACAATATAAATATTGTCCTATTTTCCACTCACGAAACTGAAACATTGATGAACAAATTCAAAATACTAACAACCTTCAAAACAAGAAAACCATAACTGAAAAACAGTTGTGAATAAAGGCTCATGATTAAGGCCATTTGTGTTGTGGTAACCAAATCAAACTTATTTTTGTTGAACTGGATTTCAGGAGTGTTTGCAATTACATTTGGCATTTCTGTTTGTTCAAAAGCTGCAATGTAGTGATCCAACATATGATGTACAGAAAGTAACAGTGACAATGAGAATGTAATAGGAACGGACTTGTCGTGACTTTTGTTGCAGCCATACCCACTATTCAATCAGATATATAACGGGGAAAAAATTAAAGAGCACAGAAGTATAAGCTTTGTGGTGGTGAATTTAGAGTTTTTGGAAGGAAGGAATTGAACTTCCCACCAATTTTATTTTTTGAGGTCGGGCCATCGATGGGCATTTCCCAAAGGAAATTTTTATTTTTCCAACTTTTTCCAGTATTTTGAAATATCCCGTGATTTGGCATTGGAAACTTATGAAAATGAATGCTGCTGTGATGAATCACTGTTGACTCTTGGGCATCAGGAGGTACAGAGAGTCTGCAAAGGGTATCGATGGATTAAGTTCGGCAGATGGGCCTGAATTTTGCGTTCCGAGGTCGGGCATGCGTCCAACCCAAACGCATGTAAAATTGCGCGAAATGAAGCCAGGCGTGCGTCCCGATGTCATCGAGCACACAGGCAATTTTGAGGTCGGCAGACGCGCATGAGTCAGAGCTGCGCCCGCCGACAATTAAAGAGCCAATTAAGGTCATTAAAAAGCCTATTGACCGCAATTTTATGTCACCCGTCCACTTTTACGGTTGGCAGACGGGCCATCTGGCCTGGTGCGCTTCAAGTTTTTGCTACAACCTCGATCCAGGGCAGGGTGAAATATATAAAAAACATCTGGTGACAGTTTTTTTGAGTCCCGCTGTCAGGTGCAGTTTGCTGCATTTAATTCTTCTCATTTACTCTGTCCAGGTCTGCAGCTCCCTGGGGCCTACAGGAAACTCATTAGAAGCGTCCAACCGCACCCTCACTTTTCTTGGCGTCTGCCCTCTTCCCACTTCTCACCCCCCCGACCGGCAGTGCCAAGCGTTTCTTAGTGCATGTTTCACGCTGGCTGTTAATTGGCCAGCCAGCATGAAATTGCGTTTGGGGGCCGATCACTGCCGGAAGCGCCTTTTCATCTTCATCGCGGCCCGCCGATCGCGTGCGCCCAACAAGCGCAAGATTCAGGCCATGGAGTGTAATGTGGGAAAAGATGAACTTGTCCACTTTGGCAGGAAGAATAAAAAAGCAGCACATTATTTAAACAGAGAAAGACTGCAGAACTTGGTGGTATAGAGGGGCCTTGGTGACGTGGTACATGAATCACAAAAAATTAATATGCAGTACAGCATGTGATAAGGAAGACAAATGGAATGTTAGCATTTATTGCAAGGGGAATGGAATATAAAAGTAGGGAAGTCTTACTGCAGTTGTACAGGGCCTTGGTGAGACCACATCTAGAGTATTGTGCACAGTTTTGGTCTCCTTATTTGAAAAAGGATATAATTGTGTTAGAAGCAATTTGGAGAAAGTTCACTCAACTCATTCCTGGGATGAGGGGCTTATTTTATGAAGAAAGGTTAGACAGGTTGGGCCTATACCTATTTGAGTTCAGAAGATTGAGAAATGATCTTACTGAAACATCTAAGATCCTGACGGGATCTGATAGGATGGATACCAGGAGGGTGTTTCCACTTGTGGGAGAGACTAGAACCAGGGGACAAAGTTTAAGAAAAAGAGGTCTCCCGTTTAAGACAGAGATGAGGAGAATTTTTTTCTCTCAAAGGGCTGGTAGTATTAGTATTAGGAAGTATTAAGAAGTATTAGGGGGATTAGCATCCTTGAAAGTGGATAAATCACGAGACCCAGATGAAATGTACCCCAAGTTGTTAAAAGAAGCCAGGGAGGAAATTGCAGAGGGTCTGACCATCATTTTGCAATCCTCACTTGATACAGGTGAGGTGTTGGAGGATTGGAGGTCTGCTAACATTGTACTTTTATTTAAAATGGGAGCAAGGGACAGACCGAATAATTACAGGCCAGTCAGTCTGACCTTGGTAGTGGGCAAATTATTGAAATCAATTTTGAAGGACAGCATAAACTGTCACTTAGAAAGACATGGATTAATCTAGGGCAATCAGCATAGATTAGTTAAGAGAAGGTTGTGTCTGACTCATTTGTCAGGTTAAATTTTTTGAGGAAGTAACAAGGAGGATTGTTGAGGGTAATGCAGTTGATGCGGTCTACATGGATTTTAGCATGGCTTTTGACGTGGTCTCACATGGCAGACTGGTTAAAAGAATAAAAGCCTATAGGATTCAGGGGAATGTAGCAAGCTGGCAAATTTGGCTCAGAAAACAAAGGGTCATTGTTGATTGGTGTTTTTGAGACTCGAAGGCTGTTTTCGGTGGGGTTCTGCAGGGCTCAGTACTAGTTCTCCTGCTTTTTGTGGTATATATTAATGATTTGCACATAAATGTAGGGGGAATGATCAAGCAGTTTGCAGATGACACAGAAATTGGCCGCACGGTCGATAGCGGGGAGGATTGCTGTAGGCTGCAGCAGATTTTAATGGACTGGTCAGGTGGGCAGAAAAGTGGCAAATAGAATTCAACCCAGAGAAGTGGGAGGTGATGCATCTGGGAAGGTCAAACAAGACAAAGTAATACACAATAAATGGGAGGATACTGAGAGGTGTAGAGGAAATGAGGGACCTTGGGAGTGAATGTCCACCGATCCCTGAAGGTAGCAGGACAGGTTGATAGGTGGTTAAGAAGGCAAATGGAATTCTTTCATTCATTGGCCACGGCATAGAATATAAGAGCAGGGAGGTTATACTGGAACTATATAGAACATTACTTAGGCCACAATTTGAGTACTGTGTGCAGTTCTGGTCACCTCATTACAGAATGGACAGAATTGCACTACAGAGGAGATTTGAGGTTGTTGCCAGGACGGGAAAATTGCAGCGAAGAGGAAAGACTGGATAGGCTGGGGTTGTTCTCCTTGGAACAGAGGAGGCTGAGGGGAAATTTGATTGAGATATACAAAATTGTGAGGGGCCTGGATAGAGTGGATGGGAAGGGCCTGTTTACTTTAACAGAGAGGTCAGTGATTGGGGGCACAGATTTAAAATGTTAGGTAGAAAGATCAGAGGGGGGATGAGGCAACATTTTTTCACCCAGAGGATTGCGGGAGTCTGGAATTCACTACCTGAAAGGGTAGTAGAGGCAGATACCCTGAACTCATTTAAAAGGTGTTTGGATGTGCATCTCAAGTGCCGTAACCTGCAGGGCTATGGACCAAATGCTGGAAAGTGGGATTAGGCTTGTTTCTTGGCTGGCGTAGACATGATGGCCAACTGGCCTCGTTCTGTGCCATAAATTTTCAATGACTCTATGTTAGTATGTGGAATTCTCTTCCCCAGAAAGCAGTGGAAGGCTGAGTTAGACAGATTTTATAGACAAGGGAGTCAAGGATTATGCGGGACAGGCGGCAAAGTGGAGTTGAGGCACAACCAGGTCAGCCATGATTTTGCTGAATGGCAGAGCAGGCTTGAAGGGCTGAATGGCCTACTTCTGTTCCTAAGTCCTATGTTCCTAACATTCACTGAGTGTCACACAGCAGGCCTACATGAATGCAGGTGCCATAGCTGAATGAAGCAAGAATGCAAATCTGTAGGCTTAATTACAGCATCATCAAATTATTGAGAGTCAATTCATTCAAAAAGCATTGACATAAACCAACAAAAGTTCTATTCCTATTGCTGAAAATCTCACTGGGGAAGACTGCATGGTCCAGCGCCTACCGGTGCTGTTAGTAAAGGGACTGGCAGGTTCTGGTCTGGTTCAATTTCCTCCAATGCTTTGCCGTTCACCTTTCTGGCCACAAAATTTTCAATCCAGTAAGACAGCTTCAATAAATTACTGACTGAACGAATATAAATAAATAAACAAATAGAAAACCTCACTTCTCCTCATAGTTCATCAATATGGAAAACAGAGAAAATATGATTGAAGATAAATGATGCAAAAGACATTGGAAGCTACAATCCTAATATGATCCAAATATCCAAAAGCAATTGAAATCAAGTCAACAGTATCAAAACAGGCTATCCGGCCTAACTGATCTGTGCTGCTGCTCGTGCTCCACACAAGCCATTCTGATCCTTGTGTTTTAAAGTAAGGCAGTAATAGTCACTGCTGGGATATCAGTAGGATGTCAAATATACCAGTTAGGTAAGGAAAGCATACATGAAAATCCAACACATGGGAGATCATATGTGAGCTCAGTAGGGTCTATGCTAAAGGCACATTTATATTGATCACAGGAGAAGGCTCATGTTCACCGTCCTCTGCTTCCCCACCCCACCTTTTGTTTTTTGAATGTGCCTCAATAATTGGGAGGTCCACGATGTCACATAGGAAAAAGGGACTGCTTCCCTTCCTAAACAGCACTGTGGGTGTAACTACACCACATGGGCTACAGCGGTTCAAGAAGGCAGCTCACCACCATGTTCTCAAGGGCAATTAGGGGTGGGCAATAAATGCAGGCCTAGCTAATGATGCCCTGTGAAAGAATAAAAAAAAACTTCCACTGCCTCCGATAGTCGAAGGCAGCTGGCAATCTGAGTGAAATAAGGACTCAGAGTAGGCAGGATTAGCAAGAATGAACAAAAGCACTGAAAGCCAGAATGACTAATGTCCTCGAAACAATTTTTGAGAGTATTAACACTGCAGAGAAAGGCGTGGAGGTAACAAAGCATAGGATGGTCGTGATGCCTGAAAGGCAAACTGATGCTGAACCATCATCAGCTCAACTACTGGTGGCAGATAAAGTGTGAATGGAAAAGCCGGATCATCTCAGTAACATGAAAAGACAAAATAATCTTTACTTTTCCAATTTACTGAAGAGCAGAAAGCCAGTGACTTAACATGATTATAACAAATAAAAATGCAATGTGCTCCAACAACTGAATCCCAACTTCATTAAAGGAAGGACACAAGGAACTCAAGCACTGAACATTGGAACCTGAGCATCCCTCAAGGGCAATTCACAATGGGCACCACATGCTGGCCTAGCCACTGACGCCCACATCCCATGAAAAAATAAATAATCATGGAAATATATATATATATAAATAAGGTGTTTCGTCATGAAAATGGTTTTGTTGGGCAAAAGGCTTGGCAAAGAACGGCAGGAAGTAAAGGGGATATACAAAGGAAACCACCAGAGCTAGGGTGCTTGAGGCCCTTAGAAACAAGGATAGATTTGTTACTGAAATTCAACTTGAATATCTTCTCTTTTTTTTTAAATCAATGCACAAAATTGTCGCTGTGGAGAACATGGTGTTCAGAGTCTAGGGAACTCCTCTTTGGGGGTTAAGGATATTAAACGAGGCCATAGCTACCTGCCCAGGTGAGCACATTAAAGTTCCTATAGCATCAATAGGTAGCAGCACATTCTCCTGGTAGCCCTGTCAACAGATTAACTGATTATGTCTCTTTGGCTATTTGTAGGACTTTACTGGACACAAATTGGCTGCTGCACTAACCAACACAACAATATACTGAGAAGTAATTCACTAGCTATGAAGAGCTGTCTACCCATTAGTTACGGTGATTGTTCGAGAGGTTGTTGAGTCCATTCAAATTCCTCAGAAACTGAGGCAGTCTGTGCTTGCATGCAACAAGACGAAGATAACATTCAGGCTTGGGCTGCTCAGTGATAGGAAAGATTCCAGGCGCAAATGTGCCAGGCAATGACCATCTCCAACAAGAGAATGTCTAATTACCTCCCCTTAACATCCAATGGCATTTCTATCAAAATCCTGGACACCATCATTGACCAGAAACTTAACTGGACCAACCATATAAATACTCTGGCTACAAGAGCAGGTCAGAGGCTGGGAATTCTGTGGTGAGTAACTCACCTCCTGACTTCCCAAAGCTAGTACACCATCTACAAGATACAATTCAGAAGTGTGATCAAATACACTCAACATGCCTGGAAGAGTGCAGCTCCAACAACACTGAAGAAGATCGACACCTCCAGGACAAAGCAGCCTGCTAGGTCAGCACCCCAACTGCCATCTTAAACATTCACCCCTTCCACATTAGTATGGTGCAGCAGCAGTGTACACCATCTACAAGACGCACTGCATCAACTCACCAAGGCCCCTTCAACAGCAACTTCCACACCCAAAACCTCTACCACCTAGAAGGATAAGGGCAGCAGGCGCAGAGGAATACTGTACAGGATTGGTTAGCTAAAAGGAAGCAGGGAGTAGGGATAAATAAGTCATTTTTGGGTTGGCAAGATGTAACGAGTAGAGTATCACAGGCATCAGTGCTGGGGCCTCAACTATTTACAATCTATATCAATAACTTGGATGAAGGGACCAAATGTATGGTTGCTAAATTTGCTGATGACACAAAGATAGGTAGGAAAGTAAGTTGTGAAGAGGACATCAGGAATCTGCCAAGGGATATAGTTAGGTAAGTGAGTGGGCAAAAATGAGTGGGCAGATGGTGTATAATGTGGAAAAATGTGAACTTGTTTATTTTGGCAGGAAGAATAAAAAACAGCATATTATTTAATTAAGAACCCTGCAATACAGAGGGATCTGAGTGTTCTGGTACATGAAGCACAAAAATTTAATAAGTGGGTACACTAGACGATTAGGAAGGCAATGGGATATTGTTATTTATTGCAAAAGGATTGGAATACAAAAGTAGGGAAGTTTTGCTACAGTTGCACAGGGCATTAGCAAGACCATATCTGGAATACTGTGTATAGCTTTGGTCTCCTTATTTAATAAAGGGTATAATTGCATTAGAAGCAGTGTAGAAAAGGTTTACTCAACTGATACCTGGGACGAAAGTGTTGTCTCATGATGAAAGGTTGGGACGGTATTCATTGTTGTTTAGAAGAATGAGAGGTGATCTAATTGAAACATATAAGATCCTGAGGGGACTTGACAGGGTGGGTGCTAAGAGCTTGTTTCCTTTTGTGGAAGAGCCTAGAACTAGGGGACACAGTGTAAAATAAGTGGTCTCCCACTTAAGGCAGAGATGAGGATTTTTTTTTCTCTCAAGAGGTTATTAGTCTATGGAATTTTCTTCTCCAGAGAGCAGTGGATGCTGGGTCATTGAGTATTTTAAGGCTGAGTTAGCTAGATTCTTGATTGACAAGGGAGTCAAAGGGTATAGGGGTAGATAGGAAAGTAAAGGCCACAATCAGATCAGCCATGATCTTAGCAAATGACAGAGCAGGTTCGAGGAACAGAATGGCCTACTTCTGCTCCAAATTCATATGTTCGTATATACTACTACCTGGAAGTTCCCCTCCCAAGTCACACATCATTCTGACTTGGAAATAAATTGCTGTTCCTTCGCTGTCACTGGGTCAAAATACTGGAACTCCCTCCCTAAAAGGGCTGTGGCAGTACCTTCAGTACACATATTACAGCAGTTCAAGATGGCAGCTCCTCACCAGCTTCTCAAGAGCGGTTAGGGTTGGGCAATAAATGTTGGCCTTGCCAGCAACGCCCACATTCAGCGAATTAATTTAAAAAAGGAAGCTACCTAATGCAGTTTATGGCAAATTACACTCAGCAGCCTTTTCAGAAGGTCACACTTCAAAAACATGGTAACGTGGGACTTTGGAACTGAAAGGTACAATAAAAATGCAAGTGCTTTGTTTCTTGGCACATGACAGGTGTACAGACAATTCAGATTTAATGGGTTTACACATTGGGTAATAAACAAATGAAACAGACCATGTTCTGCTGGCCAGAAGGCACGAAAATTAGCTGGAGTTCAAATACAAGATGAAGAGAAGATTGGAAGATGTGGACGCAGCCATTAGTTACAATGAGTTTAAGCGGAATCAACCTAATGCAGGGAATGGCAGATTACACTCCAAGCATCCTACTCAGAAGGTCTTACATTGTGAGTTCTGATGAAAGGCCATCGCATAAAACATCAACTTATCAATTCATCTTTCCACAGGTGTCACCTGACCTATGCTTCCAGCATTTTCCAGGTTTGATGTATAAAACAGGCTGCCGGAGAGGCAGAGGAAGTGGATACATTGGCAAATTCAAGTGGGAATGTGAGATGTATAAGAGTGAGTAATGCATGATATTTTTGGAAGCTTGGAGCTGGCTGTTTTTTTCTGGTCCTGTATGTATTTATTGCACTTCAATAAACAGCCCCACCAAGAAAATCCTCATTACTAAGGTTGTCATTTCACACTAATTCTGAAATATGGTTTTCTGAGTAGGTGCTCAAGAGTGTAATTTATCATTTACTATTAAATCGGTTCCTCTTTAAAAAAAAATGCACTGTAACTAATGGTAACAGTCCTATCTCCCAATCTTCAGGTTCCTTACTCCATCTTATACTTAGACGCCACATCATTTTCGTATCATTGGCTCCAAAAGCAATAAATTTTAGTGAAGATAATAAAACTCTTAATGGGATTGTATTGGTAAGCCAAAGATGAAGTATAGTTTTACGAAATGGTTGAAAAGGCATTGCTGTGCTTTAGGCATCGATACCTACTACACTGTTCAAACGAAGTGTAAATGACCCCACAAATTACTCCACTTTCTCTTAAAGGGAATTTACTCAAAAAAAACCACTCAAATTCAAGCAAACTTTCTACAAAACTTCAGTTTCTTCATGGGGGTGGATGCATCAGGCTAAACATTTGATGCAGCTGATGAAATAAGTCTGTGACCTGCACCAGGCAGTAACTAACAATAATGGGCAGAGTGGAGACCCTAACCCAGTCCTCTGCTAAGCAAGTGCACCATTCTCTGCGCTAAAGAGAAAGGACCGTATAGTAGTTTGAAAGCGCCAGAACTGTGGCATACTTTGACTTGGCATGAACAATCCCCACGACATGCCTTTGATCTCACCTGTACCAGAAATAATGGGTGGTTTTTAATCTGTTCAAATGTAAGATAATAAAACATTAAATTCAGATAATTATTATGCAATAAATACATGCCAACTCTCCAATCAACGGAGCATGGTCATCAATGAGACTTTTCAAGTACCGAGGCAAAATCAGAGGACAGCGGATGCAGCCTGCAAGCCAAAGAAGTTCCTTTCACCTTAAATGAATCATTGGTGATGCCACATTTGAAATGCACATTTTGCCTTCAAAAGCAGGCGCTGCTACTGAGTTTGTCAAAAGATAAGTGGTAAGGAGTTGTAAGAGATGGTAAGAAGGTTTAAAGCTCAAAATTTATTAGTCTCAACTTGTTTTCATTACAGAAAATTTCAAAGGGCAAGATCCAAGCCTTCAAATGGTGTTATACCATTCAAGGTGCAGCACTGTGAATTAAATGTTAAAAACTTGCTGCAGAGTGAACGAGTGCGAACAGACCTGGCTGCAGTCCACCGAGTCTATTAATTTGCTGACGCTCATCAGCAAAGACTAACATGAGAAGGGAGGTCACTTGAGTAAGTACTGGAGGCCTTGCCAGTGTCCGTGGAAGGGTACCCCAGCAACAGTCTGCCCCATTCTGAGGAGGGCAGAAAAGGATAAATCCAGGGATGGGGATGGTGGAAGACAGCCAACGAAGCACAGCGGTGAATCTATCTCCGAGACAACCAAGAAACTTTAATTAACAGAAGACAGATGTGATTTCCCAAGAGGCAACAAGGAAAGAAGCAATAACAGACAGTGCTGGAAGTACTCCGGCAGGCGAGACAGTGCTGGAAGTACTCAGCAGGTCAGCAGCGCTTGAAGTACTCAGCAGGTCAGAAGAAATTAGATGAGCACTTGAAACGCCATAGCATACAGGGCTACGGGCCAAGTGCTGGAAAATGGGATTTTTATAGATAGGTGTTTGATGGCCGGCACGGACACAATGGGCCGAAGGGCCTATTTCTATGCTGTACGACTCTATGACTACGACAGTGCTGTAAGTACTCAGCAGGTCAGACAGTGCTGGAAATACTTAGCAAGTCTGGCAGCAACTGAAGAAGTTCTGAAAAGTCATAATCGACTCGAAACATTATATCTGTTTCTCTCTACACAAATGCTGCCAAACCTGCTGAGTTTTCCAGCATTTTCTGTTTTTATTTCAGATTTCTAGCATCTGCAGTATTTTGCTTTTAAGTACATTTTCTTTTCTGATAATCTTTTTCCATCACTTACCCCAGCTCCAATACAATTCAATAGACAGTGTGCACCCCAGCACCAATGCCTCAATTTTAACATTCTGGCTGCTCCCTATCTCTGTCGCCTCCTCCAATCCTCCAATCTTCAAAGGTCTCAGTGATCCTCCAATACTGGCCTCTTAAGCATTTCCAATTTCCTTTGTTCAGCCATTGGCAACCATGTCTTCAGCTGCCTAGACCCTAAGCTCTGGAATTCCCTCCCTACATCTCTCCATTTCTCTCTTCCCCCTTAAAAACTTTTACACCAAGCTTTCGGTCACTTTTCCCATGTCTGCTTCTTTGTTTCAATGCCATTGTTTTTGTCTGCTAATGCTTTTACAATGTTGAAAGTGCTATATAAATGTAAGTTGTTGTTGGTTGTTACTGTTAGCAGGCTACTTGGTCATGGGCAAAGAGGGAATAACAAGTCCAATCCTGACCTTACTGATAGCCACACAAGTGCAGGGGAGTTGAACAGACATTATTGGATCAACAGAAGTTGAGTTCTTGGCTGACTTTCCCTTCGTTCATCTAGGGGCACTTGAACCAACTGTTGTAATCATTTCACTGTCCCAGCTAAGGTCAAATGACTCAGCATATACTCTAGTGTGAATGGCTCGTCTACTCACTGCCTTTGTCAGCTAAACTGACGGGGAGCTTTAGAAACTCAGAGCCATTCAAGTATCTATTTCCAACCAAGTACCAGTTTGGCCAGAGCATCAACTATGTGCCGTTCTGTAAGAAGCTCGGTGAATAAATAAATTTCCATGTCATTAATATCAATCTAGGTTTTGACATGCCTTCAGGATACAGATATTGCAAAAGAGTTTTGATCCATGGTGTTTGTTCAGTGAAAGGCAATGCTTACAGTAAACACACAGCACATCCAAAAACACAGATTAGGCTTATGGGCTTTTGCAGATCTGAAAAATGCCATATGCAGTAGATGGCAAACAGACAACACACCATTATAATTGCCTGTGAAATTCTGGCTAAGTAGATTTCATGCTTATTTTGTTCTGAAAGCCAATCGTGTATAGGTAGCAAGAGAAAATGCTTTTCTCTTTAGATCTGAATGTGCAAAATTAAAAAAAAGACAACTGTTCTCTCTAACATTCTAAAACAACAACTTGCATTTATATAGCACCTTTAAAGCCTTATCTGAATGCTATCTCAGTCTAAAATACATCAGTTACAACACATCCAAATTGTAACTTGCAAAGTAAGCCTTGGTCGATTACTTAAATGCAGGCTCCTTATACTTATTTTTATACTGCTCCCAGATCCTCCAAGAGGCATGCTGGAGGATTCCCAGAGGCAAATCCCTGCCTATCCCTCTGACTATGGGGATGTTCCTCCCCACCATTCCTCTCAATAGCAAAACTGTTCAAGATAGAGAACTCAACAGAGTGGCATAAATCAAATTTATGTCCGGATGCTCCATTCTATCAGGTCTTGGCAAATCTAGTGTTTTACACAATTGATCCAAGTGGTTCTTGTAGAGACACATTATCAGAGAGATGGGAGATTGCTGCTCTCCTGGCATCGGTATGACGCATCCATATATTCCCCAGTCAGCCAATTGTCAATTGGGCAAGACCTGTGCATCGGTCTCTAACCTTGAGCAAATCACCCTTATTTATTATTTTATTAATAAGCAGCCATTTTTCTGCTGCTAAACTAGTTCATAGTTCACATCAGATAGTTCCAGAAACTGAATATATTCTGGGTCATCTGTTACCTGTTCAGTTCCAGATGCTGCACCTCAGGAAGGAAATGTTGGCCTTGGATGGAGTGCAACGTTGATCCACTTGAATGATGAAAGTGTGAAACGAGTTATATTATAAGGACAGGTTCCATCGGCTAAGCTTGTATTCCCTCAAGGATAGAAGGGTGATCTAATTGAGTTGTTTAACTAGCTTAAAGGATTTGATATGGTGGATAGAGAGAAATCATTTCTAGTGGGGGAAGCCCAGATCAAGAGGGCATAATCTTAAAATTAGAGCTAGGTCACTCAGGGGTGATGTCAGGCAGCACTCCTTCACCAAGAGAGTAGTGGAAATCTGGAATTCTCCCCTCCAAGAAGTTGTTGAGGGTTAATTGAAAGTTTCAAAACAGAGATGGAGAAATGTTTGTTCAGTCAGGGCATTGAGGTTTAAGCAACCAAGGCAGGAAGATTAAGTTAAGACAAAGATCTGCCATGATCTAACCAGCCAGCAGAACAGGCTTATGGGGCTGAATGGTCTACTCCTGTTTCTTTAACTGAAACATTCTTCGGATGCTCCACTTAAGTAGTTTCCATTTGCCTGATATGAAGTGTACACTGTCCCTCTCTAAAGACACATCTCATTTACTTCATCAAAGAAAATAGATTCACATTGACAAGGGTCGAGGCTCAGACCTGACCTGCTGAACCTGTGCGTATTTCCAGCAAAAACCATCGGGTGGTCTCCAAATGCTTGCTCAGCGAGGACCGCCCTATCCATCAGGGCATTGGTGGCAAGATTACTAAGAGGAATGGAAAGAATCTCAGCCCTCAGTGACAGGTTTACTCCTTAACATCCATGCCCCCCCACCACCACGCTCACCACAAGATCTCATGGCTGCTCCACAAACAGAAAGCAAGTGTCCTCATCTATAAATTGGATCGGTGATTGTTTTTGAATTGTGAAGCGCTGTCTTGTTGCACTATTTTGTTATCAGGCTGAATGCTTAATACAAAATTCCAAACCTTCATTGGTTTCTGAGCCATTTTGATCATATCTATCACTTCAAGCAGGTATCATTTTGTACCTACACCGATATGGTTGTGTGTCATACAGCTTCGCTTACCTTAAACAATGGCACAGCATGAAGGGGCTGCTCACCCATACACACCAGGTCAACACCAATACCTGCACAGGGGACATAAATGTTAAAAAAGGTCATTAGGAGCTGACAGCTTTTCTTAAAAAAAGATGCCAAGTATTTTCCATTCTTAGTCTGATAGAGCCCTAGGCCCGAAGTTTTGCCACAACAGACAGCCTCTCTGTCCTGGTGAAAATAGTGGGGGTGCCCAAAAATCATAAGTCCAACACCCCAAACATGGCACTTCCCATTTTTGCAGGGGCGGGATGTGTTTCACGGTTTACACGGAGACAGCTGGCTACTGAAATCATCGGCTGCCTCCACTGAAGTGGGATTTTCGTAGTCCAGGAGTGTGAAGCCTGAAGTGTACAGAGTAGACCAGGTAAGAGCTGGAATGAACTTGCTGGATTCGTCTGGGTACCCATTTGGACCTGGTCCCGGGACACCTTTGGGGGAGGGCAAATGATCTTTGGGATTGTTACAGTTAGACCTGGATATGCGCAAAAAGTGCATAAACGCATTAACTGTTAAGCTCATTGGGACTAGCAACAGACCTGTCAAAGGGACTGTCAAAACTGCCAAAAGCACCTGTCAAGAGTGTCTTTTTCAGACTTCACGATATTGGATAAATGCCCATATTCATTGAAAACCCCATTTATTACATTTACGTTCAACTACGTAAAGTCTTATAACAACAAACATTTCATTCAATAGCATAATACCTCATAACAACAAGCATTGAAATTCATTGTTCCACTTTAAAGCATCTGTCATAGAGAGCTGTCAAGGCATTTAAAAGTCCTGCCCTTTAAATGTTCGAAAAGAATGTCTGGAATGTTTTTAAAAAATCATTGAGTGCTATTTCACTCTGTCTGTTGACTGAAGCCTGAGGGCTTCCATTATTGGATTATTGTTGCATGACTGATTTCACGAACATTCATTATCAAGTAGGGTGCCTGCAATTTCACAGTTTGATTGTCCGCTACAAGTGGTTATAGACTCTTTGAAGTGGAACAATGAATTTCAATGCTTGTTGTTATGAGGTATTATGCTAATGAATGAAATGTTTGTTGTTATAAGACTTTACGTAGTTGAACGTAAATGTAATAAATGGGTTTTTAATGAATATGGGCATTGATCCAATATCGTGAAGTCTGAAAAAGACACATAGAACTTTATTTCACAGAACTTTATTTTATCTCATCTCTGCTTGAGTCCTGAGGTGGATACTGGGTGAGTTGGCATAGTAGGTGGGGAGGCCTGGGTTGGCATAGGGGCTATAAAGGGCCATGGGGGATAGGTACAGGGGCATAGGTTGGCATGGGGAGTATGAGGAGCCATGGGGGGTTGGGTGGAAGGGCACAGGTTGGCATGGATGAAGCATGTGGAGTGAGAGTGTAGGAGAGGTGAGAGATGGAGTGATGTTTCGTGTTTTATGCTTTAAAAAAAATTTTGGACACAGTGCCAGGTCCCTGAGACAGCCTTCCATTCTGCCTCTCTCGGCACCAGGCATCCTCCTCAGCATTTCCAGGGTCACCCACCCCGGCTTCTAATGTAACACACACCACACCACCCCCCGCCACCCTGACAACCCTAGATCAAAAATCTGATGTCTGGGCAGCCATTTTTAAAAGTCAGGCTCACGAGCTGGAAATTCTCCCAACTCTGCGTACACAACACATGGATAAAAATCCAGGCCCGAGTGTTCCCTCATGCAGAGAGACTGGGGCTAAATGAATGAGGCTGCTAGGTGACACAGAATACCACACGATCAACATGCTGTTCTATACAGTAGCGGAATGTGAGATTTTGTTCTATATCCACATGCTAATCAATATCCCTTTCCTTCGATCTCAGACACACAGTCGTATCCTGGGCAGCTGCCTGGCAGCACTCATCCCCCACGGAGAAATCAGAAAGAATAACCCCCTGTATCGGCTGTGTTTGAGAACAGTATTGGTGGGATCCTGGAGACAGTTCACCCTCTCACCCTTCAATAGCTTACGATGAGACCTTGATTGGGCAGGTTAAAAGGAAACAGTCAATATAATAAAGTTGGAGGAGACATGTAGGGGACTAAATAGAAAGCAGCATCAGGAATCATGATGTGTGATTAACCTGCTCCCACAGTTTGAACTTCGTGCTGCCTGCTCATTAGGATGACGGTTGCATGCAGCCGGTGTTAATTGTGCTGTTCATTGGATGGATACATCAGCCAGGGGGCCCCAAAATCGTAACATCCTAAGACTATTTAAAGCTAGCCTGTATGTCCTAAAGGGAAGCTGCACTGTGGCGCCTGAAAGGCTTGGTAGTCATGCAGGAAGTGAATCTGACCTGGCACAACATAAGAGAGGCTCCAAGGTTTTCCAGTGCTACATTGGAGGCTTGGAGGAGGAGATGGAAAGGAAGAGCGATGTCCTGAATCCAAGTACCAAGAGGCCCTCCAGACACACACTCAAAAGGCAGTGCAAGCAGATAGCCATGGGGGTTAATGTACAAGTCTAGCCCTGAGGACCTAGATGCACTACTGCAAAAAGTTCAATGACCTCATATGAATGGTCACCTCAGTGAAAGAATCTTGAAACCTATAGCCCACCAACTGCACCACTAGCCTCACACAAGGCTCAATTCACCACACTCCCATCTGTCATGTATCAACAATCTGTGTCAATCAGCACTCATGCCTAACGTTCAATGCCGAACTGCACCCTCACCCACTTAACATTACTGCAGGATTCATACTTACACCTCACAGCTTATATCTACTGCTAGCTATTCAATCATGAAAGCCACATCACCCAAACAGATTGCACCACACTCACAGACATACTTCTCTGTCTTGCAGGACAAGGTGCACAACGAGAGGCAGCAAGCACTAACCAGAGTGGGAAAAGGCACACCTGTGTGGCCAAAGCCCCCCCGGAGGAGCCAGTGCTCAGCTAGTGGCTAGCAGCAGAGCTGAATCAACTGAAGATGACGATATCCTTATACATAATCCTCCTCCTCATATCCCAATCCCTCTTCTGATTTACAAGCTGCAGATGGCATGAGCATGCACCACTTACTTTGTCCCCAACCTCCCTTACCATAACCATACCCTTGAAACTTTCTCCTTTCAGATACCCAAGTAGCACAACCTGGCTAGGCAGTGGAGGAAGAGCAAGATGACAGTGATGATGAAGACACTCTGAAACTTGATCTGACACTCGCAGCCACCAAATCAGATACTAACACTGCAAATAATTCAAAGTGTAGAACAGAGGAAGGATCTAGACAAGCTAGGGGCAAGGATAGCACGGTTGTTAGCTCGCTGGAGGGTGAGGTTACACGCAAGTTCTGCTGCAAAGGACTCAGATGAGGAATTTGATGGGGAAGGTGACAGGAATAGTGCTGATGGATATGAACAATGAAATGCTTGGTGCACCATCAGAAAGCCTGTGTTCAATGTCAAGGAGCATGGAGAAGTCCAGCACTAACTTCATACAGGGTTTTGTGCAGAGCTTGCTGGCCATCCTTTACAGCACCGAATGGTGGCCAACTTCACTCGCACGCTTGTGTGCCCAACCACGGTGCAGTGTCTGATGGCCAATGTCTCAGTTTTCATTGCAGTACAAACAGTGGCAGTGAATCCATGGAGGGTAAAATGTTGGAGGCCAGCCAGGATTGCCTTAGAATAGTGAAGTCTAGAGGTAACAAAGAAATGGATAAAGGTTTCAGCAGCAGAAGAGCTGAGGCAGGGACCAAGCTGGGTGATGTTATGGATGTAGAAAACAGCTTTAGTGATGGCGCATTTCGTGGTTGACTGTTCATCTCAGGGTCAAGTATGACACCAAGGTTGCGAATGATTTAGCTTGGATTCAGGCAGTTGCCAGGGAGAGGGATGGAGCCAGTAGCTAGGGAACTGAGTTTTGAGCAGGCACCAAAGTCAATAGCTTCAGTATTCCCAATAATTAATTGGAGGAGATTTCTGCTCATCCAGTACTGAATGTCAGATAAAGACGTTGGAGGGGGTTGCGCTAGGCGGTGGTGAGGTAGAGCTAGGTGTCGTCAGTGTACATGCAAAAACTAACACTGTGTTTTTGGGTGATGTTGCTGAGGGACAGCATGTAGATGGGAAATGGTAGGGGTCCATGGATAAATCCTTGGGGAACACCAGAGGTAACTTTGCAGGAATGGGAAGAGCTGGCAACTCTCTGGCTACGATTAGGTAGATAAGAATGGAACCGGATTAGTAGAGTTCCACTCAGCTCAATGGTGGTGGAAAGGCACTGGAGGAGGACGGTCAAAGGCTGTGGACAGGTCGAGAAGGATGAGGAGGGATAGCTTATTTTTATCACAGTCACATGGGATGTTATTTGTGACACTGAATGTTTCGGTTCTGTAGCATGGGCAGAAACATGATTGCAGAGATTCAAAAATCAAGTTCTGGGAAAGATGGGCACAAATTTGGGAGGCAACAACACATTCAAAGGCCTTGGAAAGGAAAGGAAGGTTGGAGATGAGGTGATTGTTTGCAAGGATAGAGGAGCCAAGGGTTGTTTGTTTTGAGGAGAAGGATAGTGACAGCAAGTCTGAAGGAGGAAGGGACTAAATCTCAGGAGAGAGAACCATTCACAGTGTCATAAACATGGGAGCCAGGAAAGGAAGTTGGGTAGTCAATAGGTTAGTGGGAATAGGGTCGAGAAAATGAAGGAAATGAATCTTGTGGACAAGATGATCTCAGATTGGAGAAGGAACTAGAGAAGGAAACAAATTCAGGGGTAGGGCTGAAGGGGGTTGGAGGGAGCCGTAAAGGAAATTATACCCAGTGGGCTAGGGAAAGGGAGGGGAGTGACAGAGGTAGATGATTGGATGGTCTGAATCTTGATGAAAAAGAAATCCATGAACTCCTCACATTTGTCACATTTATTTCACTCAAGGTAGCTCTTCATATATTGCCTGGACAGAAAGGGGCAGCCTAGATTGTCATCTCCCTTCCTCCTCTTCTAGCAGCTTGACCTGATCTGCATGGCCTCTGTTCATTTTTCCAGTCATGCTTATTCCAAGGAGAAGGCCAACTGGTGCATCCTTGACTGACAGCGCTGGCTTGTAGAGAAACCTTGAAGTTTGGAAAAACTCCTTCAGCCCCTTCCACACCACTCCCTGTAGAGCAGGCTTGTCCAACACGCAGCCCACGGGCAGGTATGTGGCCCACGACGCCATTCTGTGTGGCCCCAGAGCCACAGTTCAAAGTGCCAGTAAGACAGGTAAGTGAAGTTGAAGATTCTGCAAGGGGCTGCTCCTCCAATCACAGGCTGTTCCTCTCCTGTGTTTGCTGCTTATAGGCTCACTAGCGAACCTATCTGCAGCAAATATGGAAAAGTACAGGCTGTGATTGGAGGAGCAGTGAACACCAGCGGTGGTGAGTATGCTAGGGAAAAATAGAAGCTTTCGGCAGGGGAGCAGGGCGGTGTTGGAGAAGGAGAGACTGCCGGGGCCTAAGGGGGAAGGAGAGATTGCGGATCCAACGGGGAGAAGAGACTGCGGGGGCCCAGTGCTGAGACGCTGGCTGCAAGGCCAACAGGAGAGATGCTGTGGAACCAAGGGTCAGGGAAGGGAAGAGGCTGGCCGGTGTGAGAGAGACAGAGAGAGTGTGTGAGAGAGTGCATGATTGTGAGAGTGACAGAGAGTGTATGTGAGCGTGTGAGAGAGAGAGAGAGAGAGAGAGAGAGAGAGAGAGAGTGCGTGTGAGAGATAAAGTGAGTGTGAGAGAAAGGGATTGTATGAGTGGGTATGTGAGAGAGTGTGAGGGAGATAGAATGTGTGGGAGAGGGTGTGTGAAAGAGAGTGTGCATGTGAGAGAGTATGGGCAGAATTTTCCACTCAGTGCCTGACACGCTCAAGTGTGAAATAGCACGCGATGATGTCAGGCAAGCATCCCAATGTCATCGCGCACTCGCGCAATACCTCAGTTGGCGGGCACACGCGAGAGTCGGCAACATGCCCACCGACAACTAATAGGCCTATTAAGACCATTAAAGTAGCAACTGACGGCAATTTTTGCTGCCCGTCCAATGTTACGGTTGGCAAGCGGGCGAATCAGCCAGGCAACCTTTGCATTTTTGAGGAAACCTCATCCAAGGGTGGGATGAGATTTCTGTGATTAATTTAATAAAGATTAAAATGGTTTGAAAAAATTATCATCCATATATTGAGGTGCCTCATTCTGACCAGTGGACATTTTTTCCTGATTTTACATTCTGTTTTTATTGATCTTAAATTCGTCAGTTTTTCCTGATTTTACATTCTGTTTTTATTGATCTTAAATTCTCACTCCCTGAGGAGCTCTCCTTCCACGCTCCCGGCCCATGGCTGACTTCACGCTCTCCTCCTTTGCCCACCCAGCAGTGCTGTGACTTTCAGCACGTTATTGGTCTTAATAGCCTGTTGTTAATCAGCCGGCTTCAGTGCGCGACATGGGGCTTGCCTTTATGTCAGACTGATGAAATTCTGCCCTATGTATGTGAGAGAGAGAGAGGGAGTGTGCGTGAGAGAGAGGGAGTGTGCGTGAGAGAGAGGGAGTGTGCGTGAGAGAGAGGGAGTGTGCGTGAGAGAGAGGGAGTGTGCGTGAGAGAGAGGGAGTGTGCGTGAGAGAGAGGGAGTGTGCGTGAGAGAGAGGGAGTGTGCGTGAGAGAGAGGGAGTGTGCGTGAGAGAGAGGGAGTGTGCGTGAGAGAGAGGGAGTGTGCGTGAGAGAGAGGGAGTGTGCGTGAGAGAGAGGGAGTGTGCGTGAGAGAGAGGGAGTGTGCGTGAGAGAGAGGGAGTGTGCGTGAGAGAGAGGGAGTGTGCGTGAGAGAGAGGGAGTGTGCGTGAGAGAGAGGGAGTGTGCGTGAGAGAGAGGGAGTGTGCGTGAGAGAGAGGGAGTGTGCGTGAGAGAGAGGGAGTGTGCGTGAGAGAGAGGGAGTGTGCGTGAGAGAGAGGGAGTGTGCGTGAGAGAGAGGGAGTGTGCGTGAGAGAGAGGGAGTGTGCGTGAGAGAGAGGGAGTGTGCGTGAGAGAGAGGGAGTGTGCGTGAGAGAGAGGGAGTGTGCGTGAGAGAGAGGGAGTGTGCGTGAGAGAGGGAGTGTGCGTGAGAGAGGGAGTGTGCGTGAGAGAGGGAGTGTGCGAGAGAGAGGGAGTGTGCGAGAGAGAGGGAGTGTGCGAGAGAGAGGGAGTGTGCGAGAGAGAGGGAGTGTGCGAGAGAGAGGGAGTGTGCGAGAGAGAGGGAGTGTGCGTGAGAGAGGGAGTGTGCGTGAGAGAGGGAGTGTGCGTGAGAGAGGGAGTGTGCGTGAGAGAGGGAGTGTGCGAGAATGTGCGCGTGTGCGAGAATGTGTGCGTGTGCGAGAATGTGTGCGTGTGCGAGAATGTGTGCGTGTGTGTGTGAAAGAGATTGAATGAGGATTGTGTGTCCGGCTCACTCCTATTCTCAGAATTCTCACTCACCTTCATCACCACACACCAACAGCTATTCACACCAACTCACATAGTGGGTGTGGGTGATTGAGTAAGCACCTTGAGTCTGGGAGTGAGCTGAACACACACACACTCTGACCCTCTCACACTCTAATGGTCATCTTTATTAATTTACTCTTTTTTAAATTATCAATTTATTCCTTTGACATAACTTGTTGAGCAAAAATAAAGCAGTTTCTTTTTCTCATACTCAACCTTTTTTTGAAATTCATGTATCTTTCTGAAATTTGCTCATCTGCCCCTTGAGTGAGGAAAAACTGGAAATGTGGTCCCCCACGCAAAAACTGGAAATGTGGTCCCCCACGCAAAAACTGGAAATGTAGTCCCCCCACGCAAAAACTGGAAATGTGGTCCCCCACGCAAAAACTGGAAATGTGGTTCCCCCATGCAAAAACTGGAAATGTGGTCCCCCACGCAAAAACTGGAAATGTGGTCCCCCACGCAAAAACTGGAAATGTGGTCCCCCATGCAAAAACTGGAAATGTGGTCCCCCACGCAAAAACTGGAAATGTGGTTCCCCCACGCAAAAACTGGAAATGTGGTCCCCCACGCAAAAACTGGAAATGTGGTCCCCCACGCAAAAACTGGAAATATGGTCCCCCACGCAAAAACTGGAAATGTGGTCCCCCACACAAAAAGACTGGACAAACCTGCTGCAGGTCTTTGCAACTTGAAACAAGCAGAGAACGGACCAGACATTTGTGGAATCACACGAACAGCCAAAGAAGTCAACCAGCAACTAACCTGTAAATAGCTGATCCCTTTAGATAGCACTGGAAGGGCTGTCCCTCCTGCTACTTAACATGTATTAGCTATGTGAGGTTGAGAGAGGGAGGGGTTGGCTGGAGAATTTAGCTCCAAAAAGACTGCACGTGTGTCACATCAGCATTGTACACTGATGGATGTCGAGAGTTATACTTCCAGCAGATGTCAACTGTGAGTCTGCCGACATCTTCACCAAGGTAGCATGACTCACAGCAGAGTGTGTGCGTGCACATTGGATGTCACTTTGGTTAGCAAACTGCACCCACAGTCCTCAAACAACAGGTGGTACAGAGCCCAATTTTGCAGCAGACGTGTCTCTCTCTACCCAGTCTCCTCCTTTCACACACATTACCCCAATTGAACATAATACACACCGTCGCAGATTAAATTGATGTCGCTTTGCTTCTTTCCCTTGCCCTTCCCCAAACAGGTAGTGCAGTGATCTAACCTTTCTAAGTTCATTAATTATAAAGCTGCAGTTTCAGTCCGGTCAACATACCAGCACCCCACCCTGCCAAAACATGACTGTATGACTGAACATTAAAACATTCCACAAATTATCAAAGCTCACCATTGTCAATCATCCGTTGCTTGGTAAGAATCATCAACAACCGGTCAACTTCAAACACTCCCACCCCAGGCGTGATAACCACAGACATCTGGCCGGTGCGATCAAAGTTTCGGTTTATGTAATGCTTGTCAAACACTAAAGGAGGAAAGATAATATTTTATATAAGCACCCAAAAAATCTTTGTAAGAGACCGAACCCAATATATGCCCACACATTAAGTTGGTTTCGCTTCAATTGCTTCTTTGAGCGTGGCAGTAGGTGGCTCAATGGGCTAGCGCACTACGTCCTGGGAGCCAGGTTCAAAATCCAATTGAAAATTCAGTCTGGGTCCATGAGACAAGGAGAAATTTCTTCTCTAATAGGATTGTGAATCTTTGGATTTCTCTACTCTAGAGGGTTGTGGATGCTCCATCGTTGAATATATTTAAGGCTGGGATAGACAGATTATTGGTCTCTCGGAAAATAAAGGGATAAGGGGAGTGGGTGATCATATTGAATGGCAGAGCAGGCTCAAGGGGCTGAAAAGCTCTTGCTCCTATTTCTCACATTCTTATGTTCCTATTTATTTAAGCATGTGCATAGGCACAGAACCAAGCAACCGCCTTGTCATGGCTAGATGGAGTTCTTTATGGATGGAGTGGTGCAGTAGGTTTGAAAGGCCGAATGGCCTATCCTACCCTAAGTCCCATGTTCCGATATGTTCCTTAGGTAAAACAAAATGCTCTGAATTGGAGGGACGGTGGTTACACTAAACCTCTGCCCAGCACAAGCTCATGTGATCTGGTTGTCATGGGGAAAGAAACCCAAAAAGAAACCTATTGAAAATCAAGTGACAGTTTTCACAAATAAAAAACAGAAATGCTGGAAAAGCTAAGCAGGTCTGGTAGCATCTGCGGAGAGAGAAACAGAGTTAACATTTCATGTCTGTACGACTCTTCTTCAGAGCTGCTATATAAAGATGTAATGGCAGTTTTCACACCTTGACACAGAAAAAGGGGAAGCTGCTTTTTGGAGACAGAAACTCACAGTGACAGGAAAAAGCAGCCCTGGCTGTAAAGAGAAGGGTGAACTGCTTTTTGTGTTAACAACTAAGCAGAATGCTTGGAAAAGTTGGTTTTCTGTTCGAAAGGAAGGGGTAAGGACTGACAGAACTTAAGGAGATTTAAGGAACAAGAAGTCTTTGAGGTGGGTCTTGCTGCTGAAAATTGGCTCTGGAATACTCAGACTGAGTGTAACAAATTTTGAAGAACATCGGAAGATTCAACTGGGCGTGGCAGGGAGAAGTGAGCCTGCTGGAAACTTGGGATTTAATCTTGTATTGCTACCCATCTGCCGGAATTGCAGTGCATAGCAAAAGGAGGCATAAGAAGTCTCTTGATTACATTAATCATTAAATATGAAAGTACCTTTTCTTTAGTTTGGTGAATTATATGGCTATTAAGTAATGTTTGATCTATGATTTGAATTTGTTCGTGACAGTAAAAATCTTAAAATGTGAAATCTTGTCCTTTGGCTATCTCTGTCGTTCGTTGGGAAATTCATCTCTTTCTTAAAGCATTATTGGCCTCTATGGCAATCCTGACCATTTGAACTAGGAATTTGATCAGTTTCCTACCGCATCAAACTTATCTCTTATCAAGACTCTAATTCTACCTACAGAATAAAATAAGAGCACAAGATATAGGAGCAGAAGTAGACCATACGGCCCCTCAAGTTTACTCCACCATTCAATTATTGAAACTCAACCTCAAATTAACATTCCTGCCCTTGTCCCCAATTCCCTTAAAATCAGTTAGATCTGTTTCCAAAACCTTGACTCTTCCGATAAAGGCCAAGTAAGCACATTGGTAAATGTAATGGTGCTGTACAGTGTCAGGATATAAACTGCTTTACCTTCTCAGAAAATACTAAATATCCTGCACACTGCTTCTTAATGATCATACATGACAACTGGAACACTCAAAACTGTGTGGGAGGAGCAGCAGAATAGTCAATTACAAGTGATAGCTCGTCTCCTTTCCCAGTGTGTTAAGTTCCTATGTAGATTACGCCTCAAGAAGTTTTCAGATCTTGGTTGCCATCATCACAAACGGGCCAAGAATTTTTTTTTCATGGGATGTGGGCTTCGCTGGCTGGGCCACGATTTATTCCCCATCCCTAGTTGCCCTTGAGAAGGTGGTGGTGAGCTGCCTTCTTGAACCGCTGCAGTCCATGTGGTGTAGGTACACCCATAGCGCTGTTAGGAAGGGAGTTCCAGGATTTTGACCCAGCGACAGTGAAGGAACGGTGGTATAATTCCAAGTCAGGATGGTGAGTGACTTGGAGGGGAACTTGCAGGTGGTGGTGTTCCCATCTATCTGCTGCCTTTGTCCTTCTAGGCGGTAATGGTCATGGGTTTGGAAGGTACTGACTAAGGAGCCTTGGTGAAGTCCTGTAGTGCATCTTGTAGATGGTACACACTGCTGCCACTGTGCATCGGTGGTGGAGGGAGTGAATGTTTATGGATGTGGTGCCAATATTGTTTTCTTTCCAATTCATATTGAGTGCAGCTCCATAGGTAACAGCAGCCCACTTGTGCCTTACTTATGTGAGCTTTGACAGAGAGGGTGGGAAGGCAATTTAACACCAAAGATCTGGGGAAAACGGTAGGAATAGCATCTGTGCCCAAACCTGCTCCTTCTACTTCTTCCAGTGGAAAGCACTCGACAGCGATCAGGGGTAAGGTTACTGACTCATTTCTCCCTCATCAGCCCAGGGTCATTGAAATCAATTGTGGCGAGTAACTATCGCCCTGGCTGTGATCAGCCAATTGCGTAGGCTGAGATTTGAACTGGGCCTTCCTAGTCTTTCTGGATTAGAGCCACAGCCGTCAGCATCACTAGGACAACCAAGTCAACTTCACGCTTCAATCCCCTAAACACAAATCAAATGGCACACGGGTACGTACCATTAAATGATAGATTGATGGCTTCCAAATAGTTTCCTTGGGCCGCTGTAGAATTCTGTCCACGTGGAAACCCATCTGGGGAAGGAAGAAAAGCAGCAGCACAGTTTGTACAACAGCAAAGCTTTCAATATGTTACAATCCCATCAGTGACCATTCACTCTGCAGTAATAGCCGGCTGTTATATAGTCTAAATCTTTTGATACTGATGTTAACAACATAAATCACACATGCAGCGACGGGGGAGAAACCTGACTTTACTTTTAACTGGGAGCATGGAAGAGTGATGATTTCTGAGATGTCAAGTGAATAGAGCTGACCTGTTGTTCTGGGTGCAGCATGATAAAACAGAAGAGGTGGATATCGCTGGCAGCTCCTAGACCACAGCACCACTGGTCACAGCTGAGATAACACCAAGGAGCGCAGAACCCGCCATCTCTTTCAGGCTCGCAAGGAGAACAAAGTTCTCAAAGTACATGTTAAAAACAACAATATCCTATCCAAACTTTGAACAGGACAATTTCTACAAAACAGGGAAAGTCTTTTCCATTACAAAAACAGAATTACCTGGAAAAACTCAGCAGGTCTGGCAGCATCGGTGGAGAAGAAAAGAGTTGATGTTTCGAGTCCTCATGACCCTTCAGCAGAACTGAGTGAAGTCAGGAGAGGGGTGAAATATAAGCTGGTTTAAGGTTGGGGGGTGGGGGGGGGGGGGGGTGGTGGTTGTAGGGACAAGCAAGCAGTGATAGGAGCAGATAATCAAAAGATGTTACAGACAAAGGAACAGAGAGGTGTTAAAGGTGGTGATATTATCTAAGAGAATGTGCTAATTAAGAATGGATGGCAGGACACTCAAAGTACAGCTCTAGTGGGGGTGGGGTGGAAAGACTGACAGGGTATTATAGTTATAGATTTAAAAATAATGGAAATAGGTGGGAAAAGAAAAATCTATATAAATTATTGGAAAAAACAAAAGGGAGGGGGAAGAAACGGAAATGGGGGTGGGGATGGGGGAGAGAGTTTAAGATCTAAAGTTATTGAATTCAATATTCAGCCCGGAAGGCTGTAAAGTGCCTAGTCGGAAGATGAGGTGCTGTTCCTCCAGTTTGTGTTGGGCTTCACTAGAACAATGCAGCAAGCCAAGGACAGACATGTGGGCAAGAGAGCAGGGTGGAGTGTTAAAATGGCAAGCGATAGGGAGGTTTGGGTCTTTCTTGCGGACAGACCGCAGGTGTTCTGCAAAGCGGTCGCCCAGTTTGCGTTTGGTCTCTCCAATGTAGAGGAGACCGCATTGGGAGCAACGAATGCAGTAGACTAAGTTAGGGGAAATGCAAGTGAAATGCTGCTTCACTTGAAAGGAGTGTTTGGGCCCTTGGACGGTGAGGAGAGAGGAAGTGAAGGGGCAGGTGTTGCATCTTCTGCGTGGGCATGGGGAGGTGCCATAGGTGGGGTTTGAGGAGTAGCGGGTGATGGAGGAGTGGACCAGGGTGTCCCGGAGGGAACGATCCCTACGGAATGCCGCCGGGGGGGGGGTGAAGGGAAGATGTGTTTGGTGGTGGCATCATGCTGGAGTTGGTGGAAATGGCGGAGGATGATCCTTTGAATGCGGAGGCTGGTGGGGTGATAAGTGAGGTCAAGGGGGACCCTATCATGTTTCTGGGAGGGAGGAGAAGGCGTGAGGGCGGATGCGCGGGAGATGGGCCGGACACAGTTGAGGGCCCTGTCAACGACCGTGGGTGGAAAACCTCGGTTAAGGAAGAAGGAGGACATGTCAGAGGAACTGTTTTTGAAGGTAGCATCATCAGAACAGATGCGACGGAGGCGAAGGAACTGAGAGAATGGGATGGAGTCCTTACAGGAAGCGGGGTGTGAGGAGCTGTAGTCGAGGTAGCTGTGGGAGTCGGTAGGCTTGTAATGGACATTGGTGGACAGTCTATCATCAGAAATTGAGACAGAGAGGTCAAGGAAGGGAAGGGAAGTGTCAGAGATGGACCATGTGAAAATGATGGAGGGGTGGAGATTGGAAGCAAAATTAATAAATTTTTCCAGGTCCCGACAAGAGCATGAAGCCGCACCGAAGTAATCATCGATGTACCGGAGAAAGAGTTGTGGGAGGGAGCCGGAGTAGGACTGGAACAAGGAATGTTCCACATACCCCATAAAGAGACAGGCATAGCTGGGGCCCATGCGGGTACCCATAGCCACACCTTTTATTTGGAGGAAGTGAGAGGAGTTAAAGGAGAAATTGTTCAGTGTGAGAACAAGTTCAGCCAGACGGAGGAGAGTAGTGGTGGATGGGGATTGTTCGGGCCTCTGTTCAAGGAAGAAAGTCTTTTCCATGCCTGCTAGCTGAATGCCATCTCCTCATCCCCTTCTGCAAACACTGATGTCTTGCTGGGCTAAGGTTTCACACGTCCAAGCTGCACTCCGATATCTCACTCAAATGGCAATAGCTCACGGGTGAAGTTAGACAGTGATTATCAGCAAATGTTTTGACTGCAGGGGAATGATTTTGGTTCAGTCTGAAGCACTCCTGATTCTGTCAGAATGTCATGGGTTTAAGCCACCCTACTCCAGAGATTCAAACATAATCTAGGCTGATGCTGCAGTGCGGTACTGAGGGAGCGATGCACTGCCGGAGGTTCCATCTTTTGGAGGAGACTTTAAACCCTCTAAAAGGTTGTTACCCCTATTTTGCTGAAGGGCTGGGGAGTTCTTCCTGCTAACCTTGCCGCTATTTATCCATCAACGAATGTCACGAAACATATCACCTGGTCATAATCTATTACTGTTTGTGGGGTCATTTCGTGCACAAATCAGCTGCTACATTTCCCTAAGTTACAACAGTGACTACACCTCAAAAGTGCTTAACTGGTTGTAAAGTACTTGGGGATACCCTGAGGTTGTGAAAAACGATTTATTAATGTAAATCTTTATTTTCATTTTACAATCTATAACAGTACAACAGTACAGTCCTGTTCTCAAGTAACAGACAAACATACGAATTAGGAGGAGTAGGCCATTCAAGCCTGCTCTGCAGTTTGATAAGGTCTAATTGTGGCCTCTACTTTCCTGTCTACCCCTTATACTCTTTGACTTTCTTGTCAGTCAAAAATCTATCTAACTCAGCCTTAAAAATATTCAATGATCCAGTCTCCATTGCCCGCTCTGGGGAAGAGAATTCCACAGACTATTGACACTGAGAGAAAAAATTCCTCCTCATTTCTGTCTTAAATGGGATACTCTATTTTTAATCAGTTGTAGATTTACCCATGGGCAGAACCATCCTCTCAGCATCTACCCTGTCAATCTCCTGAGAATCTTAGATGTTTCAATAAGATCACTGTTATGACACAGCAGATGGTAAATGCTGAGCTGTTAAAATCCCAGATGGAAAATTGAAACAACTGTCACAACTAATTTTCAACTTGTATAAATTTTGAGATGTGTACCTTGAATTCAGTAGTAATAAGACCAACAAGTCTTGTAGGTATTTACAAAACTAAATTAAACATTTATTAATATGAGAAATGATTTTAAATACATACATAGATCTCTAAATTACTATTATGATAACTTCTAAATCCTCTAATCAATCTAACTCCCGGTTACACTTTTGTTAAGGCAACAGTAAGATACAAATTTTAAAAGACCCAGGCAAAGAATCATGATACCCTGAACAAGTCAAATTCCAAATGAGTTTTCTTAACTTCAGTCTTTTGAAGACAGCAGCTTGAGCATAGATGCTTAAGGCTTTTTCACACTTGTAAGATCTTAAAATGCCTTCCCATACAAACAATTTTCTCTCCTTTATACATATCTTCCTCTTTGATTGCAAATACCCATTGTTTCACTATGTCTTTGGACTTTATCTTCCTGATAATAAAAACCTTTCATAGCACTAAGTTTTACTAGTAATCTTTGGAGAAAATAAACACACTGTTTCTAAACTTCACCTGGCTGGGTGACACATTTCACTCCCTCTTTTGAAAATAATCTAGTCTGGTTTATTAAAAAATGCAAATGTCCCCTTGACACCTATGTTTCTAAACTTCCCCCTGTTTACCTAATTAACATTTCAACTTTAACTTCTCTTCTTACATCAAAGCACCCAGGCTAACTGCCTCTAATTCAATTAAATCTCACTCTCTCTCACACACACACACACATCCCACTATTACTCTATTTTACAATAAATTCCAATAATATTATGATAATTATTATATCTTCCTGACAACCACCTCACTCTAATAGCTTCATTCTAAACTCGAATGAATATAGGTCCAACCTGCTAGGAATCAGTCTAGTGAACCTACTCTGCAGCATATTCAAGGCAGAGATTGACAGATTTCTAAATATTATGGGGATCGTGCAGGAAAATGGAGAATGGTCTGTTCCTGTTCCTATTCAATGTTGGTACACATGAATTTTCCAGCTGAGTGGGCACATAAAGCAATTTCCACTCCCAAATGCAGAGACACCACAGTAAATGGTCGTGCTGTTGTAACAGGACTACGATCTTACACTACACTTTTATAATATATACCCTCATAGCTAATTTCTAAAATTTTAAAACACTAGACAATGGCCTTTTAAAATAGCTGAAGCAATGTCTCGCTGTGACCTTCGAACAATAAGCTATTTGGCAGTATCATGGAAACTCACATCTCATTAACTCTAAAGGGACTCTAGCGACCCCTATGGGCTGCAGAGAGCAAATTCAAAGGGAACTCTACGAAGGCCATCTGCTTTCAGAACCCAGGCTGAGCAACCGTAGACTACTAATCTGCTAGGACAAAGAGCCCTGCAACCTTCCTCTCAAATTCTTAATGGTTGGAGCATTAAGAACCTCAGGAACCCAGACAAAGGGATATATACCCTTTGTCCAAGCCAGAGTAGAGAGGTGGGATTCATGTGACTTGACCCGCCCTAGCTGGTGGAACCTGTAATATTACCTTGTGGGAGCTGTAAAGCTCAGTCTGCTGTCTTTCCATCTACCAAGCAGCAGTGCAGAAAAGGGACTCTGTCCAGATTTTAATGCCTGATCCCATCTACACTGTTTCTACTGGATCTTCTGAACTTCTGTACCATCGCCTACAAGATTAATTCATCTCTGCATGCCTCTCTCATTGTGGAAGGCATCTACTGGAAAAGTGAATCATCCAGCATCAACTTTCAACCTGCCGACCTCTGTAAAGGAATACACCACTGGACTTTGATTCTAGAGACTTCACACACGAAACATTAATTCTTTTCTCCGTGGTCTTTGCCCTGTAAATCTATCTTTCTCTATCCCCCTCTTTTATTATGTGAGTGAAAAGGAAGCTACGTTGCGACCTTCCTTCCGCGTTTGAGTGTGTGCAAATAAATCAACCCTCTGAGTTTACTCTAGCTTGAGTTTGCTGTGGGATCATTAATAGAAATTGAATCACACCAAAACCGAGCCGTTAAGAAATATGCCACTGCTTATAAAGTGGGAAATAAAAACCAAAACACTTTTCTGTTTCCAGGCAGCTGGTAAGAGAAGAAATCAGGGCTGTTTAAATTAAGCCCCTCCCCCTCCTGTCTGTGGCACTGTAATCAACATGTAGTACATTATAGTTCTTTCAGTGGCTGCCCAGCCATTAGTGCACAGTTCTTACTATCAGGTTAATATCTCCACCTTCTCCCTGAGTTGCTGAGACTCTACATTAAATCAAAATTTTTCAGCAGTTCCTAGTAGATACTGATCAATAGCACAAACTGACAGCCTCACTCAGAGAGATTGCAGGGTGCAAAATAAAAGAGCTGGAACATTTCCAGGTTGACCAGTGTAAAGCTTCCTCAGCAATACCACCATCACAAAAAACACTCTCAACTCAACCAGGTGGTGGGGATGGGAAGGTGGGGGGGGCCTCTTTTAAACTTCAGTTTAAGGTAACTTGATAGAGTTGCGGAGAGGGAACTTAATTTAGTTTCCACTTCAGCTATATTCAACTTGGGAGCGTTTGATGCTATTTTAGGACAAAAAAAAGTGTTCACTTGCTGAAATCCCTCAGCTTGGCGAGAACCCAATGCCTCGCAAAATACATGGACAAGGTAAAACAAGCCAGGACATTGAAGAAAAAAAATTCAAAATGCAGTAATGGAAAATGTAGCTCACAATCTTGGACCACAGGCATTCTAACTGAAAGTGTTTTTTCTTAAAAAAAGATTGGCCACAGAGACTGAATCTCTCTCAAAATATTCCCAGTGCGGCCTGTACAACGTCTGTCCCCACTTCATGAAGTTACTGTCATAAGTACCTGCTTCCTGCAACCGCACCAGCACAGGATACTGAATGAAAAGTTTTTTAATTGTTGTAAGTAGTGAAGTCCATTCTTCCCGTCTTTCATTCTGGGCAACAACTCTGGGAAAAACAAAAGTGATTGGAAAACAAAGGAACACCATCAATCCAGATTGCAGCCTGCTGATTTTGGAGGTCATTTACAAACTTCAGTGCATTACTAAACTGATATCTATATATATATATATATATATATACACACAAAAAGTACCAACCCCCCCCACCGCCGTGAAAATTAACAACATATACAGCTGGATCAAATTTAAAATATATCAACAGTGATTAGCCAGCTAGCTACACTCCAGTGTTGTCTTCTGTCAGTATCTGGCATCTGTTTCATGAGACCTGTAGCAATTCAAAGCTCCAGGTTAAACTAAATCCCGCATTTGTTCCAGTCACTGTAGATCTTGAAGTTCCTAAGTGAAATATTAAATTTATTAATGAAATTGATGCAATCGGCTGCACCACCTTATTGGTATTTTCATACTGCTCTTCAACAGCAACACATCAATCACAGCAAACCTTGCTCTCATCCCTGGGGCCCACTCAAAAGCAAGTTATAAAAGAGGTTTTCATATGATTTCCTTATTAAACAACAGCATAACTGTTATCTGTGTCTTGGTTTAGTGGGCTACATCGGGTTACTTTAAACCATGCAGCTGGGCTGAAACTAGATCTTACCTGGGTCAACAACAGAGGAACTACAATTGCCTTCAGTGCCCCAGGCAATAGGGGGGAACAAATGCACAAAATCCAGAGTTCCTGATCACTATGTAAAAACCTCCAGAATGGAAGATGGACTGTAGGCAAGTCCAAAATCAGGTTAAACTACAATGACCCAAAATCAAATAACCTGCTGGCACTGTTTAGATTCACAACTGAAGACTGACCATTTGGGTAAGATACTGGAGAAACTGCCACTCATGGAGCCATGGGCTATATAAGAAACTGCTTTCAGGAGCTCAGAGGAGTAAGAAGTTTAATTTATGCTACCAGTTTACTTATCCACCTTTTTTAAAAACATATTGGCACTGATTTGTATCATCAATATCCTTGATTTGAGTTGGCACTGAGTTAGCAGTTTCACAGAACTTCAAGCCCCTGACCTACTCTTGTAGCCACAGTATTTAAATGACTTCAATCCAGTTCAGTTTCTGGTCAATGGTAATCCTCGGGATGTTGATTGGTAGGGGGTTAACATTTACTGCATGGACACACAGGAAGAATGGTCCAAGTAACGCACCAGAAGTCACTGTCCAGGAGAAGAGAAACAGGACAGAACAGTTTTGTCGGTGCCTTTTTTCCAGAAAGGGTCCATGATGTACCAAAGGATGACCAGGACTGGCAGAAACTCACCCCACCGTGGAGGGACACCAGGAGAGATGGGGAGGGGAGAAGAACTGGGGAAGAAAATTCTAAGAAAAACTAAATTGAAAACTTGCCTGTTTCCAAATGTGTGGATTTTGATATAATGTTGTTGGCGAGCACCAATGTCAGGAACCATACAGAAAATAGGAACAGCAGTCAGCCATTCAAACCGTTAGGCCTGTTCCACCATTTGTGTTAGGCATATCAGCTCCATCATTTTAAGGCCAATTCCCTGCACATTCTCCATATAGCTAAATAACCGCACTCTCCAACTATCTAACTCAACCTGGAACATTAACTTGGTTTCTCTCCCTTCACAGATGCTACCTGACCTGCTGCATGTTTCCAGGAGTTTCAGATTTCCATTATCCACTGGGTTTTGTGAATGTCCCCAATTTACCTCCCTCTCAACCTCCCCAGTTGAATCCAAAAGGATGCAAAGCACTATTTTCGTCACTGGCAGCTCAGAATGTTTGAGCAGCCCAGGGTCTCCATAAATTTGCCCAGGCTTGTTCCCTGGAGAGGACAGTCCATTTTCACTGCAAAATGTTAACACATCATGGGAGACAGCAAATACAAGCATTAAGCCAAACTCAACTGGCATAGACAACGGGTGTTATGGCCTGTCTCCAGCGTCTGGGTCCATCGTGTCCCACATCAGCCACCACCCACCTCAAGTTGAACAGCCCCCGACTAGGAAGGTGCTGACCCCACCACACTCCCTCTGCTTAAATGGGTGCTTGGAGCTTAGCGCCTCTGCTCAACAAGTAGACAAAATCCATTGCACCAGAAAGAAGATGCTTCTTCGATTGGTGAGCTGGAAATGACAGGGGGTTTGCAGCTGACCAGTAATGGGAGCAAGACAGCGGTGACCAGCATGGAACTTGATAGGCTGAACACTGACGTAGCTTCCCTAAAAGAGACCTGGCTTGCTGAGAAAGCGGATCACTGTAAGAAAAACATTACATGTTCATTTGACAGGGAAAAGCTCAGAGGAAATGCGTGAGCAAGGTGTAGACTTCACTGCAAGGAACTCGCTACTTGCGATGTTAGAACCCCACCATGGTTCAGAATGTATTCTCTCCATCTGCCTCTCAACTCAAACAAGGCACGTTAGCCTCATGAGTATCTATGCTCCAATGCTATGCTCCACTACAAAGATGAAAGGCCAGTCCTATGAGGAGCTTCAGACTATCAGCAGAATCCCTAAGTCAGAACATCTTCACCTCCTGGGGGATTTCAATGTCAGTCCATGAGGCATGGCACTCCTGTCTCAGACATCATGGCCTGGGAAAGACAAGTGAGAATGGACAGAGACTACGTGAGCTTTGCTGCTACCACGAGGTTCATGTGACTAACACCTGCTTTCAGAACAAACTGTGTCACAAGGTGCCCTGGAGACATCCAAGGTCAGCTAGATCTGATCACTACCAGGTTATCACTCTCTGAATAGTATTCTCAACATACGCAGTTACCGAGCGCTGACTGTGATAGCTGTTGCTCCTTGGTGCGTACCAGGGTTAGAATGCAACCTCAAAGCTTTTTAATTCAAAGCAGAATTACCATCCTCATATCAACATGAGCCATATTCCCATCCCAGATAAAAACCAACAACTCCTCGTCTTGATTGAACAGTCACTCTCCGGCATTCCCACAGAGTGCAGAAGCGAAATGGAACATACTTCAAAACACCATCTACAATACCACACGCACCTGCAAGAGCAAAAAAGTGGCAAGAGCGGAAAAATGTTGACTGGCTCGAGGCTAACATCACTGTGATGGAACCTGCCATTGAATGCAAGTGTTCCACTCTCATTAATTACAAGAGAGATCCAAGCGAGAAGACTCTGAATGCGCTAAAAGCTGCTCAAAGTAAAGTTGAACAGGCTGCTAAGCGGTGCCCCAATGGCTACTGGTTACAATTTGCCAAAATATCCAGATGTCCTTCGACATGGGAAATGCTAGGGGAATGTATGATAGAATCAAAAAGGCAACACATCCAACAGCAAAGAAGACGACTCCATTGAAAACAAAGGCAGGGGGCGTTATCACCAAGTGCAATAAACAGTTGGACAGATGGAAGGAACTTTACCTTGAGTTGTACTTTAGGGAGAACACTGTCACTGAAGAAGATCTGGGGACCATAGAAAGCCTGCCTGTCATGGCAGAGTGGATATCGAAACCACAGTGGAGGAGCTTAGCTAAGTTATTGACTCACAATGCTCTGGGTGCTGAGGCTATACTGCCTGAACTCATGGAGCACAAGAAACTGGCACTCCTGCATCTGCATGAATTTCTCTGTCTCTGCTGCAGAGAGAAGGCAGTGCCTCAGGATATGTGTAACACAAAGACTGGGACCCTGCACAAGAACAAGGATGGCCACAGTGATTGCAGCAACTATCGAAGCATCTCCCTTCTGAGCATCACGGGAAAGGTATTTGCCTGTGTTGCCCTTGTCAGACTGCAAATCCTGGCTGAATGCATCTACCCCAAATCCCAGTGTGGTTTCCAAACTGGAAGATCTACAATCAACACGACCTACTCAGTCCAGCAGCTGCAAGAAAAATGCTGTGAACAAAGGAGACCACCATATACTGCCTTCATCGATCTCACCAAGGCACTCGACTGTGTGAACAGAGGTGGTCTATTTATGCTGTTGGAGAAAATTGGCTACCTGTCGAAGCTGATCAATGATGTTTCATAGAATCACAGAAACTTCCAGCACAGAAGGAGGCCAATGTGCTTTACTCAGCAAATAACCGTGCTGTACTTAACTTGGAGTGTTGATACTGAAACTAGGTACATGAAAGAGGAAGCTGTTTCATTCCTCAGCACCAAGATGCCTCATCTTCACACACTTAAAATAAAACCCATTATATAAAAGGTTGCATCAATGTAGCTGACATATTTATTTTGAGCTATCCCATTGGTCCATGATGATCAAGTGACTGGCTCCAATCATATATAAGTGTTTCATTGCCCAATCTCTGTCGGATCCCCTCCCTGGTCAGTTAGACCCTCTGTTGCTTCCTTCTAGGCTTCAGCTTCCTGTTTCTCCTTCACTCACTTATGCTGCAGTAATTCTTGGGTATGAATGGATTAAGCCTCCAGATTTAATTTGACACCTGACTGAAATGTGAGAGAGAAAAAAAGACTTACAGAAAGAGTCAGAGACAGATACATGACAATATGAGAAAAATGTTTGAGTCACATAGCAACACACAGACAGAAATAGAGACAAATAGAAAGACAGACAGAGAGGGACGGAACAAATTATAACCTCTTCCTCAGGACTGTACGTCAAGAATCTGCTCACCAGCTGAAAATCAAAGCTACCACCTTGAATGAGAAACTCCACTCTTGGTGTGGGAACCATGATGACTATTCTGTCTTAGCTAAGCTCACCTCAGCTGGGCATATTGGATGAAGAGCATTCTAACATTGAAGGTGCAAACCACAATGTTAAACAGTGTTAAACTGCCTCCATTGGCTCATTCTGATGTGGTACATGGGAGTAGCTCCCAGGTGGCTGATTCTTCTGGTATTTCAACTAAGTTGTCATAAACATCATCGCAGTTGCTTGTCTCTCTGGGACTCTGTTGAACCAAATTTACCTACAGAGCAACATCCTGTAAGTTACACCAAAATACCACCGAGGCCGATTGATTAATATCTCAACATTTCACACCCACAATAGATTGAAAGCAGTAATATAAAGGATCCATTGCTGTTCAGTCAGATGTTCTGACCTCTGAGTCACTTCGGCTTGGACACCGCTTCTTCCCGTGATCGGGAGCTGAGAGACGGGAACCCAAAATTGCTCAGCTCCCATTCAGCAAATCGTATGTACCTGGAGTGGGTGGGAAGGAAAGGAAAATCAGAAACAACAAAACTCACTTATAAAAGTCTTCATAGAATCTTCCCTCATGATCCTGCTGAATGGAGGGCCGGTGACTCTCAGGAAACTCATCTGTAACAAACACAATTGGCCTGTGAGTACAGACTGCCAAAATACAAGTCATACCTTGTTAGAGCATTGCCAGGAGAGTGCAGTCACAGCCACAGAGGGGTGAAGCAGCCCAAGCTATGAATGTCCCCATAAATAAAATCTGTGTGCTTTCTGCCTGATAACAACAACTTGCATTTATTTGGTGCTTTTAACGTAATAAAACTCTCCAATTTGCTTTATAGGAGCATTATGAAGCACAATTTGACACCGAACCACATGAGGAGACATTAGAGCAGATGACCAAGAGCCTGGTCAAAGAGGCAGGCTTTAATCTGTTACAAGGCAAGGAGTCCAATTCAATATATAAACAGTAAGAGCTGGAAAAACTCAGCAGGTGTGGTAGTATCTGTGGAGAGAGAGAGAAACAGAGTTAATGTTTCGAGTACAATATGACTCTTCTTTGAAACTGAAGAGAGGTAGAAATGTGATGGGCTTTATGCTGTTGTAAAAAGGGGAAAGGTCAGGTGGAACAAAAGAGAAGGTCAAAGATGGGTTAGAGGGCGGGGAAAGATTAAATGACAAAGATGTCCTGGAAGGCAAAGGGAGTGGTAATGGTTGTAGTAAAGAAACAAAGCACAGGTCCAGAGTAGGTGCTAATAGCAGATTAAGGGTCAGTTCAATCAGAAAGAAAAAACAAGATACTGAATGGCACTTGGCAGAAAAAAATCAAAGTGGAGACCAGAGTTCATGATCTGAAGTTGTTGAACTCAATGTTGAGACCAGAAGGCTATAAAGTGCCTGATCGGAAGATGAGGTGCTGTTCCTCCAGCTTTCATTGGACTTCACTGGAACATTGCAGCAGGCTGAGGACAGAGATGTGAGCGCAAGGTGGTGAATTAAAATGGTAAGCAACTGGAAAGGTCAGGGTTATGATTTGCAGTTCCACAAAGTGATCACCCAGTCTGTGTTTAGTCTCCCCAATGTAGAGGAGACCGCATTGCGAGTGGCGAATACAGCAGAATAAATTGAAAAAAGTACAAGTAAATCACTGCTTCACCTGGAAGGAGTGTTTGGGGCCTTGGACGATGAAGAGAGAGGAGATAAAGGGGCAGGTGTTGCACTTCCTGCGATTGCATGGGAAAGTGCCATGGGAAGGGGATGAGGTTTTGGGATAATAGAGGAATGGAAGGAACGGTCCCTTCAGAATGCTGACAGAGGAGAGGAGGGGAAGATGTGTTTGGTGGTGGCATCATGCTGGAGTTGGCAGAAATTGGAGGAGTGGAGGATGATCCTTTGAATTCGAGCTTGGTGGCGTGGAAAGTGAGGATAAGGAGAACCCTATCATGTTTCTGGGAGGAAGGGATATGGGTGAGGGCAGTAGTGCAGGAATTGGGTTAGATGCGATTAAGGGCCCTGTCAACTACTGTGGGGGGGGGGGGGGAGAATCCTCAGTTGAGGAAAAAGGAAGACATGCCAGAAGCGCTATTATGGAAGATAGCATCATCAAAACAGATGCGACAGGGATGGAGAAACTGGGGGAATGGAATGTGGAATGGAGTCCTTACAGGAAGCAGGGTGTAAGGAAGAGCAGTCGAGGTAGCCGCCTGATCAAGGGACCTGGCAGCAGTAAGGGAGGGGGCTGCTGAGAGCCAACCCCTGTGCCCTCCTTGCCGATTCCCCTTACCTTCCATCCTCTGAGAACCTCACCCTGTGACCCCTTTCCCACCATCACTCATGTGTGGCCTGGGACCAGCGATGATACCAGGCCTCAGGTGGGTGTTGTACCAGCAGCAGCCACCACCTCCCCGCTGCAGTTCAATAGAGCTGTCAGCCTCTGGCTGGCCGGCAGCCCTTGGTGGACGGGACTGTGAGCGTGCTTTCGGAATCCATAACTCAAGATATAATTAGTGAGAATTTAGAAATGTATGGGGTAATTAATGAAGGCCAGCAGAAATTTATTAAAGGCAAAGTATTTTGAAGAAGTGGCGATTAGCTAAATGGAATGCAACAGATGCAACTCATGTGGATTATCAGAAAACATTTGAAGAGATGACTCACAAAAACTTTGGCCCATGAAATAAAAATGCAGCACTGTATATGCATAGTCATTGATGGAAAAGAAACAAAGAACTAAAGTAATTGGATTGCTGAAAAAAAGGACATGCTGTCGAGTCTTTTCATCTTGCACTCATCAGGGAAGATTTGCAAGAATAGCAAATCTCAAAGGGAACAACAATTTATACTGCATGAGCAAAGGGTGCTAATTGGTTGGCAAGTGAACTCCGATTGGTAGAGACGTTGTCATAGAGAGAATGCACCACAGAACCGTTAACTGCCAAGCTTTTGTTTAAATTCAAACTAGGTAGGTCAACTCTGATTGGTCAAGGCACTGCCACAGGGAATAAATGAGGGAATGACTGTCTCCCAAGCTTTTGTGTATTTTAAAAAGGCAGAATGCAGGAACATGTTCTTTCTGTCTAAAATTCCTGTGAATATATGTAGTTTCTTGCATGTGTATGCGAGCCACACTGAGAGCCTGACTGATAATCTTAAATTGATTGTCAGTGTAATTCTTAGCACAATCAGGATTGTTTAGCAAGTGTTGTCCAATCGCAGAATCGCATCTAATGTTAGACACCATGTTCTGGGGTTTGCAAGCACTGGCTGGTTACGCACGGTCAGTACTTTGTCTATTGCGAACAGCCAAGGAACGTGCTGTTTGATACGATCTGCCAGTCGTTGGGATGTACACCTACGTATCTGGCATCACACCGGCACAGAAATCCATGTATCACATTACTCATTTGTGTGGTAAGCAGAACATCTTTTGGGTCGACGGCAGCGTCCTGTTAGTGGAGAATATCACTCATGTTGCGACTGCATAATAGCAGCGTTGAAATGGCTAGCTTCACCTGTTGCTCAAAGTTTTGAGGCACCTTACCCCACCAGGGTAAGCTGAGGTAGAATGGGCACTTCTAAGGATCAAAAGTGGCAACCTTAGGCCTTTTCATGAGTGCGCAATATACAGCGAGAAATGGTCTGCTCAGTATAGTATCCTGCAGGTTACCTTTGATGCGCCCTATTTCGGCATCAAGCTTGCATGGTGAGCAAATGGCTCAGGCCGCTAAGGCCAATCTTACAGCACGTGGAACTGTAGGAATCCCAACGAGTATATTGACCAGTGGAGGTGGACGTGCGGTCGACAGTAGTATAGGACCCATTGGCAGATTTCTCAACTTGCACATTGAGGAAAGGGAGCTCATTTGACTGCTCCATTTCAAAGGTGAAATTGAGTGCAAGATGGAACCCATTAAGGTGTGTAAGGAAATTCTTACATGCAGCTGCAAATTCAAATACTGCAAACACATCATCTACCTAATGAAAATATGCAAGGGGTAGGAGGTTAGGTATGATTCCATCAAAGGCACATTGAACAACTGTTCATTCAGCCGAGGCCAGTTGCCCCGCAGCCATTTAACGCTCCGAGGAGCATTAATTGGCTGCAAGTGGGACTTCTGCCCCTCACTCAGAATTATCGCCTCTGATTGGCCAGTGGTTCTGTAGTCCCAGCAACACTACTGGCAGAAGTAGCCACTGCTCGGACTACAAGCAGTCCCAGTAGTCAAAGTGTCGGAGCCCACAGGACCAAGTCGGTGCAGGGTCACATGGTGGGGACGGGAAGGGAGGCCCGAGAAAAAAGCGGGGTGGGGTCGTGGTGGCAAGGCCAGGCACGGAGGGAGGGAGGGAGCACCCGATCGGGGGGATGGGCGGATCTTGTTTTGGGGGAGGGGGGGGTACCTGATTTGGAAAGGAAGCCAGTGATGGAGTCCCCGCGCCACTCTCCCTTTCCAGCCCGGGCAGGGTGATCAGCCAGGCTTTCCTCCCACCCCGTCCTTGAGTTCGTCATGCTGGCCAAAAATTAAGGGCTAATTCCCGCCTTCAAGTGGCCATATTTGGCCACTTAAGGATCTCATTGGGGGAAAGGGCTGACAGACTGCCCTAGGCCTCCCCTGCACCTTGTAAAATTGCAGTCAGTTTTGCTTTTAAAATTGCAGTCAAGTTGGGTGCAGGCAGGAAGTCCACCCGGGGAATTTTACAGGCACCCCCAGTGCCTGCAAACACACAGGTGGAGGACCCTAAAATTCTTCCCAGGGAATTGAGAGTATGCACTTAATGGAAAGATACTGAAGGACGTAGATTAACAGGGACCTCATTTCATAAAAATTAGAATACAAGTTCATCAAGGCATACAGCATTTTGAAATCTATAAGCAGTGACATTGAATACAAGTGTAAAGATTGTGGCCATACCATTATAGTTTGGACATAAAAGCTGTGGGGAGAATAGATTCACCAGAGTGATGCAAGAGGCAAGAAACTAGAGCCAGGAGGAGAATATTGAGATACTGTGACAATTACTACAGTAGAAAAAGTGGATAAGGGGAGATTTATTACAAGTTTTTAAAATAATGAAAGTTTTTTTTATAGTGAATGAGAAAAGACCATTTTCTAATCTGTGAAGAATAAGCAACAAGAGGTCATCAATTTAAAATTTCCACTATAAAAGTGAGGAAATGTAGGAGAAATTTATTTACACCACAGGTTGTTGGAGTTGAATGTTTTGTCATAGGGAGTGATTGAGGCAGAGGCCAAAGCATTTTTTAAAGAGAAAATTGGATAAATATTTGAAGCAGGGAAAGATAGAGGGCTATGGGGACAGTTAGTATATTAGTGGGATTACCTTTCGATTTATAATTCTAAAAAGGGCTAGCACAGAGACTATCGGCCAAATTACCTCCTTCAGTGCTATAACCTCTTTGGTTCTATGGCTGGACTCCTCCTGCCCTCAAGATTCCACCTGGCAAGGAGCATATGAATTTTCTCCCTACTTTTTCCTATTTTCTTCCCTTGTCTCCCCTCCTCTCTGGTCTTTGATGGTATTGGTTGGGAGGGGAAATGTCAACTTGAACATCGGAACTCCCTGTCTTCAAGTAGTGCTGTTGAACATCTGTGCCTATCCTAAAAGGCAATGGAACCTCAGAAAGACAGAGCCACTGACAAAGTAGTTCCCCCTCAGTATCAATATGGATTTTACGTTTGAGTCCTGTAGTAGGGCTTGAAGCCACAGACTTATGACTCAGGGGCAAGTGTGTAAACAACTGAGCCATGCAGACACACACAGCTGAGGCATATAGCATACCGCTGTTAACTGTGGCAAAAAAAGCCAAGGTGTTTCTGTTCAATGTGCTTCAGTTGGTGACTATGAAAAAAAATTACAGATTCTGTAACTTTTGAATGAATTTACCCAGAACACTAATTATTTTCTTATTGGCAGTGCTAAACATAATGAATTGTAAATACAGCAACATTGATCAAAGATTTAGGCTTCACAATGGATCTGTTTGAGAAAACTGGAAGCAAATTTAATTTCGCGCTTGAATCAATTATGGATTTCTCTGCAGTTGACTTCCAATGTTGCAGCAAATGATAACCAACGGCAGCATTAGTACAGATTCCGGGCTAAACAACTTTATAATATCCAACAAGTAAAGCACACTGATGCAATCTTTGGTCATTTCTTAACCCGGAGCCTCACAGTGCCACTGACCAAAGGACCAACTCACCCATTGACTTGCCATCATAGAAAGTCCTCGAAAACAAAACCACTGTCACCTCATGGCTGCAATTCTTATCCTAAAATTAAAACAGAGGAAAAAGAGAAATTTTAAATTGCAAATTAGTCCATGCTGTTTGATAGGACACTCAAAATGTAGCATAAATCCACACAGCAAGGTTATACACGTTTGAATGTTTATTCAATATTTTCATTTCTCCTGCTACTCGATTAAGCATACTCAGTGAGGAGTTGCCCAATATATTAATGCTACCAAATGAACAAAAGCAGAAGCAGGAGTAAGCCACTTATCCCTTTGAGCCTGCTCCTCCTTTCAAAATATTCATGGCTGATCTTCTGCCTCTACTCCATGTTCCCACACTACCCCCATAGCCCTTAATTCCCTTAGTATCCAAAAATATATCAATCTCTGTCTTGAGCCTATTCAATGACTGAACATCCATAGCTCCCTGGGTAAAGGATTCTAAAGATTCACAACCTTTTAAAAGGCTGACCCCGTATTTCAAGACTGTGACTCATAATTCTAGACTCCAAAGGCAGGGGAAACATCCTCAGAGCATGTACCCTATCAAGCCTTTAAGCATTTTATATGTTTCATTGCGATCACCTCTCATTCTGCTAAATTCCTGGGACTATTAGCCCAGTTTCCTCAATGTCTCCAGGAATCAGATTAGTGAACCTTCATTGCACTTGCTCCAAGGCTAGCATAACCTTCCTTAGGTAAGGAAACCAAAACTATACACAGTACACTAGGTGTAGTCTCACCATGCTCTATACAATTGCAGCAAGGCTTCTTCACTCTTATACTCTAATCCCTTCGTAATAATGGTTGACATATCATTTAATTTCCTAATTGTTTGCTGTACCTGCATGGTTAGCCTTCTATGCTACATGAGCAAGAAAACCCAGGTCCCTCTGAATAGAAAGATTTTTCAGTTTCTCACCATTAAAAAAAAAAAATCTGCTTCCATAGTGAATATCTTCACACTTCCTCACATTGTATTCCATCTGTCATGTTCTTGCCCACTCACCCAATCTGTCAATATCCCTCTGCAGCCTAGGGAATTCTCTTAAGTTCCAAATCAATGCATCCGTTGTCTCTTTTCAAACCCTAGAATGCAGGCTATCAGGTCCAGGGGATTTGTCCATTTTAAATCCCAGTAATTTCTCCGGTGCTGTTCTTTTACTGATAATATCCCCAAGTTCCTCATTTCCATTAGACCTTTCACGACCCATTAAAAGAACCTTTAGAATTCTGACTAAAGGTCACTGACCTGAGATATTAATTCTGTTTCTCTCTCCAAAGATGCTGCCTGACCTGCTGAGAATTTCCAGCATTTTCTATTTTTATTTCAATTTTACAGCACCCGCAGCATTTTGATTTTGTTTCAGAATTCAGGTCCAATCGGGGCAATAGAGTCAATGGAATGAAGGTTACTAGAGTGGGTCGTTGAAACTGTGTGCCAGACATGAGTTTAGAGTTATGATTCATGCGCAGTTGATATACCAGCAGTCAGCATGGCCACTGGGGTAAGTACCATACTGAGACTGAGCACTTCCCAGTGACCTATAACTATCCTGGGATACTGAAGGAGACCAGGGAAGAGGCAGCAGTGAAGGACTGGTTGCCCATTTCATATTCCCACCAACTGTACCTCAGATATTGCCAAATGGGGTGAGGGCATTATCAGCCTCTGCAGCAAAAAACCCGGCTAATTTGCACCATCCTGTGTGGCAGGAGACAGGTACCAGGTGGCTGGCAACATTGTGGAGCTGAGCTCCAACAAAAATCCATAATTTAGAAAAGGAGGGAAGAAAAAGGATGAGAATTCAGGGTAGAGCAGGAATTAAGTGAATCATTAACCACATATATTGCCAATTTGCTATCCGTTACCAAATACATATGTGTTGCATAAAAACATGGACATTTTGTATATGTAGTACATGCAAAACTGATTCTATCTTCCACTTTCAGTTATATTCCTTTTATGCTCCTGATTTTTTTTTTACCTTCCATTTGGCAAATAGGTCAGCAAGAAAACCATTGACAGCCTTCTCAAAGTACAAATCACCTAAGTGAGAACGAAACACACGGGACAGTTAGTGAACAGATATAGGAAACATTAGAAGAAAAATCTGCAATCTGCTCACTGCCTTTCCTTATTCGCTGGTGGAAAATGTAAAATTTCAAGTTGAACATAGGAAATAGGAGCAGGAGGAGGCCATACGGCCCCTCAAGATCACCTCTCATTCTTCTAAACTTAAGAGAATACAGGCCCAGTCTCCTCAATCTCTCCTCATAGGACAATCACTTCATCCCAGGTATCAGTCTGGTGAACCTCCATTGCATTCTCTCAATGGCCCAATATCTTTACTGTTAATACATCAGTCCAACCCACAACCCAACCAGGTTCTACATGATCTGTGATTGTGGGAACACTGTAAAGAAAAGGAGACAAATGATGTCACTCTGGTTCTAAACTACACAAATGCAAAATGTTATCCTGTAATTATCTGTTTACATGAGAAAATAAAACAAAATAGTTAAATAGAATTCACAATGAGTTCAGTGTTTTAAGTATCTGAATTTCTGCTGAATAAGTAAGGGGTGGCAGCCCATGTCTTCTCACATTACACATACTGCAGAAAATGCAATGGTGTTTCACGCAAATAATCTAGCTCGGATTGTGGCTAAAGCACGCAGGAGATGTAGGAGGCACTCACACCACTCAGAGAACGGATATTGCTTCCGCATTTGATGGCAATTGAGCTCTTCAGGAATGGGAGGCCAGTGCTTAGTCAGAATACACACTGAACCAATAGTTTTTGTTCTGCTGAAATATGAACTTCAAATAATTATATTCCCTCAAGGTGCCAGTTTTCCACGTCGGCTCCACTTGCTCTCCCAGAAGGCCTTACCAGGGTCGCCAGCATAAGTAAAGCACAACGCTGTCTGTGTGAAATTATCTCGCTGCATCCGTGGGAGCTGCAAAAATCTCCCATCAGATCAATCAAAATTTAAAACCCTTGGTCTACTGATTACTTTGAAACAGTGACAGCAACATGATTTATGTTTACTGAAGCTATAATCTGTTGCAGTTGGTTGAAAACTGACTTACCATAGATGTCAAAGTCCCACATCTCACAGCTCATCTGGATGAAAATATAGACCATGGCAGAGGTAGATCGGAACACCACCTTCAAAACAACACCAATAACGTTAGTCACGATGTTGCCATTTTCCTGTGTACAGAATCTTCTGATGATCACCATGCACAAAGTCCAAGACTCAAAACACTCGCTTCCTGTCAATAAAAATCTCAAGTGGGAATCTCCTGCATTGATCTCCAATCCTTATACCTGCTAAATTTGGCACTGATCTCAATCCTGCTCCTTTAGTCCTGCCCTTTAATGTTTCCCTTTGGATTTTGTTGGATTTCCATACCGTGGGGTCTTCATTCCCAAACACCAGCATGCAATTCCCTCAAACCAGAACACACCCCAGGAGCAACAGCAACTCTTGATAATGCTCCCAAGCACTGAGCCAAAAATGGCCAGACTTTGGCAGAGGTCAATTATAGTTCCAATCAGCCTGCAACATCAAATGCTTCAATCATTCCATAAACAGAGGGTGATACAAGGAATTAAGATTTAAAACATAGTTTCCCCAGAGGCACAGTGAGTGAATGTACCATATGATGTGATAACGAACCACAAAGAGCAGATGGCTCTAAGTTTAACGGCCGTCTGTGCTGAGGGAGTGGACCTCAGCTGGAGGAGCAGCTGAGACCCAACTGGTTCATTATTGATTTTTCACGGAACCATAGAGTGGGTACAGCACAGAAGGAGGCCATTTGGCCCATCATGCCTGTGCCAGCTCTCTGCAAGCGCAAGAGCTAATCCCACCCACCCACCTTATCCCCGTAGCCCTGCAAATGTTTTCTCTCCAGATAATTACCCAATTCTCAATTAAAGGCCTTGATTGAATCTGCCTCCAGCAATCTCAGGAAGTGCATTCCAGATACTAACCACTCACTGTGTCAAAAAAGTTTTTCCTCATGTTGCTGTTGCTTCTTTTGCCAATCACCTTAAATCAGTGTCCTCTGGTTCTCGGTTCTTCCATTAACAGAAACCTTTTCTTCATATTTATTCTGTCCAGACCCTTCATGATTTTGAATATCTCTATCAAATCTCTCTTTAATCTTCTCTTCTCCTAGGAGAACAGCGCCAGCTTCTCCAATCTCTTCATGTAACTGAAGTTCCTCACCCCTGGAACCATGCCTGTGAAACTTTTCTGCATTCTCTCTAATGCCTTCACATTTTTCCTAAAGCACGGTGCCCAGAACTGAGCAGAGTATTCCAACTGAGGCTGAACCAATGTTTTATACAGGTTTATCATAACATCCTTGTTTTTGTACTCTATGCCTCTATTGATAAAACCCAGGGTCTTATTTGCTTTATTAATCACTCTCTCAACCTGCCCTGCCACCAATTATTTGTGCATATATATTGCCAGGTCATCAGTTCCTGTACCCTCTTCAGATTGTACCCTTTACTTTATATTGCTTCTCTTTGTTCAGCCTACCAAACAGAAGCACTTCACACTTCTCTGCAATAAATTTCATCTGCCATTGTCTGCCCATTCCATCAGCATATCTACATCCAATTGATGTTTAACACTATCCTCCTCACAATACACAAGTTTTGTGTTAACTGCAAATTTGGAAATTGTGCCATGAATACCCAACTCTCGGTCATTAATATATACGAAGAAAAGCAAGGGTCCTAACACCGACCCCTGGGGAGCCATAATAAACCTTCCTCTGGTCCATAAACAACTATCACCACTACTCTGTTTCCTGTCACCCAGCCAATTTGTATTCATGTTGCTACTGTCTGATTAATTCCATGAGCTCTAACTTTGCTGGTAAGCCTGTTATGTGGTGCTTTATTGAATGCCTTTTAGAAGTCCATGTACATTAAATCAACAGCATTACCCTTATCACCCCTCACTGTTACCTCATCAAAAAACGCCAGCAAAGTAGTTCAACACAATTTACCCTTAACAAATCTGTGCTGACTTTCCTTAATTAATCCACATTTTTCCATGTGACTTTCAGGTAGGAAATCCAAAGTCCAGGCCCAATCTGGCCTATATGTGACTCCTGACTCACATCACCGCGGTTGACTCTTAACTGCCATCTATGTTGCCAAGTAAGCCACTCAGTTGTAACAAACCTCAAACCACTAAGAAGGCAGCCCACCACCACTTTCTCAGGACAGCTAGCCTTGCCAGTGATGCCCACATCCCAAGATTGAATTTTAAAATTTGCGAAATGATGGGTGCTTCTACAAAAGAGTGCAGAGCCCATAGGAAGGGTAATGTAACACAGCCACAGATAAATTCTTACCCTGGTTTCTTCACTTATGTATCCACAGGTAACCTTTTCACCTTTGACCCAAAGTTCACTTGCTTGTGCTCTGAAAGCAATAAACAAACATCACTTGCATTTTAATCGGTAAAGCAGAAATCTTGTGTATAGAGTCCCGAGAGAATCCGCAACAAAAGAGAAACAGTGAATGCTCTCGGCCAGGATTCAATTAAAGGCAAACAGAGTGCAGACATTTCTCAAATATAATCCTGTAAATTCACAACTCAATATTTTTCTTCGCCGAGGACACAATCCAACATCATCTTTTTCCATTCTCACATAATATTCTGGTCATGGAACACAGCAGCACGACTGATTGGAGGCCATTCAATCCAATTGTGCCTATGATAGAGCTATCAATTAATCATGCTCCCCTGCTCTTTTCCTGTAGCCCTGTGTTTTTCTTTCCCCTTAAAATATTTACCGAATTCTCTTTCGAATGTTAAAATTGAATCTGCTTTCGCTACCCTTTCAGGCAATGCACTTCAGATCAAAAGAACTTGCTGTCAGCGAATCACCTACAATGGTTTGTCTTCCTATAGATCAGCCATGATCTTATTGAACGGCGGAACAAGCTCGAGGGGCCGAATGGCCTACTCCTGCTCCTAATCCGAGTGTTCGTACGTTCTGTTCCCGCACCATTGTTTCCAGTGTCCCCAAAGATCTTTCCTCGCCCTCCTCCCCATGCACCCCCCCAACTATTTCTCAATTACATGCTGCCCCTCAATGACATCATCTGCTGAAAGCACACCTGGTTTTACATGTACGCTGACAGTACCCAGCTCGACCTAATCATAACCCTCTTGATGCCACCACCGTCCCTAAATTATCAGCCTGCTTGTCCAACATCCAGTACTGGATGAGCACAAATTTCCTCCAATTAAACATTGCAAATACCTTGCCTTCAGTCCTGCCAAAAACGTCATTGTCTAGCCACTGACACCATTGCTCTTCCTGGCAACTGCATGAGGTTGGATTAGATTGTTCATGACCTTGGTGTCATAGTTAACCCAGAGATGAGCTTCTGACCTCATATCTGTACCATCACTTAGATCATCTATTTCCACCTCCATTACTTTACCCAGCTCTGCCCAATCACAGCTGATCTGCTCTCAAAATCCTCATCCAAGTCTTTGTTACCTCTTTCCTTGACTATTCCAATGCATTCCTGAACCACCTCCCAAATCTTATTCTCTGTCAGCTTGACATCATACAAAACTCTGCAGCCTGTGCCTTAATGTGTACTGTCCCATTCATTCATTATCCCTGTGCTCAATGACTTACACTGGCTCCCAATTAAGCAATGCATCGATTTTAAAATTCTCATACTTGTTTTTAAATCTCTCCACAGCCTCCCTCCTCTCTATCTCTGTAATCTACTCCAGCTATACAACTCTCCGAGATATTTGCGCCCCTCTAATTCTTGAGCATCTCCGATTTCAATCCCTCCGCCAATGGTGTCTGTGCCTTCAGCTGCCTTGGCCGTAAGCTCTGGAATTTCCTCCCCAAACATCTATCTCTCTTTCCTCCTTTAGGATGCTTCATGAAACCGACAACCAAGCTTTTGGTCATGTGCCCTAATATCTACTTATGTGATTTGATGTCAAATTTTGGTTTATAATGTTCCTGTGAAGCACATTAGGATGTTTTATTATGTTAAAAGGTGCTATATAAGCTGTTGTTGCATACAGAATCTCATTTCCCCTCTGCTTCTTTTACTAATAAACTATAAATCTGTCCTCTGACCCTTCTGCTACAGAAACAAAGCTTCCTTATTTACTCTTTCAAAACCCATCATCATTTTTAACACCTCTCTTGAATCTCTTCATAACCATCCCTGCTCGAAGGAGAACAACCCCAGCTTCTCCTGTCTCTCAACATAACTGAAGTCTCTCAACCCTAGTATCATTTTAGTAAATCTCTTCTACACCATCGCAAAGGCCTTGACATCTTTCCTAAACTGTGCTGCCCAGAAATGAGCACCATATTCCAGCTAAGGTCTAACTAGTGAATCACAAAAGTTTAGCATCAATTTCCTTGCTTGCTCTTCCCAAATTGCAATGGCAGCTTACCTGCCTCTGAGATTGTACCAATGCTAACAGGAGCTGGCTGCAAGGTGGCATGGGGCAGTTGATGAGTGATGACCCTTGACGATGACCACTTCAACACTTCCCCACATTGCTCGAGTCAACGTCAGGAGCCCAGCAGTATTTATTTTGGGGGCATGGGGGAGGTGCAAAATGGAGGGCAAAACAATATCCCAACAACCGATAATGTCATACCGACACCGGATCTATTTCCTAGGTTGGAAATGGAACAGAGTTACAAATCTGACCTTATTCCAGCAAATTCCACCTTCTGTGTAACGTAAGCACAGGTGTTAACCTGGAAGAGATAGACAAAATCTTACAAAATCGGAGGTGACAAGTGTTCTGCTTTATAAACATTCATCACCTGATCCCATCTCCAAAGTTTATTACAATTGGTTGGAGATTGTCATGATGGAACACTGCTTCCAAACCACTCTTCCAGGGTCAACTGCAGTGTGGAACATGTGCATGAGCATCATACTCATGCGCCATTTACAAGTAGCCTGTACGAGTGCAGGCAACAGTAGCTGCTCCTCAATCCATAGATATTGCCAAAATGGCCTTGTCCTACAGCCACAGGAATTCACCTGAGGAACATCATATTGGCTCCGTTGGATGGGGGGGGTTTGGGTTTGAGAGGCTGGGTGCAGGGGTGGGGGTGGGGAGGCACAAAGAGGGGGTACCATCTTGGGCAGGTGCTCCCGGCAGGCAGAGGGGACCCACTCCTCCTCACAAAGGAGGTAACCCCCTACCACTTCCTTCCTACTTTTTACCCGGAGTTGGGAAAGGAGCAGGGTGGCCACTTTCCTTTTGCCCTCTCCTACCCATTGTATTATGGAGTTCAGCTGGGGAGTGGGCAGGGAGACAGTGGGCTGGCCACACGCTTTACTTTACGTGACACCACACCCCACCCCCCACACCAACTGCCACCTTCAAATATGCTGTCAGGGAGCCGTAGAACTCACCCCACAGATACTGTCCAGACAAGGGGCAGAACTATAACATTAGAGGTAGACATTCCAGGGATGATGCGAGAAAACACTTCTTCACACAGGCAATAATGAAAATCTGGAAGTGTCTCCCCTCAAAAAACTGCTGAGGCTTGAGGAGTGCGTGGGCCGGGTAAATTGAAAATTTCTAAACTGAGATTGATAGACTTTTGTTGTAAAATGATATGAAAGGCGACAAGGCCAAGGCAGGTATCTTGGAGTCAAGATAGAGGTCAGCCGAGATCTAACTGAAATGTGGAACAGGTTTGAGGGACAGAATGGACTAGTTCACTTCCTATTATACTCGTGTTCTGCCGAGACGGCACAAAGAAGGAACAAAAATCTAAAAGAAATTTATTTCTCTTCCATATTCTCTTGGTTAACTTCTGTTTTTTAAAATGGACAAACGGCTGGACTGATAAAATGGCCACCGCTGACCACATGATGATAGATCTGGAAGTTTCTGAGCAGTTTAAAAACGGACAAAGGTGAACACATCAAACCCCTGGAAGGTAACACTCTTTGCATTGCATAAACATTCCAGCCAAGCCTACACAAAGGGCAGTAGACAAGGTATCTGCACCAGCCAGCTATGGATAAAGGCAGAGCTACTTGTGACTCCACATCTCCAACATTGTGCTAATGGTTTTAGTTACCTGCTCAAAACACAATGGGTTTTAATAAGAGGTGTCATTAGTTGAATAGCTTGATCTGAAACCACCGTGTCACATGACCAAGGCTTGAGCTGTTTGAATTGCTTTAATTAAACAACTTTTGGGTTTTATCGTCAGTCGCTGTTTAACCTCAGGAGAGAACCAGGGCTCCAGGCTAGCAACTTGCGTCAGTCTACCATTTACCACTTAACAGGAGCAACAAAAATCTCTGCCCAGGTTGTAAGTTGCCCAGACCTCATCTATACTGTGTGCTACTAGAACTGCTGAACTTCTGTATCTGTGCCTAGAAGACTAATTCATTTCCATGTGCCTTCTTCCATCATGGAATTCACTGCTTCTGGAGAAGCGGATCACCCTGCAACAGTTTCAGCCTGCTAACCCCTGGAGGAATGCGCCATTGGGTTTACTGATTCTGGACTCTGGACTCACGTGAAACCATAATTCTTATTTTTATCATGGTCTTTGCCCTGAACCCCTTTCTTTCCCTTATCCCTCTGTTGTATGAATGCAAAAGGGGCAGACATTGTGAAACCCCTTGCTGTGTTTTGTGTGTTTGTAAAATAAATTACCCCTCTTATTTTACCTTGTCTCGAGTTTGCAGTGGGGTTATTAATAGAGGATTGGATTATGCCAAAACTGAAGGGTTGGGGAAAATACATCACCACTTATAAAGGGGGAACTCAGAAATCAAAAAACACCTTTCTTCTTACAGACAGGTAGTGAGAGGAGAAATCAGGGCTGTTCTAATTTAAACCCCCTCCTGTCCGTAACATTTGGAACAGGTGGACAGACGTTTAAGAGACGATGTGATTATCCCACATAAATAGTAACCCAAGAGCAGTTTGGGGCCCCAATGAAGTGTAATGAAATGATCTACAACTTACCAGGTTCTTCTTTAACCGCCACATGTCGCTGCGCCCAATGTATTGGTCCTTGAAGGTTAGCTCCACCAGATCGAGGCTAACATCCTTTTGTATATTCAGACAGAGAGCACAGGTGAATATTTATAGCTAGGGCACATTTGAAAATAAGCACCTCATTTCCAAAAACTGGTGATGACAGAAATAGAATTTATCTAAATCCAGTGAAACCTGGTCATACATATGAATTGTATGTTAATTATATTGTTAAGATATACAGATGAAGAGCGTCGTTTAATTAGGTACTTTCGGCATTGCTGAAAAAAAGAGAAATGTCGAAGCTTTTATCTTGCAATCATCAGGACACTTCTCAAGAATACCAGTAGAGGGGAAAACAACAAATAATACTGTATGAGGAGAGAGTGCTGATTGGTCAGCAAGTAGACCCTGATTGACAGGCAAGTGGACTCTGATTGGCAGAGGTGTTGCCATGGAGAATACACCAGTGATGATGACTCACAGTTAACTACCAAGCAATGTTTGAAATTTAAACCAGTTAGCTTGGCCCTGATTGGTCAAGGTATTGCCCTGAGGAATGAATCAGCGAATGGTTGTCACTTATTTTGTTCAACTCAAACAGGCACAATGTGTGTACATGTTTTTTCTGTCTGCAAAGAACAGGGCCCTGGGTATTAATATATGTAGCTTTCAGTACACACACATACCACACTGCGAGCCTGACTGACAGTCTTAAATTGATTGTCAAGCATAATTCTTAGCACACTGAAGTTTATTTAGAAAGTGTTGCCTGATTGCAGAATCACATCCAACATTGGACACTGTGTTTTGAGTTTTACAAGCACGGGCTGGTTGGGTACAGTCTGTACCTTATCCGTTACGAACAGCGGCTAGGACACGCTGTTTGATACGATCCACCAGTCTTTGGGACGTACGGCCTACGAACCTAGCATCACACTGGCACTGAAGCTAGGCGAAGCTGGCTGTTTCAAACTGCTACTATGCAGTAGCAACACAAGTGGTATTCGGCATTAACAGGATGCTGCTGTCAAGCCAAAAAAAGTTCTGCCTTTCACACAAGTGAGTAATGTGGTGTATGAATTTCAGTGCCAGTGTGAATCCAGGTATGTAGGTTGTACGTTCCAAAGACTGGTGAATCATATCAAACAGCATGTCCCAGCTGCTGTTCACAATGGGCAAGGTACAGACTGTACCCAACCAGCCCATGCTTGCAAAACTCAAAACACAACGTCCAACATTAGATGTGATTTGGCGATTGGACATTTGCTAAATAATCCTCAGTGTGCTCTTCTTCGGAAAGAGTCATATTGGACTTGAAACGTTAACTCTGTTTCTCTCTCCACAGATGCTGCCAAGGCTGCTGAGATTTTCCCAGCATTTTGTTATTATTTAAGAAGAGAAGGCATGCCTGATTCATCCAGAGAACTGCAAGAAAAGCTGGAAGTAGTATTCCCTGTGCTGTTTAGATATAATCACAAGCAGGGAGAATTTCTGCCCAGTTTTCCGAATCTTCCACTGTAACTTCGGCAGAAACCCTGGAGAAAGGGCATAATTAGCTGCTTAAGCATGCCAGATAACAATGTACAGGGCCCAGGGAATGGGGTGGGGGAAATAAAAACAAAACACGCCACTTACCTTGGGATCCACAATATTAACATAGACATCTTGGTAAGCTCGGAGCTTAAACACCTGGGCCACAGTCTGGTCCACACTAATAGTTTCTGAGACAAACAACAAAGGGCAAAACATGCAATTAAATTTATTTAACAATGGGCCTCAAAAGGATTTTTTCCCTCACATACATTGATTAGAAATTATTTGAATAATAGAAAGCTGATGCACATATATTTTTAATATAAACATGGGTTCTTCAGCAACATAGTCCCAAATCTCTTCACAGCTGATACATTCCTTTAAGAATTTTAGATTCCTTGGGCAGCAAGGTGAGGTCAGAGGCAGGCTGGGGGTGTGGGGAGACACGTAAATCAAACCAATATCAATGTCCACACAGAGAGGAGAGAAAGGGAACTGGGAGAAGAATTGCAGCTCATAAGGCCGGGGCTGGGAAAAACTTCAAAACAGCATGGGGTGGGAGGAGAAAGGTTTGAATAGCTTAGCGGAGTGCAATTTCGGGAATCTGGCTGAAGCCTGAGCAAGATAGGGAACTGAATACACCAGGATACAGGAACTTCAAAAAGGATAGGGAAAATGAGAAAAAGAGCAAGATTAATAAAGAGACATGGTCAAAGGGCGGGATCAGACAACATAATCAGGACAAATAAAACTAAGCAACAGGGCAGGATCCAAAATATCATCAGTAAACACAGACCTCCTGACTGTGAGGAACTCAACAGATCAAGATCAAAATGTAGTGATAGGAGAGTTTAGTTGCATACAGATTTGGAGAGCACAAGTAGCAAAGAGAATAGATTTACTGAATGTACTCAAGGCAGTGAGGCAGTCTTTCCTCTGGGCCTCCTACGCTCCAGATTCAATGGGGCAGGGCCTGAGTTTGGAGTACATCTACACCCTGGTAAGCATCCCGGGCCAGGACAGGCGGTGGGTGCGGTTAATAAAGCAGATAGTATCCTAGGTTTTACTAATAGATGCATAGAGGCACAAGAGCAAGAAGGTTATGTTGTATATGACACTTGTTTGGCCTCAGTTGGAGTATTGCATCCAGTTCTGGGCACTGCACTTTCAGAAGGATGTGAATACATTAGAGAGGTTGCAGAAAAGATTCACAAGAATGGTTTCAAGGAAGAGGAACTTCAGTTAAGAAGATGGATTGGAGAAGTTAGGATGGTTTTCCTTGGAGAAAAGAAGGCTGAGAGGAGATTTGATAGAGGCATCCAAAATTATGAGGGGTCTGGACAGAGTAGATAGGGAGAAAATGTTCCCATAAATGAAAGGATCCAGAACGAGAGTGCAACAGGTTTAAAGTAATTGACAAAGGAAGAAAAATCGATATGAGAGAAAACTGTTTCACACAGCAAGTGGTTAAGATCTGGAATGTAATGTCTGAGAACGTGTTGGGGCCAGGTTCAATCGAAGCATTCTAAAGGGAATTGGACTGTTATTGCGAAAGAAAGAATGTGCAGGGCTATGGCGAGAAGGCAGGAGAATGGCATTAATGAATTGCTCATTGAGAGAGCTGGTGCTGAATGGCCTCCTTCTGCGCTGTAATAATTCTGTGATTCTGTCAGAAGCATAAGGGTCATTTCAGCTCTTGGGTTTTGTTTGTCCTGTACCTTGGAGTGGGGCAAGAGGGATTAATTAGACGTGGCACCTTCTGTGGTGTAACATTCCCGAGGGCCCCAACAGAAGGCTAAATAAAACCAAAGTTATAATTTTAAATAGCAACAGAAAATGCTGGAAACACTCAGCAAGTCAGGCAGCATCTGTGCAGATAGAAATAGAAATCAGCGCCTCCAGCACTTTTTGTTTTAATTTCAGATTTCCACCATCTGCAGTATTTTGCTTTTATCCAATTGTCTAAATCAGTGCTACTTCTCCTCCAGGAATGCCCACCTTGAAGCATTTATGAGGCTATCTCCATAAATTCTGCTGAGTGCTTCCAGCATTTTCTGTTTTTATTTCAGATAACTAGCAGCCATCGTGTTTTGCTTCTGCTTTAAGATTAGAGATCCCATGGTATTTGAAGGCGAGCAGTGAGCTCTCCCCATGTCTTGGCTAACATTTCTCCTTCAGCCAACACCACCAAAACTAGTCGCTCCTCTTTTCATTGGTAAGACACACTGTAAAATATAAGGCTTTCCTTCTATAATGTTTCAAACCAATGCTTGCCTCCTTCAGACACAGCATTTTGGGTGATGTCCCTCTTTCCCACATCATCTTTCTCTGGAACCCAAATCTGCTAAATTAAGAGTAGCTTTGTGCTGAAGGCTATTTTGAGATTACCCAGAACTGAGAAAGGCTTTATTCTATCTGTTAGGAGTTGATACAAGCTCAACTCAATCATCTCCAACATCCACTCCCTGCACCCCCGACGCACACTGGCAGCAGTGTGTACCATCTACAAGATGCACTGCAGGAATTCACCTTCGACAGCACCTTCCAAACCCACAACCACTACCAAGTAGGACAAGGGCAGCAGATACATGGGAACACCACCACTTGCAAGTTCCCCTTTAAGCCATGCACCATCCTGACTTAGAAATATATCGCCATTCCTTCACTGCCGCTGGGTCAAAATCCTGGAACTCCCTAACAGCACTGTGGGTGTACCCACTCCACGTGGACTGCAGCAGTTCAAGAAGGCAGCTCACCACCACCTTCTCAAGGGCAATTAGGAATGGGCAATAAAAATGCTGGCCTAGCCAGCGATGCCCACGTGCTGTGAAAGGATTAAAAAAAACAGACTTTGGGGAAACGCGGTGGCGTAGTGGTCATGTCACTGGACTAATAATCCAGAGTCCCAGGTGGATTCTCTGTGGGCATGGGTTTGAATCTCATCACAGCAGATGGTGGAATTTAAGTTCAATTAATAAACCTGGAATTGAAAGCAAGAAACCATTATCGATTGTCCTAAAAACCCATCTGGTTCATTAAGGAAGTCTGCCATCCTTACCTGGTCTGGCCTACATGTGAGTCCAGACCCACAGTAATGCAGAAAGGTGCATCTTAACTGCCCTCTGAAATGGCCTAGCAAGACACTTAGTTCAAGGGCAATTAGGTATGGGCAATAAACGCTCACTTTGCCAGCAACGCCCACATCTCATGAAAGAATAAAGAAAAAAAACTTCATATTGTCCATTCATTGATCATTATAGATTAGAGAACATCTCACTCCCAGTTATGTTGATGCTACATATCGGCCAGATACAGTTTAACACAGACACCATTCACAAACTGCGAAGTCTCACTCTTTCCCCCACCTCCCCCAGCCACAATGCAAACTAATTCACAGTATTACCTTTCTGCAAGTCTTCTTTCAAAGACTTCACCTGAAGAAGAAGAGGGCTGCGAATAACAGAGACAATATAACAATTATCACGTTACATGTACTGGAAAGAAGAAAGAGAAAGGAAAAAAATGCATTTTTATAGCACCTTTCACATCCTCGTGCCTTCCTAAAGTGCTTCACAGCCAATGGAGTGCTTTTGTAGTGTAGTCGCTGTCATAATGTAGGGAACGCAGCAGCCAGTTTGCGCACAGCAAGCTCCCATGAGCAGCAATGTGATACTGACCAGATCATCTGCGCCAGTGACATTGGCTGAGGGTTAAATATTGGCCAGCAAACGCCATTAAAGAGTGATTACAAGGCAGCAATCTCAGAGGGAAGCTCAGTCAACGCATTAGGTCATCTGAGAGAATCTTAGGAGATTTAAACCACCCGCTGAATCCCTCACACATTGGGATTATGAGAAACCTATCACTTTGGACATCTTCAACAGATTACACTTGTGACCTTTGTGAATGACTTTTCAATTATGAGTTTGTTCTTTCTGGTGATAGAGGCATGTCTCGGATCTGCACCATAGTCTACTCCTGTTCTGTGGCACTGTTGACGTTGTAATCCATCTCCCTCTCAAAATCAAGTTACATTCCCTTTATGTATAAAAAAAGCATAGTAATCGAAATCAGAAGAAACATTGAACCCCAAGTGTCAGTCACTTCACTGATAGCTGTTTGAAACACAGATAGTCAAAGGAAATTTTATCCTGGTTAGGAAACAGCCTTTGGGTGTTTTTACATAAAAGGCCCACCACTCATTTTCACAGAGAGATGAGCCTTTGGGAGACCTAGTATGTTGAACTAATAACGCCCACTGTAAAACTGTGAGATAATGTCATGGAGTAGGTGAAAAGATGTCCTTTTAGCGAAGCTTAAAAGCACGACCATGTGTTGTGAGGTTGGAAGACAAAGACAGACAGACATCTGGAAGATGGAGCTGTAAGGTGTGTATCTTCTGTGGCAAAACCCCCAATGCAATCTCCCTGTTGGTCACCGGGATGTTGAGGTTCACTGAAACTTTAATAAACCTTCAAGTGTTTGTGTGTTGAATTCACCTGTGGCATATAGGCACAGCACTGCAGCCTTTGTCTATACTATTACAAAATTCAGGTTTCTAGCAGTTTCACCAGTTTTGCTGAAAAATAAACTAAGGCTGATTCTGAATAACCTTGTCTCTAGATCAGCCACATTTTGCCAGTCCTGGTGCTCATAGAGCAGGAATACCTATATATTTCTCATCACCCCCGTTTTCAAGTTACTTTATCCTCCTCTCTTCAGGTCTTTCCCACCCCCGATTACATTTTACAAATGAGGCAACCAGATGACCCAACTCCTTGTCTTGCCTCTGTTGCACTTCAGTGAAGAGTCACATCCCAAGACAGTTTATCTTCTGCCATTCCCATCTCAATCCTGCTCATTGGTACTAATGCCACAGCTGAGAGTAGGTGACACAAGTACATAAGTCAATATCAGCAGTGCACTGGACCCATGTATCCTTCTGGCATTCCTTCACACGCACACCAAATTTTCAACATAAATCTAAATTACTACCAGCGAAACAAAAATGCAGGGACATAGTTGCTCATCTACCATAAGACGACAGAATTCTTGTGGGTTTACGCAGATATTGTAACTCTAAAAATTAATTTAAAAATACATTCCATTAAAACATTAAACTTCCTGGGTCGTGCATGTCCCAGAAAAGGTTCTATACATCATATTAAGCAGAAATCACGAAAATGGTGCTAACAAATTTACCTATACTCATCATTGATATGTGCAATCTCCACAATATCACCAAGCTTCACCTGAGGGAAGACCTTGGGGTTCACCATCAGCTCGTAGTCTAAGGGAGACAAGAAACACAAAGTATGAAGACAACAACAACTTGTACTTTATTATATTATTATAATTACTGGCTATCTTTCGCAAGCAAGGATGATTGTCTTCCATGAGTACATGATGGCTGATGAGGCCTATTCAGGATCTGCAAACTTAATGGTACATAGGGTATTTGTTCTCATGTGGGATGTCTGATCGTATATTATTATAAAGCTTCCAGACAACACAATCCTGCTCCCATCACCATTTGCTGGTCACCGAAGGGTTTGAGAGATGTGCCCGGAAAGGAAGACATCTGTGAGTGACATCTTTTAATCTGGAGAAGCCATTGCACACCAGCTTCCACACCTATCTTGACAGAATGAAATCTTGATCCAATAACAAGGAAACCAAGATAACTGGAGGTTTCGTTCTGCTGCAGCCTTCGTCCGCCGGAGCAGCCTTTGAGATATCCCAGATGGCACATCTTCCTCCGCCTGTTCTGCTGTTGAGGACTTGTTTGCCAGAGACCTATCTGCTGGGTATTTCTAAGGTGCCTAACAGGCCTTCACAGTAACCAAAGCAGCCCGGGACATAAGGAGTCCCACTGTACTTCACCCTTTCGATTGACCCTTTCATGCTCATTTCCCAGGTTCCACAGCGAGCATGAGTGGGTGGACTTAGGTACTTACTTAGCACCTTTAAGATAGTAAAACACATCCAGATGCTTCACAGGAGCACTATCAAATAAAGTTTTATATGGAATCACGTAAGGAGATAATAAGGCAGATGGCCAAATGCCGAGTCAGAGAGGTAAGTAAGGTGCATTTTAAAGAGAGATGTAGGGAGGTGGAGAGGTGAAGAAAGGGAATTCCAGTGTTTAAGTCCTTGGAAGCTGAAGGCTCTGCATCCAACAGTTCAGCAATGCTCAAGAGATCAGAACTGGAGGCACACAGATACCTTGGAGAGTTTTAGGGCTGGAGAAGATCATAGAGTGGGGAGGGGCGAGGCCACAGAGGGATTTGAAATCAAAGATGAGAACTTTAAAATTGAGGCATTGCTTAACCAGGAGCCAAGACTGTCAGCGAGCACAAGGGTGATGGGTGAACAGGACTTGGTGCCAATTAGAACATGGGCAGCAGAGTTTTGGGTGACCTCAAGTTTATGGAGGGTTAAACGTGAGAGGCTGGCAGGGAGTGCTTTGGAATAATCGAGTCCAGAGATTACAACAGCAAGCATGAGGGTTTCAGCAACAGATGAGCTAAGGCAGGGATGGAATTGTGCAATGATACAGGAAATAGACGGTGTTAGTGATTGCACAGAGATGTGCTCAGAGACTGAAGAGAAAAAACTAAACCATCGAGGTTTCCCATTCAATCATAGTCCAAAGAAAGTACATTGACTGAGGAGAGGATAAGCCTGAACTGTGAGGTTCCCCGTAGTCAAATAGACTGCTAATAGCACAGTCCAGGCTCACACATAAAGAGCCAGTTGAAGGGTAGGGTGTCAATTGACTGCCGTAGAGCTATAAGCCCAGCAAGAGACAGTATTGTCTCGAGTTGGGATAAGTGGAGAGCGGTGTAAATTACATTCTGCCACCTCACTGCAGGCTTTCCAACCTGAGAATATTGTGAAGGTGCTGCCCTGTATCAGATACTTCCTGAAGCCACTTTGGCCTAGGATTTGTGTGTAGGGTACTTAATGTATAAAGAAAATCCCAAAACATTTCACAGAGACATTATTTCAAGGGAACAGAGCTTAAAAAAAGATATTAGAGTTGAGCAAAGATAGGAGATGGGCGGGTTTTTGCGGGGGGTCTTCAAGTGGAAGATGCCAAAGAGTTTGGGGAGGGAATTGCAGAAGTGAGAGCTCAGAGTGCAGGTGTCAATAGTGGACAATGGGGGAGGGCGGGGGAGGAGGGGTCCATTCCGGGATGAAATAGAAACTGTTTCTGTGCCAGTCAATGAGGTGAGAAACAGCGGGAGATCCGGAGAGGAATCTGCACAACCACCCGCCCGGCAATGGCCCAGCCCCGGCTACAGAGCCAGCGACCAGCCGCTTACACATGCACACAGGCCCCGGCGGATCGGGAGAGAGCATGAGGGGAGCGGCCCCCGGCCTTCCCATTCCCCCCCGGGGCCCCGGCCTCGCCTCCCCCCCGGGGCCCCGGCCTCGCCTCGCCTCGCCTCGCCTCCCCCCCGGGGCCCCGGCCTCGCCTCGCCTCGCCTCCCCCCGGGGCCTCGGCCTCCCCTCCCCGCGGGCTCACCGCTGCCCCCGAATCCCTTCTTGTGGATCCACAGTTTATAAACTCGGTTGGTTCTCATGGTGACACCCTCAGACCCTCATCATCCCGGAACGGAAAGGTTTCTCACAGCTGGTGTTTCACTCCGGAAATTTATTCGGCGGCGCCTGTGGATGTGACAGTGAATAGCGTCCGGAGGGAAATGTTTGTCTCAACAACAGAATGTGGCTATGGCAACGATTAATGCTGCTGTCTGCACACAGCCACATAACTATCCATCATAACCACTGATTTTAATATGCATATATCAATCTACAAAATCTATATGTGTATATATATATGTAGAATATACATATAAAAAGAGTTGTCTTTATACTACACCTTTAACCTCAGAATACGACAATGTGTTTTACAGCCAATGACTATTTTTCAAATATCGTCACTATAAGAAATGATCTGCTTTAGTGATGTTAGCTGAGAGATTTGGCAAGGCACCAGGAGGATTTCCCTGTTGTTTGGATCTGTCCCACCTTGACAGCAGCACTCAGACCTCAAGGTAATATTTCATCCGGAAGATGGCACTTCCAACTGTGCAGCACTCCTTCAGCATTGCATTCAAAAGAGTCTCAGGAATGAGACTTGAACCCACAACCCTCTGACACAAGTGAGAGCACTACCAGAACCATAGATGGAATTGAAAGATCCCAAACACTCAACGCTGTAGTATGATATTCTCTTTGGTCACAAATCTTTCAAACTATTTTCTGAAAAAAATGATCATCTGCCATTTTTCCTCAGTAACCGAAATTACTACTATTCCAAATAAGATGTGACTAAAACACTAGTCAAATTTTATTTCATGTTTTTTAATGCCTTAATTAAAGTCCTTATTTGAAAACCCCAGCCTCTCTCAAAAGGGTTGACCCTGATATTTTTACCCAGAGCTGTGGCTCTGTTAGCTGAATGAGGGTTGTGTCATCTCAGCATGTGCAACATCTGCAAGTTCTCAGCCTTCTGAACTGAGAGAATATTTTCTTTTCCTTTCCAACAATTTCTGTTATTTTGTCCTTCAAATGATTTCATTAGCAGAGCACGATCATCACATACCCAGGACCTTGCTGCAGCAGTTCCTTGGAGAAAACATACTTGGTCTCACCATCTTCATTGATCTTTACCCCACAGGCCAGAAGTGAACTTTTGCTGATCATTCTAGTGTTTAGGTTAAAATAATATTTGACAATGAAAAGCAACAGCATTGCTAACTCTCCAGCATTAGCCTGGAGTCTCCAGGAATTGAAGATCAACCTTCAGGACACTGTTGAGTGCAATCGTGGAGACAAATTGTAGAGACATTTAAAAAAGATAGTAGTGAAAATAAATTTCTTTGAACATTTCTCTTTACCAAATATAAAAATATTGAAAATGGGGAAAAATTGCTGTTTAGCTGACAGTCAAGCAACATCCAATTGGGCAAAGAATCTTTTTGCTTTCCAATTGGCCGAGAGGCAGTGCATCACAAGGATGGATGTGTTAGCTGATTAATGGCTGGAACGTGGGGCAACTCATGAGATGAAAGCTCCAGGAATGCATTGAATTACAGTTGGCAATGCTAACACCAGAACATGGATAACAACCAGGTTTGGGCTGACAGCAGGCAGGTAACATCACATAAGTGCTAGGTAAGGACCGTCTTGAAGAATAAAGAACCTATTGTTCTCTTCCTGACTTCAATAGGTCCATCGTTGCCAAGTCCAGCACCATCAACATCTTGAACATGGTCACAGACAACAAGCTTAACTGAGCTAGCCGTATCACTACTGTGGTTTCAAGAGCAGGGCAGCTCTTGACCCCGGAAAGTCTCTTCAGCATCTACAAGGCTAAAGCCAGGAGTGTGATGGAATATTTGCCAGCCCTCTGAATGGCGGAAGCCACATTTAGGCGTTCCCTAACTTCCACCTTCATACGATTGTAGTAACCCTAAAAGACCGCAGTAGCTCAAGCAGTTACCATGCAGGTACCTCCTGTGGGCTGGCTTGCAATACTACGACGAACAGTGGCTATAGAAGTTTAGCAACACACCAATGCCGAAAACAACCCACAACATCACTTGGCAGCTTGGTGTGCAGCACGTCAAGCACACACTACCTCTCTAGGATCAGCAAAGGTGCACCAATTGAAGTTATCCCCACCTAAATAGATTACTTGCAGCATGTACATCATTTTTCGTAAATGGAAGGATGCCAACATCAAGTCATTAGGAAGGCAAATGCAATGCTGGCAGCGAGGTGGAAAAAACTTATACTTGATTAATTATGCTGCTTTTGTAGTCTGGTTAATGGTTCATGAGAGAAGTATGACTGGAGGCATGAACTGTGAGACAGGCATAGTATGTGTGCAGTGTTGTGTGTAAAAAAAGTTGCACCCTCCCGTCCAATGCCTGATTTTACAGGTATTTCTGCAATGTAACTTGAATCATCCACAGTGAAAACATATGCAAAATAATTAAACTGCCATCTCCTTATTCTCCATGAGAAATACAGCACGTTCATTTTGTTAACCTTTTTGTAAATTAAGTATGCATGCAAACTTAATATTATTGTGTGAAGTTTTGTGTGTCATGGACATGGTTGTGGAGGAGTACCTTGTGTTTGTATTGAGGTGTAAATAGCGTTGAAGTGGTAAAATGAGGCAGGCGTAAAGTGCAGAAGAGCCTGGCTGGAAATGTGAGGCTGGCGAGAGCATTTGTGCTGTTGAAAAAGGGAATGTCAAGAGTGGGATTTGAAAGCAGACCCCAATAAAGGGACTAATATTCACCAAGCCTTTGCAAGACAAAAAATCACACTCCTTGAGTCAACTGCCTTAGACCACTCAGCCATCCTGACGAGCAGTTGCTCTGGATTGCCAATGTGTGCTGCAAATTCGGTACACTAACTGAACTGGAGCACAACGTTGTCTCTTGTGCAATGACAAAGCACTACCATCAATTGCTCGTGCTTGATTTAACAGGCAGTGCCAAAATAGCCCTTTCCTGCTCCACAAACAACCCTAAGACTCACGGCCGTTATACACCAACAGCCATTTTACCACCTTTTAGCAAACATCATTTTCTGAGACACATTTCTGCCTCCACCTTCACCAAACGCAAGCAACACAGTTGCCATTGGAACACAAGTCCTTCAAAAAACACAGCAGAAGGGAATAATCCTTCAAAGTGGACATTTCACCTCATTCACATGCCTTTCTTTTCATGACATTAATGTGATGGACCTGCGACGGCTGAACACCAGACAATGAGCAGCAGCTCCCAATATTGGAATTGAACGAAGGGAATTTGCAGCCCCTGTGCCCCTGGTCAATAGCATTTCTCTGAACATTACCACCTGAAAGGCTCAGCCTTCAAAGGCATCTAATCTGTTAGCACTGTGCTTCTCATCAGGGGATGACTTGAAATGTTAAAGTCACTGGTATCATTGCAAGTACTTGCCAAAGTAAGGGAGTTGAAGTGAGCAGTTTTTGTGTAGAAGAAGTGGCATTCTTTGTGACATCTTTTGATTAACTGCTCCTATCACTGCTTGCTTGTCCCTACAACCACCCACCCCCCTCAACTTCTCTCTCTCCCCCCCACCTTAAACCAGCTTATATTTCACCCCTCTCCTAACAATACTCAGTTCTGTTGAAGGGTCGTGAGGACTCGAAACGTCAACTCTTTTCTTCTCCGCCGATGCTGCCAGACCTGCTGAGTTTTTCCAGGTAATTTTGTTTTTGTTTTGGATTTCCAGCATCTGCAGTAGTTTTTTGTTTTTATTCTTTGAAACATTTGGCCTGGTTATGAGAACCAGCAGTGTACGCCATGCCATTGAAAGGTGCAGTCCTAGAATGCAATGTGGAATGCCTAGCAAGGAGCTAGGAATAAATGTAGTTTCCTCAGAGTGGTGTGTTTGCAGTTTGGGTCATGATTGTGGGAGAAGTGTGATTTGATGCATGAGGCATATTACGTGTGAAGTTTTGTGTGTCATGGACATGGTTGTGGAGGCGTACCTTGTGTTTGTATTGAGGCGTAAATTGCATTGAAGTGGTAAAATGTGGCAGGCGTAAATTTCATCAGAGCCTGTCAGGAAATGTAGGCTGGCGAGAGCATTTATGCGGTTGAAAAAGGAATGTCAGGAGTGGGTTTTGAACCCACACCCCGAGAAAGGGGCCAGAATTTACCAAGACATTGCAAGGGAAGGAATCACACTCCTTGAGTCTGGCACCTTAGACCACTCAGCCATCTTGAGAGGCAGTTGCTCAGGATTGCCAATGTGTGCTCCAAATTCTGTACACTAACTGAACTGGAGCACACCGTTGTCTCTTGTGCAATGACAAATCACAATCATCAATTGCTCGTGCTTGATTTAACAGGCCAAAATTCTCCTTTCCTGCTCCACAAACAACCTTCAGACTCACAGCTCTTATACACCAACAGCCATTTTACCACCTTGCAGCAAACATCATTTTCTCAGACACATTTCTGCCTCCACCTTCACCAAACGCAAGCAACACAGTTGCCATTGGAACACAAGTCCTTCAAAAAACACAGCAGAAGGGAATAATTCTTCAAAGCGGACATTTCACCTTCTCATTCACATGCCTTTCTTTTCATGACATTAAGGTGATGGACCTGCGACGGCTGAACACCAGACAATGAGCAGCAGCTCTAATACTGGAATTAAACGAGGGGAATTTGCAGCCCCTGTGCCCCTGGCCAATGGCATTACTCTGAACATTACCACCGGAAAGGCCCAGCCTTCAAAGGCATCTAATTTGTCATAAACAAAAACAAAAATACCTGGAAAAACTCAGCAGGTCCGGCAGCATCTGCGGAGACGAACACAGTAAATGTTTTGAGTCCGAATGACCCTTCAACAGAACTAAGTAAAAATAGAAGAGAGGTGAAATATAAGCTGGTTTAAGGGGGCGGGTGGTACAAGTAGAGCTGGATAAAGGGTCACGGATAGGTGGAGATTACCAAAAGATGTCACAGACAAAAGGACAAAGTGATGTTGAATGTGGTGATATTATCTAAGGAATGTGCTAATTAAGTGTAGAAAGCAGGACAAGAAAGTTACAGATAGCCCTTGTCGGGGTGGGGTGCGGTGAAGGATTCGAAAAAGGTAAAGATAAAACAATGGATGGAAATACATTTAAAAATAAAGGAAATATGTGGGAAAAGAAAAATCTATATAAATTATTGGAAAGGGGGTGGTCAGCATTGTGCTACTCAATCAGGGGATGACTTGGAATGTTAAAGTCACTGGTATCCTTGCAAGTACTTGCCAAAGTAAGGGAGTTAAAGTGAGTTGTTTTTGTGTAGAAGAAGTGGCATTCTTTGAAACAGTTGGCCTGGTTATGAGAACCAGCAGTGTACGCCATGTCATTGAAAGGTGCAGTCCTAGAATGCAATGTGGAATGCAGCAAGCAGCAAGGAATAAATGTAGTTTCCTCAGAGTGGTGTGTTTGCAGTTTGGGTCATGATTGTGGGAGAAGTGTGATTTGATGCGTAAGGCATATTACGTGTGCAGTTTTGTGTGTGATGGACATGGTTGTGGAGGCGTACGTTGTGTTTGTATTGAGGCGTAAATAGCGTTGATGTGGTAAAATGTGGCAGGCGTAAATTTCAGCAGAGCTTTTCAGGAAATGTAGGCTGGCGAGAGAATTTGTGTGGTTGAAAAAGGAACGTCAGGAGTGGGATTTAAACCCACGCCCCTAGAAAGGGGCCAGGATTTACCAAGCCATTGCAAGGCAAGGAATCACACTCCTTGAGTCTGGCGCCTTAGACCACTCAGCCATCCTGACAACAGTTGCTCAGGATTGCCAATGTGTGCTGCAAATTCTGTACACTAACTGAACTGGAACACACCGTTGTCCCTTGTGCAATGACAAAGCACAATCATCAATTGCTCGTGCTTGATTTAACAGGCAGTGCCATAATTCTCCTTTGCTGCTCCACAAACAACCTTCAGACTCACAGCTGTTATGCACCAACAGCCATTTTACCACCTTGCAGCAAACATCATTTTCTGAGACACATTTCTGCCTCCACCTTCACCAAACGCAAGCAACACAGTTGCCATTGGAACACAAGTCCTTCAAAAAACACAGCAGAAGGGAATAATCCTTCAAAGCGGACATTTCACCTTGTCATTCACATGCCTTTCTTTTCATGACATTAATGTGATGGACCTGCGACGGCTGAACACCAGACAATGAGCAGCAGCTCCCAATATTGGGATTGAACGAAGGGAATTTGCAGCCCCTGTGCCCCTGTGCCCCTGGCCAATGGCATGACTCTGAACATTACCACCTGAAAGGCCCAGCCTTCAAAGGCATCTAATTTGTCAGTAAACAAAAACAAAAATACCTGGAAAAACTCAGTAGGTCCGGCAGCATCTGCGGAGAGGAACACAGTAAATGTTTCGAGTCCGAATGACCCTTCAATACAACTAAGTAAAAATAGAAGAGAGGTGAAATATAAGCTGGTTTAAGGGGGTGGGTGGTACAAGTAAAGCTGGATAAAGGGTCACTGATAGGTGGAGATTACCAAAAGATGTCACAGACAAAAGGTCATAGAGATGTTGCATGTGGTGATATTATCTAAGGAATGTGCTAATAAAGGGTAGAAAGCAGGACAAGAAAGTTACAGATAGCCCTGTGGGGGTGGGGTGGGGTGAAGGAATCGAAAAAGGTAAAAGATAAAACAATGGATGGAAATACATTAAAAAATGTAACAGGTGGGGAACAAAAATCTATATAAATTATTGGAAAGGGAGTGGTCAGCATTGTGCTTCTCATCAGGGGATGACTTGGAATGTTAAAGTCACTGGTATCCTTGCAAGTACTTGCCAAAGTAAGGGAGTTGAAGTGAGTTGTTTTTGTCTAGAAGAAATGACATTGAAACAGTTGGCCTGGTTATGAGAACCAGCAGTGTACGCCATGCCATTGAAAGGTGCAGTCCTAGAATGCAATGTGGAATGCAGCAAGCAGCAAGGAATAAATGTAGTTTCCTCAGAGTGGTGTATTTGCAGTTTGGGTCATGATTGTGGGAGAAGTGTGATTTGATGCATGAGGCATATTACGTGTGAGGTTTTGTGTGTCATGTACATGGTTGTGGAGGCATACCTTGTGTTTGTATTGAGGCATAAATAGCGTTGAAGTGGTAAAATGTGGCAGGCGTAAATTTCAGCAAAGCCTGGCAAGAAATGTAGGCTGGCGAGAGAATTTGTGCGGTTGAAAAAGGAATATCAGGAGTGGGATTTGAACCCACGCCCCTAGAAAGAGACCAGAATTCACCAAGCCATTGCAAGGCAAGGAATCACACTCCTTGAGTCTGGTGCCTTAGACCACTCGGCCATCCTGACAACAGTTGCTCAGGATTGGCAATGTGTGCTGCAAATTGTGTACACTAACTGAAGTGGAGCACACCGCTGTCTCTTGTGCAATGACAAAGCACAACCATCAATTGCTCGTGCTTGATTTAACAGGCAGTGCCATAATTCTCCTTTCCTGCTCCACAAACAACCCTAAGACTCACAGCTGTTATGCACCAACAGCCATTTTACCACCTTGCAGCAAACATCATTTTCTCAGACACATTTCTGCCTCCACCTTCACCAAACGTAAACAACACAGTTGCCATTGGAACACAAGTCCTTGAAAAAACACAGCAGAAGGGAATAATCCTTCAAAGCGGACATTTCACCCTCTCATCCACATGCCTTTCTTTTCATGACATTAAGGTGATGGACCTGCGACGGCTGAACACCAGACAATGAGCAGCAGCTCTAATATGGGAATTGAACAAAGGGAATTTGCAGCCCCTGTGCCCCTGGCCAATGGAATTGCTCTGAACATTACCACCTGAACGGCCCAGCCTTCAAAGGCTTTGAGTCTGTCAGCACTATGCTTCTCATCAGGGGGTGACTTGGAATGTTAAAGTCACTGGTATCCTTGCAAGTACTTGTCAAAGAAAGGGAGTTGAAGTGAGTTGTTTTTGTGTAGAAGAAGTGGCATTCTTTGAAAAAGTTGGCTTGGTTTGAGAACCAGCAGTGTACGCCATGCCATTGAAAGGTGCAGTCCTAGAATGCAATGTGGAATGCAGCAAGCAGCAAGGAATAAATGTAGTTTCGTCAGAGTGGTGTGTTTGCAGTTTGAGTCATGATTGTGGGAGAAGTGTGATTTGATGCATGAGGCATATTACGTGTGCAGTTTTGTGTGTGATGGACATGGTTGTGGAGGCATACCTTGTGTTTGTATTGAGGCGTAAATTGCGTTGAAGTAGTAAAATGTGGCAGGCGTAAATTTCAGCAGAGCCTGTCAGGAAATGTAGGCTGGTGAGAGAATTTGTGCGGATGAGAAAGGAATGTCAGGAGTGGGATTTGAACCCACACCCCTAGAAAAGGACCAGAATTCACCAAGCCATTGCAAGGCAAGGAATCACACTCCTTGAGTCTGGCGCCTTAGACCACTCGGCCATCCTGACAACAGTTGCTCAGGATTGCCAATGTGTGCTGCAAATTCTGTACACTAACTGAAGTGGAGCACACCGTTGTCTCTTGTGCAATGACAAAGCACAACCATCAATTGCTCGTGCTTGATTTAACAGGCAGTGCCATAATTCTCCTTTCCTGCTCCATAAACAACCCTAAGACTCACAGCTGTTATGCACCAACAGCCATTTTACCACCTTGCAGCAAACATCATTTTCTCAGACACATTTCTGCCTCCACCTTCACCAAACGCAAACAACACAGTTGCCATTGGAACACAAGTCCTTCAAAAAACTCAGCAGAAGGGAATAATCCTTCAAAGCGGACATTTCATCTTCTCATTCACATGCCTTTCTTTTCATGACATTAAGGTGATGGACCTGCGACGGCTGAACACCAGACAATGAGCAGCAGCTCTAATATGGGAATTGAACAAAGGGAATTTGCACCCCTGTGCCCCTGGCCAATGGCATTACTCTGAACATTACCACCTGAACGGCCCAGCCTTCAAAGGCTTGGAGTCTGTCAGCACTATGCTTCTCATCAGGGGATGAATTGGAATTCTAAAGTCACTGGTATCCTTGCAAGTACTTGCCAAAGTAAGGGAGTTGAAGTGAGTTGTTTTTGTGTAGAAGAAGTGTCATTCTTTGAAACAGTTGTCCTGGTTATGAGAACCAGCAGTGTACGCCATGCTATTGTAAGGTGCAGTCCTAGAATGCAATGTGGAATGCAGCAAGCAGCAAGTAATAAATGTAGTTACCTCAAAGTGGTGTGGTTGGAGTTTGGGTCATAAATGTGGGAGAAGTGTGATTTGATGCATGAGGTATATTCCGTGTGCAGTTTTGTGTGTGATGGACATGGTTGTGGAGGCGTACCTTGTGTTTGTATTGAGGCGTAAATAGCGTTGAAGTGGTAAAATGTGGCAGGCGTAAATTTCAGCAGAGCCTTTCAGGAAATGTAGGCTGGCGAGAGCATTTGTGCGGTTGAAAAAGGAATGTCAGTAGTGGGATTTGAACCCACACCCCTAGAAAGGGACCAGAATTCACCAAGCCATTGCAAAGCAAGGAATCACACTCCTTGAGTCTGGTGCCTTAGACCACTCGGCCATCCTGACGACAGTTACTCAAGATTGCCAATGTGTGCTGCAAATTGTGTACACTAACTGAAGTGGAGCACACCGTTGTCTCTTGTGCTATGACAAAGCACAACCATCAATTGCTCGTGCTTGATTTAACAGGCAGTGCCATAATTCTCCTTTCCTGCTCCACAAAAAAACCTAAGACTCACAGCTCTTGTACGCCAACAGCCATTTTACCACCTTGCAGCACACATCATTTTCTCAGACAGATTTCTGCCTCCACCTTCACCAAACGCTAGCAACACAGTTGCCATTGGAACACAAGTCCTTCAAAAAACACATCAGAAGGGAATAATTCTTCAAAGCGGATATTTCATCCTCTCATCCACATGCCTTTCTTTTCATGACATTAAGGTGATGGACCTGCGACGGCTGAACACCAGACAATGAGCAGCAGCTCTAATATAGGAACTGAATGTAGGGAATTTGCACCCCTGTGCCCCTGGCCAATGGCATTACTCTGAATATTACCACCTGAACGGCCCAGCCTTCAAAGGCATCTAGTCTGTCAGTACTGTGCTTCCCATCATGGGATGACTTGGAATGTTAAAGTCACTGGTATCCTTGCAAGTATTTGCCAAAATAAGGGAGTTGAAGTGAGTTGTTTTTGTGTAGAAGAAGTGGCATTCTTTGAAACAGTTGTCCTGGTTATGAGAACCAGCAGTGTACGCCATGCCATTGAAAGGTGCAGTCTTAGAATGCAGTGTGGAATGCAGCAAGCAGCAAGGAATAAATGAACTTTCCTCATAGTGGTGTGTTTGCAGTTTGGGTCATGATTGTGGGAGAAGTGTGATTTGATGCATGAGGCATGTTACGTGTAAATTTTGTGTGTCATAGACATGTTCGTGGAGGCGTACCTTGTGTTTGTATTGAGGCTTAAATTGCGAAGATGTGGTAAAACGTGGCAGGCGTAAATTTCATCAGAGCCTGTCAGGAAATGTTGGCTGGCGAGAGCATTTGTGCGGTTGAAAAAGGAATGTCAGGAGTGGGATTTGGACCCATGCCCCTAGAAAGGGACCAGAATTCACCAAGCCATTGCAAGGCAAGGAATCACACTCCTTGAGTCTGGGGCCTTAGACCACTTGGCCATCCTGACAACAGTTGTTCAGGATTGCCAATGTGTGCTGCAAATTCTGTGCACTAACTGAACTGGAGCACACCGTTTTCCCTTGTGCAATGAGAAAGCACAACCATCAATTGCTCGAGCTTGATTTAACAGGCAGTGCCATAATTCTACTTTCCTGTTCCACAAACAACCCTCAGACTCACAGCTCTTATACAGCAACAGCCATTTTACCACCTTGCAGCAAACATCATTTTCTGAGACACATTTCTGCCTCCATCTTCACCAATTGCAAACAACACAGTTGCCATTGGAACACAAGTCCTTGAAAAAACACAGCAGATGGGAATAATCCTTCAAAGCGGACATTTCATCTTCTCATCCACATGCCTTTCTTTTCATGACATTAAGGTGATGGACCTGCGACGGCTGAACACCAGACAATGAGCAGCAGCTCTAATATGGGAATTGAACGAAGGGAATTTGCACCCCTGTGCCCCTGTCCAATGGCATTACTCTGAATATTACCACCTGAACGGCCCAGCTTTCATAGGCATCTAGTCTATCAGTACTGTGCTTCCCATCAGGGGATGAATTGGAATGTTAAAGTCACTGTTATCCTTGCAAGTATTTGCCAAAATAAAGGAGTTGAAGTGAGTTGTTTTTGTGTAGAAAAAGTGTCATTCTTTGAAACATTTGTCCTGGTTATGAGAACCAGCAGTGTACGCCATGCCATTGTAAGGTGCAGTCCTAGAATGCAATGTGGAATGCAGCAAGCAGCAAGTAATAAATGTAGTTACCTCAAAGTGGTGTGGTTGGAGTTTGGGTCATAAATGTGGGAGAAGTGTGATTTGATGCATGAGGTATATTACGTGTGCAGTTTTGTGTGTGATGGACATGGTTGTGGTGGCATACCTTGTGTTTGTATTGAGGCGTAAATAGCGTTGATGTGGTAAAATGTGGCAGGCGTAAATTTCAGCTGAGCCTTTCAGGAAATGTAGGCTGGCGAGAGCATTTCTGCGGTTGAAAAAGGAATGTCAGGAGTGGGATTTGAACCCACGCCCCTAGAAAGGGACCAGAATTCACCAAGCCATTGCAAAGCAAGGAATCACACTCCTTGAGTCTGGCGCCTTAGACCACTCGGCCATCCTGACAACAGTTACTCATGATTGCCAATGTGTGCTGCAAATTGTGTACACTAACTGAAGTGGAGCACACCGTTGTCTCTTGTGCTATGACAAAGCACAACCATCAATTGCTCGTGCTTGATTTAACAGGCAGTGCCATAATTCTCCTTTCCTGCTCCACAAATAAACCTAAGACTCACAGCTCCTGTACGCCAACAGCCATTTTACCACCTTGCAGCACACATCATTTTCTCAGACAGATTTCTGCCTCCACCTTCACCAAACGCTAGCAACACAGTTGCCATTGGAACACAAGTCCTTCAAAAAACACATCAGAAGGGAATAATCCATCAAAGCGGAAATTTCACCCTCTCATCCACATGCCTTTCTTTTCATGACATTAAGGTGATGGACCTGCGATGGCTGAACACCAGACAATGAGCAGCAGCTCTAATATTGGAATTGAATATAAGGAATTTGCAGCCCCTGTGCCCCTAGCCAATGGCATTACTCTGAATATTACCACCTGAACGGCCCAGCCTTCAAAGGCATCTAGTCTGTCAGTACTGTGCTTCCCATCATGGGATGACTTGGAATGTTAAAGTCACTGGTATCCTTGCAAGTATTTGCCAAAATAAGGGAGTTGAAGTGAGTTGTTTTTGTGTAGAAGAAGTGGCATTCTTTGAAACAGTTGGCCTGTTTATGAGAACCAGCAGTGTACGCCATGCCATTGAAAGGTGCAGTCTTAGAATGCAGTGTGGAATGCAGCAAGCAGCAAGGAATAAATGAAGTTTCCTCATAGTGGTGTGTTTGCAGTTTGGGTCATGATTGTAGGAGAAGTGTGATTTGATGCGTGAGGTATATTACGTGTGCAGTTTTGTGTGTGATGGACATGGTTGTGGAGGCGTACGTTGTGTTTGTATTGAGGCGTAAATAGCGTTGATGTTGTAAAACATGGCAGGCGTAAATTTCAGCAGAGCCTGTCAGGAAATGTAGTCTGGCGAGAGAATTTGTGCAGATGAAAATGGACTGTTAGGAGTGGGATTTGAACCCACACCACTAGAAAGGGACCAGAATTCATCAAGCCATTGCAAGGCTAGGAATCACACTCCTTGAGTCTTGTGCCTTAGACCACTCGGCCATCCTGACAACAGTTGCTCAAGGCTGCCAATGTGTGCTGTAAATTCTGTACACTAACTGAACTGGAGCACACCATTGTCCCTTGTGCAATGAGAAAGCACAACCATCAATTGCTCGAGCTTGATTTAACAGGCAGTGCCATAATTCTCCTTTCCTGTTCCACAAACAACCCTCAGACTCACAGCTCTTATACAGCAACAGCCATTTTACCACCTTGCAGCAAACATCATTTTCTCAGACACATTTCTGCATCCATCTTCACCAATTGCAAGCAACACAGTTGCCATTGGAACACAAGTCCTTCCAAAAACACATCAGAAGGGAATAATCCATCAAAGCGGAAATTTCACCCTCTGAGCAGCAGCTCTAATATTGGAATTGAATATAAGGAATTTGCAGCCCCTGTGCCCCTGGCCAATGGCATTACTCTGAATATTACCACCTGAAAGTCCCAGCCTTCAAAGGCATCTAGTCTGTCAGTACTGTGCTTCCCATCAGGGGATGACTTGGAATGTTAAAGTCACTGGTATCCTTGCAAGTATTTGCCAAAATAAGGGAGTTGAAGTGAGTTGTTTTTGCGTAGAAGAAGTGGCATTCTTTGAACCAGTTGGCCTGGTTATGAGAACCAGCAGTGTACGCCATGCCATTGAAAGGTGCAGTCCTAGAATGCAAGGTGGAATGCAGCAAGCAGCAAGGAATAAATGAAGTTTCCTCAAAGTGGTGTGTTTGCAGTTTGGGTCATGATTGTGGGAGAAGTGTGATTTGATGCATGAGGCATGTTACGTGTAAATTTTGTGTGTCATAGACATGTTCGTGGAGGCGTACCTTGTGTTTGTATTGAGGATTAAATTGCGAAGATGTGGTAAAACGTGGCAGGCGTAAATTTCATCAGAGCCTGTCAGGAAATGTTGGCTGGCGAGAGCATTTGTGCGGTTGAAAATGGAATGTCAGGAGTGGGATTTGGACCCATGCCCCTAGAAAGGGACCAGAATTCACCAAGCCATTGCAAGGCAAGGGATCACACTCCTTGAGTCTGGGGCCTTAGACCACTTGGCCATCCTGACAACAGTTGCTCAGGATTGCCAATGTGTGCTGCAAATTCTGTGCACTAACTGAACTGGAGGACACCGTTGTCTCTTGTGCAATGACAAAGCACAACCATCAATTGCTCGTGCTTGATTTAACAGGCAGTGCCATAATTCTCCTTTCCTGCTCCACAAACAACCCTAAGACTCACAGCTGTTATGCACCAACAGCCATTTTACCACCTTGCAGCAAACATCATTTTCTCAGACACATTTCTGCCTCCACCTTCACCAAACGCAAACAACACTGTTGCCATTGGAACACAAGTCCTTCAAAAAACACAGCAGATGGGCATAATCCTTCAAAGCGTACATTTCATCTTCTCATCCACATGCCTTTCTTTTCATGACATTAAGGTGATGGACCTGCGACGGCTGAACACCAGACAATGAGCAGCAGCTCTAATATGGGAATTGAACAAAGGGAATTTGCACCCCTGTGCCCCTGTCCAATGGCATTACTCTGAATATTACCAACTGAACGGCCCAGCTTTCAAAGGCATCTAGTCTATCAGTACTGTGCTTCCCATCAGGGGATGAATTGGAATGTTAAAGTCACTGGTATCCTTGCAAGTACTTGCCAAAGTAAGGGAGTTGAAGTGAGTTGTTTTTGTCTAGAAGAAGTGGCATTCTTTGAAACAGTTGTCCTGGTTATGAGAACCAGCAGTGTACGCCATGCCATTGTAAGGTGCAGTCCTAGAATGCAATGTGGAATGCAGCAAGCAGCAAGTAATAAATGTAGTTACCTCAAAGTGGTGTGGTTGGAGTTTGGGTCATAAATGTGGGAGAAGTGTGATTTGATGCATGAGGTATATTCCGTGTGCAGTTTTGTGTGTGATGGACATGGTTGTGGAGGCGTACCTTGTGTTTGTATTGAGGCGTAAATAGCGTAGAAGTGGTAAAACGTGGCAGGCGTAAATTTCATCAGAGCCTGTCAGGAAATGTAGGCTGGCGAGAGCATTTGTGCGGTTGAAAAAGGAATGTCAGGAGTGGGATTTGAACCCACGCCCCTAGAAAGGGACCAGAATTCACCATGCCATTGCAAGGCAAGGAATCACACTCCTTGAGTCTGGCACCTTAGACCACTCAGCCATCCTGACAACAGTTGCTCATGATTGCCAATGTGTGCTGCAAATTCTGTACACTAACTGAAGTGGAGCACACCTTTGTCTCTTGTGCAATGACAAAGCACAACCATCAATTGCTCGTGCTTGATTTAACAGGCAGTGCCATAATTCTCCTTTCCTGCTCCACAAACAACCCTAAGACACACAGCTCTTATACACCAACAGCCATTTTACCACCTTGCAGCAAACATCATTTTCTCAGACACATTTCTGCCTCCACCTTCACCAAACGCAAACAACACAGTTGCCATTGGAACACAAATCCTTCAAAAAACACATCAGAGGGGAATAATTCTTCAAAGCGGACATTTCACCCTCTCATCCACATGCCTTTCTTTTCATGACATTAAGGTGAGGGACGTGCGACGGCTGAACACCAGACAATGAGCAGCAGCTCTAATATTGGAATTGAATGTAGGGAATATGCAGCCCCTGTGCCCCTGTTCAATGGCATTACTCTGAATATTACCACCTGAATGGCCCAGCCATCAAAGGCATCTAGTCTGTCAGTACTGTGCTTCCCATCAGGGGATGAATTGGAATGTTAAAGTCACTGGTATCCTTGTAAGTATTTATCAAAATAAGGGAGTTGAAGTGAGTTGTTTTTGTGTAGAAGAAGTGGCATTCTTTGAAACAGTTGGCCTGGTTATGAGAACCAGCAGTGTACGCCATGCCATTGAAAGGTGCAGTCCTAGAATGCAATGTGGAATGCAGCATGCAGCAAGGGATAAATGTAGTTTCCTCAAAGTGGTGTGTTTGGAGTTTGGGTCATGATTGTGGGAGAAGTGTGATTTGATGCATGAGGTATATTACGTGTGCAGTTTTGTGTGTGATGGTCATGGTTGTGGAGGCGTACGTTGTGTTTGTATTGAGGCGTCAATAGCGTTGAAGTGGTAAAATGTGGCAGGCGTAAATTTCAGCAGAGCCTGTCAGGAAATGTAGGCTGGCGAGAGAATTTGTGCAGATGAAAATGGAATGTTAGGAGTGGGATTTGAACCCACAGCACTAGAAAGAGACCAGAATTCATCAAGCCATTGCAAGGCTAGGAATCACACTCCTTGAGTCTTGTGCCTTAGACCATTCGGCCATCCTGACAACAGTTGTGCAAGGCTGCCAATGTGTGCTGTAAATTCTGTACACTAACTGAACTGGAGCACACCGTTGTCCCTTGTGCAATGAGAAAGCACAACCATCAATTGCTCGAGCTTGATATAACAGGCAGTGCCATAATTCTACTTTCCTGTTTCACAAACAACCCTCAGACTCACAGCTCTTATACAGCAACAGCCATTTTACCACCTTGCAGCAAACATCATTTTCTGAGACACATTTCTGCCTCCATCTTCACCAAATGCAAGCAACACAGTTGCCATTGGAACACAAGTCCTTCAAAAAACACATCAGAAGGGAATAATCCATCAAAGCGGAAATTTCACCCTCTCATCCACATGCCTTTCTTTTCATGACATTAAGGTGATGGACCTGCGATGGCTGAACACCAGACAATGAGCAGCAGCTCTAATATTGGAATTGAATGTAAGGAATTTGCAGCCCCTGTGCCCCTGGCCAATGGCATTACTCTGAATATTACCAACTGAACGGCCCAGCTTTCAAAGGCATCTAGTCTATCAGTACTGTGCTTCCCATCAGGGGATGAATTGGAATGTTAAAGTCACTGGTATCCTTGCAAGTATTTGCCAAAATAAAGGAGTTGAAGTGAGTTGTTTTTGTGTAGAAAAAGTGTCATTCTTTGAAACAGTTGTCCTGGATATGAGAACCAGCAGTGTACGCCATGCCATTGAAAGGTGCAGTCTTAGAATGCAATGTGGAATGCAGCAAGCAGCAAGGAATAAATGTAGTTTCCTCACATTGGTGTGTTTGCAGTTTGGGTCATGTTTGTGGGAAAAGTGTGATTTGATGCGTAAGGCATGTTACGTGTAAATTTTGTGTGTCATAGACATGTTCGTGGAGGCGTACCTTGTGTTTGTATTGAGGCGTAAATTGCGAAGATGTGGTAAAACGTGGCAGGCGTAAATTTCATCAGAGCCTGTCAGGAAATGTTGGCTGGCGAGAGCATTTGTGCGGTTGAAAATGGAATGTCAGGAGTGGGATTTGGACCCATGCCCCTAGAAAGGGACCAGAATTCACCAAGCCATTGCAAGGCAAGGAATCACACTCCTTGAGTCTGGGGCCTTAGACCACTTGGCCATCCTGACAACAGTTGCTCAGGATTGCCAATGTGTGCTGCAAATTCTGTGCACTAACTGAACTGGAGGACACCGTTGTCTCTTGTGCAATGACAAAGCACAACCATCAATTGCTCGTGCTTGATTTAACAGGCAGTGCCATAATTCTCCTTTCCTGCTCCACAAACAACCCTAAGACTCACAGCTGTTATGCACCAACAGACATTTTACCACCTTGCAGCAAACATCATTTTCTCAGACACATTTCTGCCTCCACCTTCACCAAACGCAAACAACACAGTTGCCATTGGAACACAAGTCCTTCAAAAAACTCAGCAGAAGGGAATAATCCTTCAAAGCGGACATTTCATCTTCTCATTCACATGCCTTTCTTTTCATGACATTAAGGTGATGGACCTGCGACGGCTGAACACCAGACAATGAGCAGCAGCTCTAATATGGGAATTGAACAAAGGGAATTTGCACCCCTGTGCCCCTGGCCAATGGCATTACTCTGAACATTACCACCTGAACGTCCCAGTCTTCAAAGGCATCTAGTCTGTCAGTACTGTGCTTCCCATCAGGGGATGACTTGGAATGTTAAAGTCACTGGTATCCTTGCAAGTATTTGCCAAAATAAGGGAGTTGAAGTGAGTTGTTTTTGCGTAGAAGAAGTGGCATTCTTTGAACCAGTTGTCCTGGTTATGAGAACCAGCAGTGTACGCCATGCCATTGAAAGGTGTAGTCTTAGAATGCAATGTGGAATGCAGCAAGCAGCAAGGAATAAATGTAGTTACCTCAAAGTGGTGTGGTTGGAGTTTGGGTCATGATTGTGGGAGAAGTGAGATTTGATGCATGAGGTATATTACGTGTGCAGTTTTGTGTGTGATGGACATGGTTGTGGAGGCGTACCTTGTGTTTGTATTGAGGCGTAAATAGCGTTAATGTGGTAAAATGTGGCAGGCGTAAATTTCAGCAGAGCCTGTCAGGAAATGTAGGCTGGTGAGAGAATTTGTGCGGATGAAAAAGGAATGTTAGGAGTGGGTTTTGAACCCACACTCCGAGAAAGGGACCAGAATTCACTAAGCCATTGCAAGGCAAGGAATCACACTCCTTGAGTCGGGCGCCTTCGACCACTCGGCCATCCTGACAACAGTGGCTGTGGATTGTCAATGTGTGCTGCAAATTCTGTACACTTACTGAAGTGGAGCACACCGTTGTTTCTTGTGCAATGACAAAGCACAACCATCAATTGCTCGTGCTTGATTTAACAGGCAGTGCCATAATTCTCCTTTCCTGCTCCAAATCAACCCTAAGACTCACAGCTGTTATGCACCAACAGCCATTTTACCACCTTGCAGCAAACATCATTTTCTCAGACACATTTCTGCCTCCACCTTCACCAAACGCAAACAACACAGTTGCCATTGGAACACAAGTCCTTCAAAAAACTCAGCAGAAGGGAATAATCCTTCAAAGCGGACATTTCATCTTCTCATTCACATGCCTTTCTTTTCATGACATTAAGGTGATGGACCTGCGACGGCTGAACACCAGACAATGAGCAGCAGCTCTAATATGGGAATTGAACGAAGGGAATTTGCACCCCTGTGCCCCTGGCCAATGGCATTACTCTGAATATTACCACCTGAACGGCCCAGCTTTCAAAGGCATCTAGTCTATCAGTACTGTGCTTCCCATCAGGGGATGAATTGGAATGTTAATGTCACTGGTATCCTTGCAAGTATATGCCAAAATAAAGGAGTTGTAGTGAGTTGTTTTTGTGTAGTAGAAGTGTCATTCTTTGAAACAGTTGTCCTGGTTATGAGAACCAGCAGTGTACGCCATGCCATTGAAAGGTGCAGTCCTAGAATGAAATGTGGAATGCCGCAAGCAGCAAGGAATAAATGTAGTTACCTCAAAGTGGAGTGGTTGGAGTTTGGGGCATAAATGTGGGAGAAGTGTGATTTGATGCATGAGGTATATTTCGTGTGCAGTTTTGTGTGTGATGGACATGGTTGTGGAGGCGTACCTTGTGTTTGTATTGAGGCGTAAATAGCGTTGATGTGGTAAAATGTGGCAGGCGTAAATTTCAGCAGAGCCTGTCAGGAAATGTAGGCTGGTGAGAGAATTTGTGCGGATGAAAAAGGAATGTCGGTAGTGGGATTTGAACCCACACCCCTAGAAAGGGATCAGAATTCACCAAGCCATTGCAAGGCAAGGAATCACACTCCTTGAGTCCGGCACCTTAGACCACTCGGCCATCCTGACAACAGTGGCTGTGGATTGTCGATGTGTGCTGCAAATTCTGTACACTAACTGAAGTGGAGCACACCGTTGTCTCTTGTGCAATGACAAAGCACAACCATCAATTGCTCGTGCTTGATTTAACAGGCAGTGCCATAATTCTCCTTTCCTGCTCCACAAACAACCCTAAGACCCACAGCTCTTATACACCAACAGCCATTTTACCACCATGCAGCAAACATCATTTTCTCAGACACATTTCTGCCTCCACCTTCACCAAATGCAAACAACATATTGCCATTGGAACACAAGTCCTTCAAAAAACACGTCAGAAGGGAATAATTCTTCAAAGCGGACATTTCACCCTCTCATCCACATGCCTTTCTTTTCATGACATTAAGGTGATGGACCTGCGACGGCTGAACACCAGACAATGAGCAGCAGCTCTAATATTGGAATTGAATGTAGAGAATTTGCAGCCCCTGTCCCCCTGTTCAATGGCATTACTCTGAATATTACCACCTGAATGGCCCAGCCATCAAAGGCATCTAGTCTGTCAGTACTGTGCTTCCCATCAGTTGATGAATTGGAATGTTAAAGTCACTGGTATCCTTGTAAGTATTTGCCAAAATAAGGGAGTTGAAGTGAGTTGATTTTGTGTAGAAGAAGTGGCATTCTTTGAAACAGTTGCCCTGGTTATGAGAACCAGCAGTGTATGCCATGCCATTGAAAGGTGCAGTCTTAGAATGCAATGTGGAATGCAGCAAGCAGCAAGGAATAAATGTAGTTTCCTCAGAGTGGTGTGTTTGCAGTTTGGGTCATGTTTGTGGGAAAAGTGTGATTTGATGCGTAAGGCATATTACGAGTAAATTTTGTGTGTCATAGACATGTTTGTGGAGGCGTACCTTGTGTTTGTATTGAGGCTGAAATTGCGTAGAAGTGGTAAAACGTGGCAGGCGTAAATTTCATCAGAGCCTGTCAGGAAATGTAGGCTGGCGAGAGCATTTGTGCGGTTGAAAAAGGAATGTCAGGAGTGGGATTTGAACCCACGCCCCTAGAAAGGGACCAGAATTCACCAAGCCATTGCAAGGCAAGGAATCACACTCCTTGAGTCTGGCGCCTTAGACCACTCGGCCATCCTGACAACAGTTGCTCAGGATTGCCAATGTGTGCTGCAAATTCTGTGCACTAACTGAACTGGAGGACACCGTTGTCTCTTGTGCAATGACAAAGCACAACCATCAATTGCTCGTGCTTGAATTAACGTGCAGTGCCATAATGCTCCTTTCCTACTCCACAAACAACCCTCAGACTCACAGCTGTTATGCACCAACAGCCATTTTACCACCTTGCAGCAAACATCATTTTCTCAGACACATTTCTGCCTCCACCTTCACCAAACGCAAACAACACAGTTGCCATTGGAACACAAATCCTTCAAAAAACACATCAGAGGGGAATAATTCTTCAAAGCGGACATTTCACCCTCTCATCCACATGCCTTTCTTTTCATGACATTAAGGTGAGGGACGTGCGACGGCTGAACACCAGACAATGAGCAGCAGCTCTAATATTGGAATTGAATGTAGGGAATATGCAGCCCCTGTGCCCCTGTTCAATGGCATTACTCTGAATATTACCACCTGAATGGCCCAGCCATCAAAGGCATCTAGTCTGTCAGTACTGTGCTTCCCATCAGGGGATGAATTGGAATGTTAAAGTCACTGGTATCCTTGTAAGTATTTATCAAAATAAGGGAGTTGAAGTGAGTTGTTTTTGTGTAGAAGAAGTGGCATTCTTTGAAACAGTTGGCCTGGTTATGAGAACCAGCAGTGTACGCCATGCCATTGAAAGGTGCAGTCCTAGAATGCAATGTGGAATGCAGCATGCAGCAAGGGATAAATGTAGTTTCCTCAAAGTGGTGTGTTTGGAGTTTGGGTCATGATTGTGGGAGAAGTGTGATTTGATGCATGAGGTATATTACGTGTGCAGTTTTGTGTGTGATGGTCATGGTTGTGGAGGCGTACGTTGTGTTTGTATTGAGGCGTCAATAGCGTTGAAGTGGTAAAATGTGGCAGGCGTAAATTTCAGCAGAGCCTGTCAGGAAATGTAGGCTGGTGAGAGAATTTGTGCAGATGAAAATTGAATGTTAGGAGTGGGATTTGAACCCACAGCACTAGAAAGAGACCAGAATTCATCAAGCCATTGCAAGGCTAGGAATCACACTCCTTGAGTCTTGTGCCTTAGACCATTCGGCCATCCTGACAACAGTTGTGCAAGGCTGCCAATGTGTGCTGTAAATTCTGTACACTAACTGAACTGGAGCACACCGTTGTCCCTTGTGCAATGAGAAAGCACAACCATCAATTGCTCGAGCTTGATATAACAGGCAGTGCCATAATTCTACTTTCCTGTTTCACAAACAACCCTCAGACTCACAGCTCTTATACAGCAACAGCCATTTTACCACCTTGCAGCAAACATCATTTTCTGAGACACATTTCTGCCTCCATCTTCACCAAATGCAAGCAACACAGTTGCCATTGGAACACAAGTCCTTCAAAAAACACATCAGAAGGGAATAATCCATCAAAGCGGAAATTTCACCCTCTCATCCACATGCCTTTCTTTTCATGACATTAAGGTGATGGACCTGCGATGGCTGAACACCAGACAATGAGCAGCAGCTCTAATATTGGAATTGAATGTAAGGAATTTGCAGCCCCTGTGCCCCTGGCCAATGGCATTACTCTGAATATTACCAACTGAACGGCCCAGCTTTCAAAGGCATCTAGTCTATCAGTACTGTGCTTCCCATCAGGGGATGAATTGGAATGTTAAAGTCACTGGTATCCTTGCAAGTATTTGCCAAAATAAAGGAGTTGAAGTGAGTTGTTTTTGTGTAGAAAAAGTGTCATTCTTTGAAACAGTTGTCCTGGATATGAGAACCAGCAGTGTACGCCATGCCATTGAAAGGTGCAGTCTTAGAATGCAATGTGGAATGCAGCAAGCAGCAAGGAATAAATGTAGTTTCCTCACATTGGTGTGTTTGCAGTTTGGGTCATGTTTGTGGGAAAAGTGTGATTTGATGCGTAAGGCATGTTACGTGTAAATTTTGTGTGTCATAGACATGTTCGTGGAGGCGTACCTTGTGTTTGTATTGAGGCTTAAATTGCGAAGATGTGGTAAAACGTGGCAGGCGTAAATTTCATCAGAGTCTTTCAGGAAATGTTGGCTGGCGAGAGCATTTGTGCGGTTGAAAAAGGAATGTCAGGAGTGGGATTTGAACCCACGCCCCTAGAAAGGAACCAGAATTCACCAAGCCATTGCAAGGCAAGGAATCACACTCCTTGAATCTGGGGCCTTAGACCACTTGGCCATCCTGACAACAGTTGCTCAGGATTGCCAATGTGTGCTGCAAATTCTGTGCACTAACTGAACTGGAGGACACCGTTGTCTCTTGTGCAATGACAAAGCACAACCATCAATTGCTCGTGCTTGATTTAACAGGCAGTGCCATAATTCTCCTTTCCTGCTCCACAAACAACCCTAAGACTCACAGCTCTTATACACCAACAGCCATTTTACCACCTTGCAGCAAACATCATTTTCTCAGACACATTTCTGCCTCCACCTTCACCAAACGCAAACAACATAGTTGCCATTGGAACACAAGTCCTTCAAAAAACACATCAGAAGGGAATAATTCTTCAAAGCGGACATTTCACCCTCTCATCCACATGCCTTTCTTTTCATGACATTAAGGTGATGGACCTGCGACGGCTGAACACCAGACAATGAGCAGCAGCTCTAATATTGGAATTGAATGTAGGGAATTTGCAGCCCCTGTGCCCCTGTTCAATGGCATTACTCTGAATATTACCACCTGAATGGCCCAGCCATCAAAGGCATCTAGTCTGTCAGTACTGTGCTTCCCATCAGGGGATGACTTGGAATGTTAAAGTCACTGGTATCCTTGCAAGTATTTGCCAAAATAAGGGAGTTGAAGTGAGTTGTTTTTGTGTAGATGAAGTGGCATTCTTTGAAACAGTTGGGCTGGTTATGAGAACCAGCAGTGTACGCCATGCCATTGAAAGGTGCAATCCTAGAATGCAATGTGGAATGCAGCAAGCTGCAAGGAATAAATGTAGTTTCCTCAAAGTGGTGTGTTTGGAGTTTGGGTCATGAATGTGGGAGAAGTGAGATTTGATGCATGAGGTATATTACGTGTGCAGTTTTGTGTGTGATGGACATGGTTGTGGAGGCGTACCTTGTGTTTCTATTGAGGCGTAAATTGCGAAGATGTGGTAAAACGTGGCAGGCGTAAATTTCATCAGAGCCTGTCAGGAAATGTTGGCTGGCGAGAGCATTTGTGCGGTTGAAAATGGAATGTCAGGAGTGGGATTTGGACCCATGCCCCTAGAAAGGGACCAGAATTCACCAAGCCATTGCAAGGCAAGGAATCACACTCCTTGAGTCTGGGGCCTTAGACCACTTGGCCATCCTGACAACAGTTGCTCAGGATTGCCAATGTGTGCTGCAAATTCTGTGCACTAACTGAACTGGAGGACACCGTTGTCTCTTGTGCAATGACAAAGCACAACCATCAATTGCTCGTGCTTGATTTAACAGGCAGTGCCATAATTCTCCTTTCCTGCTCCACAAACAACCCTAAGACTCACAGCTGTTATGCACCAACAGACATTTTACCACCTTGCAGCAAACATCATTTTCTCAGACACATTTCTGCCTCCACCTTCACCAAACGCAAACAACACAGTTGCCATTGGAACACAAGTCCTTCAAAAAACTCAGCAGAAGGGAATAATCCTTCAAAGCGGACATTTCATCTTCTCATTCACATGCCTTTCTTTTCATGACATTAAGGTGATGGACCTGCGACGGCTGAACACCAGACAATGAGCAGCAGCTCTAATATGGGAATTGAACAAAGGGAATTTGCACCCCTGTGCCCCTGGCCAATGGCATTACTCTGAACATTACCACCTGAAAGTCCCAGTCTTCAAAGGCATCTAGTCTGTCAGTACTGTGCTTCCCATCAGGGGATGACTTGGAATGTTAAAGTCACTGGTATCCTTGCAAGTATTTGCCAAAATAAGGGAGTTGAAGTGAGTTGTTTTTGCGTAGAAGAAGTGGCATTCTTTGAACCAGTTGTCCTGGTTATGAGAACCAGCAGTGTACGCCATGCCATTGAAAGGTGTAGTCTTAGAATGCAATGTGGAATGCAGCAAGCAGCAAGGAATAAATGTAGTTACCTCAAAGTGGTGTGGTTGGAGTTTGGGTCATGATTGTGGGAGAAGTGTGATTTGATGCATGAGGCATGTTACGTGTAAATTTTGTGTGTCATAGACATGTTCGTGGAGGCGTACCTTGTGTTTGTATTGAGGATTAAATTGCGAAGATGTGGTAAAACGTGGCAGGCGTAAATTTCATCAGAGCCTGTCAGGAAATGTTGGCTGGCGAGAGCATTTGTGCGGTTGAAAAAGGAATGTCAGGAGTGGGATTTGGACCCATGCCCCTAGAAAGGGACCAGAATTCACCAAGCCATTGCAAGGCAAGGGATAACACTCCTTGAGTCTGGGGCCTTAGACCACTTGGCCATCCTGACAACAGTTGCTCAGGATTGCCAATGTGTGCTACAAATTCTGTGCACTAACTGAACTGGAGGACACCGTTGTCTCTTGTGCAATGACAAAGCACAACCATCAATTGCTCGTGCTTGATTTAACAGGCAGTGCCATAATTCTCCTTTCCTGCTCCACAAACAACCCTAAGACTCACAGCTGTTATGCACCAACAGCCATTTTACCACCTTGCAGCAAACATCATTTTCTCAGACACATTTCTGCCTCCACCTTCACCAAACGCAAACAACACTGTTGCCATTGGAACACAAGTCCTTCAAAAAACACAGCAGATGGGCATAATCCTTCAAAGCGTACATTTCATCTTCTCATCCACATGCCTTTCTTTTCATGACATTAAGGTGATGGACCTGCGACGGCTGAACACCAGACAATGAGCAGCAGCTCTAATATGGGAATTGAACGAAGGGAATTTGCACCCCTGTGCCCCTGTCCAATGGCATTACTCTGAATATTACCAACTGAACGGCCCAGCTTTCAAAGGCATCTAGTCTATCAGTACTGTGCTTCCCATCAGGGGATGAATTGGAATGTTAAAGTCACTGGTATCCTTGCAAGTACTTGCCAAAGTAAGGGAGTTGAAGTGAGTTGTTTTTGTCTAGAAGAAGTGGCATTCTTTGAAACAGTTGTCCTGGTTATGAGAACCAGCAGTGTACGCCATGCCATTGTAAGGTGCAGTCCTAGAATGCAATGTGGAATGCAGCAAGCAGCAAGTAATAAATGTAGTTACCTCAAAGTGGTGTGGTTGGAGTTTGGGTCATAAATGTGGGAGAAGTGTGATTTGATGCATGAGGTATATTCCGTGTGCAGTTTTGTGTGTGATGGACATGGTTGTGGAGGCGTACCTTGTGTTTGTATTGAGGCGTAAATAGCGTAGAAGTGGTAAAACGTGGCAGGCGTAAATTTCATCAGAGCCTGTCAGGAAATGTAGGCTGGCGAGAGCATTTGTGCGGTTGAAAAAGGAATGTCAGGAGTGGGATTTGAACCCACACCCCTAGAAAGGGACCAGAATTCACCATGCCATTGCAAGGCAAGGAATCACACTCCTTGAGTCTGGCACCTTAGACCACTCAGCCATCCTGACAACAGTTGCTCATGATTGCCAATGTGTGCTGCAAATTCTGTACACTAACTGAAGTGGAGCACACCTTTGTCTCTTGTGCAATGACAAAGCACAACCATCAATTGCTCGTGCTTGATTTAACAGGCAGTGCCATAATTCTCCTTTCCTGCTCCACAAACAACCCTAAGACACACAGCTCTTATACACCAACAGCCATTTTACCACCTTGCAGCAAACATCATTTTCTCAGACACATTTCTGCCTCCACCTTCACCAAACGCAAACAACACAGTTGCCATTGGAACACAAATCCTTCAAAAAACACATCAGAGGGGAATAATTCTTCAAAGCGGACATTTCACCCTCTCATCCACATGCCTTTCTTTTCATGACATTAAGGTGAGGGACGTGCGACGGCTGAACACCAGACAATGAGCAGCAGCTCTAATATTGGAATTGAATGTAGGGAATATGCAGCCCCTGTGCCCCTGTTCAATGGCATTACTCTGAATATTACCACCTGAATGGCCCAGCCATCAAAGGCATCTAGTCTGTCAGTACTGTGCTTCCCATCAGGGGATGAATTGGAATGTTAAAGTCACTGGTATCCTTGTAAGTATTTATCAAAATAAGGGAGTTGAAGTGAGTTGTTTTTGTGTAGAAGAAGTGGCATTCTTTGAAACAGTTGGCCTGGTTATGAGAACCAGCAGTGTACGCCATGCCATTGAAAGGTGCAGTCCTAGAATGCAATGTGGAATGCAGCATGCAGCAAGGGATAAATGTAGTTTCCTCAAAGTGGTGTGTTTGGAGTTTGGGTCATGATTGTGGGAGAAGTGTGATTTGATGCATGAGGTATATTACGTGTGCAGTTTTGTGTGTGATGGTCATGGTTGTGGAGGCGTACGTTGTGTTTGTATTGAGGCGTCAATAGCGTTGAAGTGGTAAAATGTGGCAGGCGTAAATTTCAGCAGAGCCTGTCAGGAAATGTAGGCTGGCGAGAGAATTTGTGCAGATGAAAATGGAATGTTAGGAGTGGGATTTGAACCCACAGCACTAGAAAGAGACCAGAATTCATCAAGCCATTGCAAGGCTAGGAATCACACTCCTTGAGTCTTGTGCCTTAGACCATTCGGCCATCCTGACAACAGTTGTGCAAGGCTGCCAATGTGTGCTGTAAATTCTGTACACTAACTGAACTGGAGCACACCGTTGTCCCTTGTGCAATGAGAAAGCACAACCATCAATTGCTCGAGCTTGATATAACAGGCAGTGCCATAATTCTACTTTCCTGTTTCACAAACAACCCTCAGACTCACAGCTCTTATACAGCAACAGCCATTTTACCACCTTGCAGCAAACATCATTTTCTGAGACACATTTCTGCCTCCATCTTCACCAAATGCAAGCAACACAGTTGCCATTGGAACACAAGTCCTTCAAAAAACACATCAGAAGGGAATAATCCATCAAAGCGGAAATTTCACCCTCTCATCCACATGCCTTTCTTTTCATGACATTAAGGTGATGGACCTGCGATGGCTGAACACCAGACAATGAGCAGCAGCTCTAATATTGGAATTGAATGTAAGGAATTTGCAGCCCCTGTGCCCCTGGCCAATGGCATTACTCTGAATATTACCAACTGAACGGCCCAGCTTTCAAAGGCATCTAGTCTATCAGTACTGTGCTTCCCATCAGGGGATGAATTGGAATGTTAAAGTCACTGGTATCCTTGCAAGTATTTGCCAAAATAAAGGAGTTGAAGTGAGTTGTTTTTGTGTAGAAAAAGTGTCATTCTTTGAAACAGTTGTCCTGGATATGAGAACCAGCAGTGTACGCCATGCCATTGAAAGGTGCAGTCTTAGAATGCAATGTGGAATGCAGCAAGCAGCAAGGAATAAATGTAGTTTCCTCACATTGGTGTGTTTGCAGTTTGGGTCATGTTTGTGGGAAAAGTGTGATTTGATGCGTAAGGCATGTTACGTGTAAATTTTGTGTGTCATAGACATGTTCGTGGAGGCGTACCTTGTGTTTGTATTGAGGCTTAAATTGCGAAGATGTGGTAAAACGTGGCAGGCGTAAATTTCATCAGAGTCTTTCAGGAAATGTTGGCTGGCGAGAGCATTTGTGCGGTTGAAAAAGGAATGTCAGGAGTGGGATTTGAACCCACGCCCCTAGAAAGGAACCAGAATTCACCAAGCCATTGCAAGGCAAGGAATCACACTCCTTGAATCTGGGGCCTTAGACCACTTGGCCATCCTGACAACAGTTGCTCAGGATTGCCAATGTGTGCTGCAAATTCTGTGCACTAACTGAACTGGAGGACACCGTTGTCTCTTGTGCAATGACAAAGCACAACCATCAATTGCTCGTGCTTGATTTAACAGGCAGTGCCATAATTCTCCTTTCCTGCTCCACAAACAACCCTAAGACTCACAGCTCTTATACACCAACAGCCATTTTACCACCTTGCAGCAAACATCATTTTCTCAGACACATTTCTGCCTCCACCTTCACCAAACGCAAACAACACAGTTGCCATTGGAACACAAGTCCTTCAAAAAACACATCAGAAGGGAATAATTCTTCAAAGCGGACATTTCACCCTCTCATCCACATGCCTTTCTTTTCATGACATTAAGGTGATGGACCTGCGACGGCTGAACACCAGACAATGAGCAGCAGCTCTAATATTGGAATTGAATGTAGGGAATTTGCAGCCCCTGTGCCCCTGTTCAATGGCATTACTCTGAATATTACCACCTGAATGGCCCAGCCATCAAAGGCATCTAGTCTGTCAGTACTGTGCTTCCCATCAGGGGATGACTTGGAATGTTAAAGTCACTGGTATCCTTGCAAGTATTTGCCAAAATAAGGGAGTTGAAGTGAGTTGTTTTTGTGTAGATGAAGTGGCATTCTTTGAAACAGTTGGGCTGGTTATGAGAACCAGCAGTGTACGCCATGCCATTGAAAGGTGCAATCCTAGAATGCAATGTGGAATGCAGCAAGCTGCAAGGAATAAATGTAGTTTCCTCAAAGTGGTGTGTTTGGAGTTTGGGTCATGAATGTGGGAGAAGTGAGATTTGATGCATGAGGTATATTACGTGTGCAGTTTTGTGTGTGATGGACATGGTTGTGGAGGCGTACCTTGTGTTTCTATTGAGGCGTAAATTGCGAAGATGTGGTAAAACGTGGCAGGCGTAAATTTCATCAGAGCCTGTCAGGAAATGTTGGCTGGCGAGAGCATTTGTGCGGTTGAAAATGGAATGTCAGGAGTGGGATTTGGACCCATGCCCCTAGAAAGGGACCAGAATTCACCAAGCCATTGCAAGGCAAGGAATCACACTCCTTGAGTCTGGGGCCTTAGACCACTTGGCCATCCTGACAACAGTTGCTCAGGATTGCCAATGTGTGCTGCAAATTCTGTGCACTAACTGAACTGGAGGACACCGTTGTCTCTTGTGCAATGACAAAGCACAACCATCAATTGCTCGTGCTTGATTTAACAGGCAGTGCCATAATTCTCCTTTCCTGCTCCACAAACAACCCTAAGACTCACAGCTGTTATGCACCAACAGACATTTTACCACCTTGCAGCAAACATCATTTTCTCAGACACATTTCTGCCTCCACCTTCACCAAACGCAAACAACACAGTTGCCATTGGAACACAAGTCCTTCAAAAAACTCAGCAGAAGGGAATAATCCTTCAAAGCGGACATTTCATCTTCTCATTCACATGCCTTTCTTTTCATGACATTAAGGTGATGGACCTGCGACGGCTGAACACCAGACAATGAGCAGCAGCTCTAATATGGGAATTGAACAAAGGGAATTTGCACCCCTGTGCCCCTGGCCAATGGCATTACTCTGAACATTACCACCTGAACGTCCCAGTCTTCAAAGGCATCTAGTCTGTCAGTACTGTGCTTCCCATCAGGGGATGACTTGGAATGTTAAAGTCACTGGTATCCTTGCAAGTATTTGCCAAAATAAGGGAGTTGAAGTGAGTTGTTTTTGCGTAGAAGAAGTGGCATTCTTTGAACCAGTTGTCCTGGTTATGAGAACCAGCAGTGTACGCCATGCCATTGAAAGGTGTAGTCTTAGAATGCAATGTGGAATGCAGCAAGCAGCAAGGAATAAATGTAGTTACCTCAAAGTGGTGTGGTTGGAGTTTGGGTCATGATTGTGGGAGAAGTGAGATTTGATGCATGAGGTATATTACGTGTGCAGTTTTGTGTGTGATGGACATGGTTGTGGAGGCGTACCTTGTGTTTGTATTGAGGCGTAAATAGCGTTAATGTGGTAAAATGTGGCAGGCGTAAATTTCAGCAGAGCCTGTCAGGAAATGTAGGCTGGTGAGAGAATTTGTGCGGATGAAAAAGGAATGTTAGGAGTGGGTTTTGAACCCACACTCCGAGAAAGGGACCAGAATTCACTAAGCCATTGCAAGGCAAGGAATCACACTCCTTGAGTCGGGCGCCTTCGACCACTCGGCCATCCTGACAACAGTGGCTGTGGATTGTCAATGTGTGCTGCAAATTCTGTACACTTACTGAAGTGGAGCACACCGTTGTTTCTTGTGCAATGACAAAGCACAACCATCAATTGCTCGTGCTTGATTTAACAGGCAGTGCCATAATTCTCCTTTCCTGCTCCAAATCAACCCTAAGACTCACAGCTGTTATGCACCAACAGCCATTTTACCACCTTGCAGCAAACATCATTTTCTCAGACACATTTCTGCCTCCACCTTCACCAAACGCAAACAACACAGTTGCCATTGGAACACAAGTCCTTCAAAAAACTCAGCAGAAGGGAATAATCCTTCAAAGCGGACATTTCATCTTCTCATTCACATGCCTTTCTTTTCATGACATTAAGGTGATGGACCTGCGACAGCTGAACACCAGACAATGAGCAGCAGCTCTAATATGGGAATTGAACGAAGGGAATTTGCACCCCTGTGCCCCTGGCCAATGGCATTACTCTGAATATTACCACCTGAACGGCCCAGCTTTCAAAGGCATCTAGTCTATCAGTACTGTGCTTCCCATCAGGGGATGAATTGGAATGTTAATGTCACTGGTATCCTTGCAAGTATATGCCAAAATAAAGGAGTTGTAGTGAGTTGTTTTTGTGTAGTAGAAGTGTCATTCTTTGAAACAGTTGTCCTGGTTATGAGAACCAGCAGTGTACGCCATGCCATTGAAAGGTGCAGTCCTAGAATGAAATGTGGAATGCCGCAAGCAGCAAGGAATAAATGTAGTTACCTCAAAGTGGAGTGGTTGGAGTTTGGGGCATAAATGTGGGAGAAGTGTGATTTGATGCATGAGGTATATTTCGTGTGCAGTTTTGTGTGTGATGGACATGGTTGTGGAGGCGTACCTTGTGTTTGTATTGAGGCGTAAATAGCGTTGATGTGGTAAAATGTGGCAGGCGTAAATTTCAGCAGAGCCTGTCAGGAAATGTAGGCTGGTGAGAGAATTTGTGCGGATGAAAAAGGAATGTCGGTAGTGGGATTTGAACCCACACCCCTAGAAAGGGATCAGAATTCACCAAGCCATTGCAAGGCAAGGAATCACACTCCTTGAGTCCGGCACCTTAGACCACTCGGCCATCCTGACAACAGTGGCTGTGGATTGTCGATGTGTGCTGCAAATTCTGTACACTAACTGAAGTGGAGCACACCGTTGTCTCTTGTGCAATGACAAAGCACAACCATCAATTGCTCGTGCTTGATTTAACAGGCAGTGCCATAATTCTCCTTTCCTGCTCCACAAACAACCCTAAGACCCACAGCTCTTATACACCAACAGCCATTTTACCACCATGCAGCAAACATCATTTTCTCAGACACATTTCTGCCTCCACCTTCACCAAATGCAAACAACATATTGCCATTGGAACACAAGTCCTTCAAAAAACACGTCAGAAGGGAATAATTCTTCAAAGCGGACATTTCACCCTCTCATCCACATGCCTTTCTTTTCATGACATTAAGGTGATGGACCTGCGACGGCTGAACACCAGACAATGAGCAGCAGCTCTAATATTGGAATTGAATGTAGAGAATTTGCAGCCCCTGTCCCCCTGTTCAATGGCATTACTCTGAATATTACCACCTGAATGGCCCAGCCATCAAAGGCATCTAGTCTGTCAGTACTGTGCTTCCCATCAGTTGATGAATTGGAATGTTAAAGTCACTGGTATCCTTGTAAGTATTTGCCAAAATAAGGGAGTTGAAGTGAGTTGATTTTGTGTAGAAGAAGTGGCATTCTTTGAAACAGTTGCCCTGGTTATGAGAACCAGCAGTGTATGCCATGCCATTGAAAGGTGCAGTCTTAGAATGCAATGTGGAATGCAGCAAGCAGCAAGGAATAAATGTAGTTTCCTCAGAGTGGTGTGTTTGCAGTTTGGGTCATGTTTGTGGGAAAAGTGTGATTTGATGCGTAAGGCATATTACGAGTAAATTTTGTGTGTCATAGACATGTTTGTGGAGGCGTACCTTGTGTTTGTATTGAGGCTGAAATTGCGTAGAAGTGGTAAAACGTGGCAGGCGTAAATTTCATCAGAGCCTGTCAGGAAATGTAGGCTGGCGAGAGCATTTGTGCGGTTGAAAAAGGAATGTCAGGAGTGGGATTTGAACCCACGCCCCTAGAAAGGGACCAGAATTCACCAAGCCATTGCAAGGCAAGGAATCACACTCCTTGAGTCTGGCGCCTTAGACCACTCGGCCATCCTGACAACAGTTGCTCAGGATTGCCAATGTGTGCTGCAAATTCTGTGCACTAACTGAACTGGAGGACACCGTTGTCTCTTGTGCAATGACAAAGCACAACCATCAATTGCTCGTGCTTGAATTAACGTGCAGTGCCATAATGCTCCTTTCCTACTCCACAAACAACCCTCAGACTCACAGCTGTTATGCACCAACAGCCATTTTACCACCTTGCAGCAAACATCATTTTCTCAGACACATTTCTGCCTCCACCTTCACCAAACGCAAACAACACAGTTGCCATTGGAACACAAATCCTTCAAAAAACACATCAGAGGGGAATAATTCTTCAAAGCGGACATTTCACCCTCTCATCCACATGCCTTTCTTTTCATGACATTAAGGTGAGGGACGTGCGACGGCTGAACACCAGACAATGAGCAGCAGCTCTAATATTGGAATTGAATGTAGGGAATATGCAGCCCCTGTGCCCCTGTTCAATGGCATTACTCTGAATATTACCACCTGAATGGCCCAGCCATCAAAGGCATCTAGTCTGTCAGTACTGTGCTTCCCATCAGGGGATGAATTGGAATGTTAAAGTCACTGGTATCCTTGTAAGTATTTATCAAAATAAGGGAGTTGAAGTGAGTTGTTTTTGTGTAGAAGAAGTGGCATTCTTTGAAACAGTTGGCCTGGTTATGAGAACCAGCAGTGTACGCCATGCCATTGAAAGGTGCAGTCCTAGAATGCAATGTGGAATGCAGCATGCAGCAAGGGATAAATGTAGTTTCCTCAAAGTGGTGTGTTTGGAGTTTGGGTCATGATTGTGGGAGAAGTGTGATTTGATGCATGAGGTATATTACGTGTGCAGTTTTGTGTGTGATGGTCATGGTTGTGGAGGCGTACGTTGTGTTTGTATTGAGGCGTCAATAGCGTTGAAGTGGTAAAATGTGGCAGGCGTAAATTTCAGCAGAGCCTGTCAGGAAATGTAGGCTGGTGAGAGAATTTGTGCAGATGAAAATTGAATGTTAGGAGTGGGATTTGAACCCACAGCACTAGAAAGAGACCAGAATTCATCAAGCCATTGCAAGGCTAGGAATCACACTCCTTGAGTCTTGTGCCTTAGACCATTCGGCCATCCTGACAACAGTTGTGCAAGGCTGCCAATGTGTGCTGTAAATTCTGTACACTAACTGAACTGGAGCACACCGTTGTCCCTTGTGCAATGAGAAAGCACAACCATCAATTGCTCGAGCTTGATATAACAGGCAGTGCCATAATTCTACTTTCCTGTTTCACAAACAACCCTCAGACTCACAGCTCTTATACAGCAACAGCCATTTTACCACCTTGCAGCAAACATCATTTTCTGAGACACATTTCTGCCTCCATCTTCACCAAATGCAAGCAACACAGTTGCCATTGGAACACAAGTCCTTCAAAAAACACATCAGAAGGGAATAATCCATCAAAGCGGAAATTTCACCCTCTCATCCACATGCCTTTCTTTTCATGACATTAAGGTGATGGACCTGCGATGGCTGAACACCAGACAATGAGCAGCAGCTCTAATATTGGAATTGAATGTAAGGAATTTGCAGCCCCTGTGCCCCTGGCCAATGGCATTACTCTGAATATTACCAACTGAACGGCCCAGCTTTCAAAGGCATCTAGTCTATCAGTACTGTGCTTCCCATCAGGGGATGAATTGGAATGTTAAAGTCACTGGTATCCTTGCAAGTATTTGCCAAAATAAAGGAGTTGAAGTGAGTTGTTTTTGTGTAGAAAAAGTGTCATTCTTTGAAACAGTTGTCCTGGATATGAGAACCAGCAGTGTACGCCATGCCATTGAAAGGTGCAGTCTTAGAATGCAATGTGGAATGCAGCAAGCAGCAAGGAATAAATGTAGTTTCCTCACATTGGTGTGTTTGCAGTTTGGGTCATGTTTGTGGGAAAAGTGTGATTTGATGCGTAAGGCATGTTACGTGTAAATTTTGTGTGTCATAGACATGTTCGTGGAGGCGTACCTTGTGTTTGTATTGAGGCTTAAATTGCGAAGATGTGGTAAAACGTGGCAGGCGTAAATTTCATCAGAGTCTTTCAGGAAATGTTGGCTGGCGAGAGCATTTGTGCGGTTGAAAAAGGAATGTCAGGAGTGGGATTTGAACCCACGCCCCTAGAAAGGAACCAGAATTCACCAAGCCATTGCAAGGCAAGGAATCACACTCCTTGAATCTGGGGCCTTAGACCACTTGGCCATCCTGACAACAGTTGCTCAGGATTGCCAATGTGTGCTGCAAATTCTGTGCACTAACTGAACTGGAGGACACCGTTGTCTCTTGTGCAATGACAAAGCACAACCATCAATTGCTCGTGCTTGATTTAACAGGCAGTGCCATAATTCTCCTTTCCTGCTCCACAAACAACCCTAAGACTCACAGCTCTTATACACCAACAGCCATTTTACCACCTTGCAGCAAACATCATTTTCTCAGACACATTTCTGCCTCCACCTTCACCAAACGCAAACAACATAGTTGCCATTGGAACACAAGTCCTTCAAAAAACACATCAGAAGGGAATAATTCTTCAAAGCGGACATTTCACCCTCTCATCCACATGCCTTTCTTTTCATGACATTAAGGTGATGGACCTGCGACGGCTGAACACCAGACAATGAGCAGCAGCTCTAATATTGGAATTGAATGTAGGGAATTTGCAGCCCCTGTGCCCCTGTTCAATGGCATTACTCTGAATATTACCACCTGAATGGCCCAGCCATCAAAGGCATCTAGTCTGTCAGTACTGTGCTTCCCATCAGGGGATGACTTGGAATGTTAAAGTCACTGGTATCCTTGCAAGTATTTGCCAAAATAAGGGAGTTGAAGTGAGTTGTTTTTGTGTAGATGAAGTGGCATTCTTTGAAACAGTTGGGCTGGTTATGAGAACCAGCAGTGTACGCCATGCCATTGAAAGGTGCAATCCTAGAATGCAATGTGGAATGCAGCAAGCTGCAAGGAATAAATGTAGTTTCCTCAAAGTGGTGTGTTTGGAGTTTGGGTCATGAATGTGGGAGAAGTGAGATTTGATGCATGAGGTATATTACGTGTGCAGTTTTGTGTGTGATGGACATGGTTGTGGAGGCGTACCTTGTGTTTCTATTGAGGCGTAAATTGCGAAGATGTGGTAAAACGTGGCAGGCGTAAATTTCATCAGAGCCTGTCAGGAAATGTTGGCTGGCGAGAGCATTTGTGCGGTTGAAAATGGAATGTCAGGAGTGGGATTTGGACCCATGCCCCTAGAAAGGGACCAGAATTCACCAAGCCATTGCAAGGCAAGGAATCACACTCCTTGAGTCTGGGGCCTTAGACCACTTGGCCATCCTGACAACAGTTGCTCAGGATTGCCAATGTGTGCTGCAAATTCTGTGCACTAACTGAACTGGAGGACACCGTTGTCTCTTGTGCAATGACAAAGCACAACCATCAATTGCTCGTGCTTGATTTAACAGGCAGTGCCATAATTCTCCTTTCCTGCTCCACAAACAACCCTAAGACTCACAGCTGTTATGCACCAACAGACATTTTACCACCTTGCAGCAAACATCATTTTCTCAGACACATTTCTGCCTCCACCTTCACCAAACGCAAACAACACAGTTGCCATTGGAACACAAGTCCTTCAAAAAACTCAGCAGAAGGGAATAATCCTTCAAAGCGGACATTTCATCTTCTCATTCACATGCCTTTCTTTTCATGACATTAAGGTGATGGACCTGCGACGGCTGAACACCAGACAATGAGCAGCAGCTCTAATATGGGAATTGAACAAAGGGAATTTGCACCCCTGTGCCCCTGGCCAATGGCATTACTCTGAACATTACCACCTGAAAGTCCCAGTCTTCAAAGGCATCTAGTCTGTCAGTACTGTGCTTCCCATCAGGGGATGACTTGGAATGTTAAAGTCACTGGTATCCTTGCAAGTATTTGCCAAAATAAGGGAGTTGAAGTGAGTTGTTTTTGCGTAGAAGAAGTGGCATTCTTTGAACCAGTTGTCCTGGTTATGAGAACCAGCAGTGTACGCCATGCCATTGAAAGGTGTAGTCTTAGAATGCAATGTGGAATGCAGCAAGCAGCAAGGAATAAATGTAGTTACCTCAAAGTGGTGTGGTTGGAGTTTGGGTCATGATTGTGGGAGAAGTGAGATTTGATGCATGAGGTATATTACGTGTGCAGTTTTGTGTGTGATGGACATGGTTGTGGAGGCGTACCTTGTGTTTGTATTGAGGCGTAAATAGCGTTAATGTGGTAAAATGTGGCAGGCGTAAATTTCAGCAGAGCCTGTCAGGAAATGTAGGCTGGTGAGAGAATTTGTGCGGATGAAAAAGGAATGTTAGGAGTGGGTTTTGAACCCACACTCCGAGAAAGGGACCAGAATTCACTAAGCCATTGCAAGGCAAGGAATCACACTCCTTGAGTCGGGCGCCTTCGACCACTCGGCCATCCTGACAACAGTGGCTGTGGATTGTCAATGTGTGCTGCAAATTCTGTACACTTACTGAAGTGGAGCACACCGTTGTTTCTTGTGCAATGACAAAGCACAACCATCAATTGCTCGTGCTTGATTTAACAGGCAGTGCCATAATTCTCCTTTCCTGCTCCAAATCAACCCTAAGACTCACAGCTGTTATGCACCAACAGCCATTTTACCACCTTGCAGCAAACATCATTTTCTCAGACACATTTCTGCCTCCACCTTCACCAAACGCAAACAACACAGTTGCCATTGGAACACAAGTCCTTCAAAAAACTCAGCAGAAGGGAATAATCCTTCAAAGCGGACATTTCATCTTCTCATTCACATGCCTTTCTTTTCATGACATTAAGGTGATGGACCTGCGACGGCTGAACACCAGACAATGAGCAGCAGCTCTAATATGGGAATTGAACGAAGGGAATTTGCACCCCTGTGCCCCTGGCCAATGGCATTACTCTGAATATTACCACCTGAACGGCCCAGCTTTCAAAGGCATCTAGTCTATCAGTACTGTGCTTCCCATCAGGGGATGAATTGGAATGTTAATGTCACTGGTATCCTTGCAAGTATATGCCAAAATAAAGGAGTTGTAGTGAGTTGTTTTTGTGTAGTAGAAGTGTCATTCTTTGAAACAGTTGTCCTGGTTATGAGAACCAGCAGTGTACGCCATGCCATTGAAAGGTGCAGTCCTAGAATGAAATGTGGAATGCCGCAAGCAGCAAGGAATAAATGTAGTTACCTCAAAGTGGAGTGGTTGGAGTTTGGGGCATAAATGTGGGAGAAGTGTGATTTGATGCATGAGGTATATTTCGTGTGCAGTTTTGTGTGTGATGGACATGGTTGTGGAGGCGTACCTTGTGTTTGTATTGAGGCGTAAATAGCGTTGATGTGGTAAAATGTGGCAGGCGTAAATTTCAGCAGAGCCTGTCAGGAAATGTAGGCTGGTGAGAGAATTTGTGCGGATGAAAAAGGAATGTCGGTAGTGGGATTTGAACCCACACCCCTAGAAAGGGATCAGAATTCACCAAGCCATTGCAAGGCAAGGAATCACACTCCTTGAGTCCGGCACCTTAGACCACTCGGCCATCCTGACAACAGTGGCTGTGGATTGTCGATGTGTGCTGCAAATTCTGTACACTAACTGAAGTGGAGCACACCGTTGTCTCTTGTGCAATGACAAAGCACAACCATCAATTGCTCGTGCTTGATTTAACAGGCAGTGCCATAATTCTCCTTTCCTGCTCCACAAACAACCCTAAGACCCACAGCTCTTATACACCAACAGCCATTTTACCACCATGCAGCAAACATCATTTTCTCAGACACATTTCTGCCTCCACCTTCACCAAATGCAAACAACATATTGCCATTGGAACACAAGTCCTTCAAAAAACACGTCAGAAGGGAATAATTCTTCAAAGCGGACATTTCACCCTCTCATCCACATGCCTTTCTTTTCATGACATTAAGGTGATGGACCTGCGACGGCTGAACACCAGACAATGAGCAGCAGCTCTAATATTGGAATTGAATGTAGAGAATTTGCAGCCCCTGTCCCCCTGTTCAATGGCATTACTCTGAATATTACCACCTGAATGGCCCAGCCATCAAAGGCATCTAGTCTGTCAGTACTGTGCTTCCCATCAGTTGATGAATTGGAATGTTAAAGTCACTGGTATCCTTGTAAGTATTTGCCAAAATAAGGGAGTTGAAGTGAGTTGATTTTGTGTAGAAGAAGTGGCATTCTTTGAAACAGTTGCCCTGGTTATGAGAACCAGCAGTGTATGCCATGCCATTGAAAGGTGCAGTCTTAGAATGCAATGTGGAATGCAGCAAGCAGCAAGGAATAAATGTAGTTTCCTCAGAGTGGTGTGTTTGCAGTTTGGGTCATGTTTGTGGGAAAAGTGTGATTTGATGCGTAAGGCATATTACGAGTAAATTTTGTGTGTCATAGACATGTTTGTGGAGGCGTACCTTGTGTTTGTATTGAGGCTGAAATTGCGTAGAAGTGGTAAAACGTGGCAGGCGTAAATTTCATCAGAGCCTGTCAGGAAATGTAGGCTGGCGAGAGCATTTGTGCGGTTGAAAAAGGAATGTCAGGAGTGGGATTTGAACCCACGCCCCTAGAAAGGGACCAGAATTCACCAAGCCATTGCAAGGCAAGGAATCACACTCCTTGAGTCTGGCGCCTTAGACCACTCGGCCATCCTGACAACAGTTGCTCAGGATTGCCAATGTGTGCTGCAAATTCTGTGCACTAACTGAACTGGAGGACACCGTTGTCTCTTGTGCAATGACAAAGCACAACCATCAATTGCTCGTGCTTGAATTAACGTGCAGTGCCATAATGCTCCTTTCCTACTCCACAAACAACCCTCAGACTCACAGCTGTTATGCACCAACAGCCATTTTACCACCTTGCAGCAAACATCATTTTCTCAGACACATTTCTGCCTCCACCTTCACCAAACGCAAACAACACAGTTGCCATTGGAACACAAGTCCTTGAAAAAACACAGCAGATGGGAATAATCCTTCAAAGCGGACATATCAACTTCTCATCCACATGCCTTTCTTTTCATGACATTAAGGTGATGGACATGCGACGGCTGAACACCAGACAATGAGCAGCAGCTCTAATTTGGGAATTGAACGAAGGGAATTTGCACCCCTGTGCCCCTGGCCAATGGCATTACTCTGAAAATTACCACCTGAACGGCCCAGCCTTCAAAGGCTTGGAGTCTGTCAGCACTATGCTTCTCATCAGGGGATGAATTGGAATTCTAAAGTCACTGGTATCCTTGCAAGTACTTGCCAAAGTAAGGGAGTTGAAGTGAGTTGTTTTTGTGTAGATGAAGTGGCATTCTTTGAAACAGTTGTCCTGGTTATGAGAACCAGCAGTGCACGCCATGCCATTGTAAGGTGCAGTCCTAGAATGCAATGTGGAATGCAGCAAGCAGCAAGTAATAAATGTAGTTACCTCAAAGTGGTGTGTTTGGAGTTTGGGTCATAAATGTGGGAGAAGTGTGATTTGATGCATGAGGTATATTACGTGTGCAGTTTTGTGTGTGATGGACATGGTTGTGGAGGCGTACGTTGTGATTGTATTGAGGCGTAAATAGCGTTGATGTTGTAAAATGTGGCAGGCGTAAATTTCAGCAGAGCCTGTCAGGAAATGTAGGCTGGCGAAAGAATTTGTGCGGATGAAAAAGGAATGTAAGGAGTGGGATTTGAACCCACCCCACTAGAAAGGGACCAGAATTCCTCAAGCCATTGCAAGGCAAGGAATCACACTCCTTGAGTCTTGTGCCTTAGACCATTCGGCCATCCTGACAACAGTTGTGCAAGGCTGCCAATGTGTGCTGTAAATTCTGTACACTAACTGAACTGGAGCACACCGTTGTCCCTTGTGCAATGAGAAAGCACAACCATCAATTGCTCGAGCTTGATATAACAGGCAGTGCCATAATTCTACTTTCCTGTTTCACAAACAACCCTCAGACTCACAGCTCTTATACAGCAACAGCCATTTTACCACCTTGCAGCAAACATCATTTTCTGAGACACATTTCTGCCTCCATCTTCACCAAATGCAAGCAACACAGTTGCCATTGGAACACAAGTCCTTCAAAAAACACATCAGAAGGGAATAATCCATCAAAGCGGAAATTTCACCCTCTCATCCACATGCCTTTCTTTTCATGACATTAAGGTGATGGACCTGCGATGGCTGAACACCAGACAATGAGCAGCAGCTCTAATATTGGAATTGAATGTAAGGAATTTGCAGCCCCTGTGCCCCTGGCCAATGGCATTACTCTGAATATTACCAACTGAACGGCCCAGCTTTCAAAGGCATCTAGTCTATCAGTACTGTGCTTCCCATCAGGGGATGAATTGGAATGTTAAAGTCACTGGTATCCTTGCAAGTATTTGCCAAAATAAAGGAGTTGAAGTGAGTTGTTTTTGTGTAGAAAAAGTGTCATTCTTTGAAACAGTTGTCCTGGATATGAGAACCAGCAGTGTACGCCATGCCATTGAAAGGTGCAGTCTTAGAATGCAATGTGGAATGCAGCAAGCAGCAAGGAATAAATGTAGTTTCCTCACATTGGTGTGTTTGCAGTTTGGGTCATGTTTGTGGGAAAAGTGTGATTTGATGCGTAAGGCATGTTACGTGTAAATTTTGTGTGTCATAGACATGTTCGTGGAGGCGTACCTTGTGTTTGTATTGAGGCTTAAATTGCGAAGATGTGGTAAAACGTGGCAGGCGTAAATTTCATCAGAGTCTTTCAGGAAATGTTGGCTGGCGAGAGCATTTGTGCGGTTGAAAAAGGAATGTCAGGAGTGGGATTTGAACCCACGCCCCTAGAAAGGAACCAGAATTCACCAAGCCATTGCAAGGCAAGGAATCACACTCCTTGAATCTGGGGCCTTAGACCACTTGGCCATCCTGACAACAGTTGCTCAGGATTGCCAATGTGTGCTGCAAATTCTGTGCACTAACTGAACTGGAGGACACCGTTGTCTCTTGTGCAATGACAAAGCACAACCATCAATTGCTCGTGCTTGATTTAACAGGCAGTGCCATAATTCTCCTTTCCTGCTCCACAAACAACCCTAAGACTCACAGCTCTTATACACCAACAGCCATTTTACCACCTTGCAGCAAACATCATTTTCTCAGACACATTTCTGCCTCCACCTTCACCAAACGCAAACAACACAGTTGCCATTGGAACACAAGTCCTTCAAAAAACACATCAGAAGGGAATAATTCTTCAAAGCGGACATTTCACCCTCTCATCCACATGCCTTTCTTTTCATGACATTAAGGTGATGGACCTGCGACGGCTGAACACCAGACAATGAGCAGCAGCTCTAATATTGGAATTGAATGTAGGGAATTTGCAGCCCCTGTGCCCCTGTTCAATGGCATTACTCTGAATATTACCACCTGAATGGCCCAGCCATCAAAGGCATCTAGTCTGTCAGTACTGTGCTTCCCATCAGGGGATGACTTGGAATGTTAAAGTCACTGGTATCCTTGCAAGTATTTGCCAAAATAAGGGAGTTGAAGTGAGTTGTTTTTGTGTAGATGAAGTGGCATTCTTTGAAACAGTTGGGCTGGTTATGAGAACCAGCAGTGTACGCCATGCCATTGAAAGGTGCAATCCTAGAATGCAATGTGGAATGCAGCAAGCTGCAAGGAATAAATGTAGTTTCCTCAAAGTGGTGTGTTTGGAGTTTGGGTCATGAATGTGGGAGAAGTGAGATTTGATGCATGAGGTATATTACGTGTGCAGTTTTGTGTGTGATGGACATGGTTGTGGAGGCGTACCTTGTGTTTCTATTGAGGCGTAAATTGCGAAGATGTGGTAAAACGTGGCAGGCGTAAATTTCATCAGAGCCTGTCAGGAAATGTAGGCTGGTGAGAGAATTTGTGCGGATGAAAAAGGAATGTTAGGAGTGGGTTTTGAACCCACACTCCGAGAAAGGGACCAGAATTCACTAAGCCATTGCAAGGCAAGGAATCACACTCCTTGAGTCGGGCGCCTTCGACCACTCGGCCATCCTGACAACAGTGGCTGTGGATTGTCAATGTGTGCTGCAAATTCTGTACACTTACTGAAGTGGAGCACACCGTTGTTTCTTGTGCAATGACAAAGCACAACCATCAATTGCTCGTGCTTGATTTAACAGGCAGTGCCATAATTCTCCTTTCCTGCTCCAAATCAACCCTAAGACTCACAGCTGTTATGCACCAACAGCCATTTTACCACCTTGCAGCAAACATCATTTTCTCAGACACATTTCTGCCTCCACCTTCACCAAACGCAAACAACACAGTTGCCATTGGAACACAAGTCCTTCAAAAAACTCAGCAGAAGGGAATAATCCTTCAAAGCGGACATTTCATCTTCTCATTCACATGCCTTTCTTTTCATGACATTAAGGTGATGGACCTGCGACGGCTGAACACCAGACAATGAGCAGCAGCTCTAATATGGGAATTGAACGAAGGCAATTTGCACCCCTGTGCCCCTGGCCAATGGCATTACTCTGAATATTACCACCTGAACGGCCCAGCTTTCAAAGGCATCTAGTCTATCAGTACTGTGCTTCCCATCAGGGGATGAATTGGAATGTTAATGTCACTGGTATCCTTGCAAGTATATGCCAAAATAAAGGAGTTGTAGTGAGTTGTTTTTGTGTAGTAGATGTGTCATTCTTTGAAACAGTTGTCCTGGTTATGAGAACCAGCAGTGTACGCCATGCCATTGAAAGGTGCAGTCCTAGAATGAAATGTGGAATGCCGCAAGCAGCAAGGAATAAATGTAGTTACCTCAAAGTGGAGTGGTTGGAGTTTGGGGCATAAATGTGGGAGAAGTGTGATTTGATGCATGAGGTATATTTCGTGTGCAGTTTTGTGTGTGATGGACATGGTTGTGGAGGCGTACCTTGTGTTTGTATTGAGGCGTAAATAGCGTTGATGTGGTAAAATGTGGCAGGCGTAAATTTCAGCAGAGCCTGTCAGGAAATGTTGGCTGGCGAGAGCATTTGTGCGGTTGAAAAAGGAATGTCAGGAGTGGGATTTGGACCCATGCCCCTAGAAAGGGACCAGAATTCACCAAGCCATTGCAAGGCAAGGAATCACACTCCTTGAGTCTGGGGCCTTAGACCACTTGGCCATCCTGACAACAGTTGTTCAGAATTGCCAATGTGTGCTGCAAATTCTGTGCACTAACTGAACTGGAGCACACCGTTTTCCCTTGTGCAATGAGAAAGCACAACCATCAATTGCTCGAGCTTGATTTAACAGGCAGTGCCATAATTCTACTTTCCTGTTCCACAAACAACCCTCAGATTCACAGCTCTTATACAGCAACAGCCATTTTACCACCTTGCAGCAAACATCATTTTCTGAGACACATTTCTGCTTCCATCTTCAACAAACGCAAGCAACACAGTTGCCATTGGAACACAAGTCCTTCAAAAAACACATCAGATGGGAATAATCCATCAAAGCGGACATTTCATCTTCTCATCCACATGCCTTTCTTTTCATGACATTAAGGTGATGGACCTGCGACGGCTGAACACCAGACAATGAGCAGCAGCTCTAATATGGGAATTGAACGAAGGGAATTTGCACCCCTGTGCCCCTGTCCAATGGCATTACTCTGAATATTACCACCTGAACGGCCCAGCTTTCAAAGGCATCTAGTCTATCAGTACTGTGCTTCCCATCAGGGGATGAATTGGAATGTTAAAGTCACTGGTATCCTTGCAAGTATTTGCCAAAATAAAGGAGTTGAAGTGAGTTGTTTTTGTCTAGAAGAAGTGGCATTCTTTGAAACAGTTGGGCTGGTTATGAGAACCAGCAGTGTACGCCATGCCATTGAAAGGTGCAGTCTTAGAATGCAATGTGGAATGCAGCTAGCAGCAAGGAATAAATGTAGTTTCCTCACATTGGTGTGTTTGCAGTTTGGGTCATGTTTGTGGGAAAAGTGTGATTTGATGCGTAAGGCATATTACGAGTAAATTTTGTGTGTCATAGACATGTTTGTGGAGGCGTACCTTGTGTTTGTATTGAGGCTGAAATTGCGTAGAAGTGGTAAAACGTGGCAGGCGTAAATTTCATCAGAGCCTGTCAGGAAATGTAGGCTGGCGAGAGCATTTGTGCGGTTGAAAAAGGAATGTCAGGAGTGGGATTTGAACCCACGCCCCTAGAAAGGGACCAGAATTCACCAAGCCATTGCAAGGCAAGGAATCACACTCCTTGAGTCTGGCGCCTTAGACCACTCGGCCATCCTGACAACAGTTGCTCAGGATTGCCAATGTGTGCTGCAAATTCTGTACACTAACTGAAGTGGAGCACACCGTTGTCTCTTGTGCAATGACAAAGCACAACCATCAATTGCTCGTGCTTGATTTAACAGGCAGTGCCATAATTCTCCTTTCCTGCTCCACAAACAACCCTAAGACTCACAGCTGTTATGCACCAACAGCCATTTTACCACCTTGCAGCAAACATCATTTTCTCAGACACATTTCTGCCTCCACCTTCACCAAATGCAAACAACACAGTTGCCATTGGAACACAAGTCCTTCAAAAAACTCAGCAGAAGGGAATAATCCTTCAAAGCGGACATTTCATCTTCTCATTCACATGCCTTTCTTTTCATGACATTAAGGTGATGGACCTGCGACGGCTGAACACCAGACAATGAGCAGGAGCTCTAATATGGGAATTGAACGAAGGGAATTTGCACCCCTGTGCCCCTGGCCAATGGCATTACTCTGAACATTACCACCTGAACGGCCCAGCCTTCAAAGGCTTGGAGTCTGTCAGCACTATGCTTCTCATCAGGGGATGAATTGGAATTCTAAAGTCACTGGTATCCTTGCAAGTACTTGCCAAAGTAAGGGAGTTGCAGTGAGTTGTTTTTGTGTAGAAGAAGTGGCATTCTTTGAAACATTTGTCCTGGTTATGAGAACCAGCAGTGTACGCCATGCCATTGTAAGGTGCAGTCCTAGAATGCAATGTGGAATGCAGCAAGCAGCAAGTAATAAATGTAGTTACCTCAAAGTGGTGTGGTTGGAGTTTGGGTCATAAATGTGGGAGAAGTGTGATTTGATGCATGAGGTATATTACGTGTGCAGTTTTGTGTGTGATGGACATGGTTGTGGTGGCATACCTTGTGTTTGTATTGAGGCGTAAATAGCGTTGAAGTGGTAAAATGTGGCAGGCGTAAATTTCAGCTGAGCCTTTCAGGAAATGTAGGCTGGCGAGAGCATTTCTGCAGTTGAAAAAGGAATGTCAGGAGTGGGATTTGAACCCACGCCCCTAGAAAGGGACCAGAATTCACCAAGCCATTGCAAAGCAAGGAATCACACTCCTTGAGTCTGGCGCCTTAGACCACTCGGCCATCCTGACAACAGTTACTCATGATTGCCAATGTGTGCTGCAAATTGTGTACACTAACTGAAGTGGAGCACACCGTTGTCTCTTGTGCTATGACAAAGCACAACCATCAATTGCTCGTGCTTGATTTAACAGGCAGTGCCATAATTCTCCTTTCCTGCTCCACAAAAAAACCTAAGACTCACAGCTCCTGTACGCCAACAGCCATTTTACCACCTTGCAGCACACATCATTTTCTCAGACAGATTTCTGCCTCCACCTTCACCAAACGCTAGCAACACAGTTGCCATTGGAACACAAGTCCTTCCAAAAACACATCAGAAGGGAATAATCCATCAAAGCGGAAATTTCACCCTCTGAGCAGCAGCTCTAATATTGGAATTGAATATAAGGAATTTGCAGCCCCTGTGCCCCTGGCCAATGGCATTACTCTGAATATTACCACCTGAAAGTCCCAGCCTTCAAAGGCATCTAGTCTGTCAGTACTGTGCTTCCCATCAGGGGATGACTTGGAATGTTAAAGTCACTGGTATCCTTGCAAGTATTTGCCAAAATAAGGGAGTTGAAGTGAGTTGTTTTTGCGTAGAAGAAGTGGCATTCTTTGAACCAGTTGGCCTGGTTATGAGAACCAGCAGTGTACGCCATGCCATTGAAAGGTGCAGTCCTAGAATGCAATGTGGAATGCAGCAAGCAGCAAGGAATAAATGAAGTTTCCTCAAAGTGGTGTGTTTGCAGTTTGGGTCATGATTGTGGGAGAAGTGTGATTTGATGCATGAGGCATGTTACGTGTAAATTTTGTGTGTCATAGACATGTTCGTGGAGGCGTACCTTGTGTTTGTATTGAGGATTAAATTGCGAAGATGTGGTAAAACGTGGCAGGCGTAAATTTCATCAGAGCCTGTCAGGAAATGTTGGCTGGCGAGAGCATTTGTGCGGTTGAAAATGGAATGTCAGGAGTGGGATTTGGACCCATGCCCCTAGAAAGGGACCAGAATTCACCAAGCCATTGCAAGGCAAGGGATCACACTCCTTGAGTCTGGGGCCTTAGACCACTTGGCCATCCTGACAACAGTTGCTCAGGATTGCCAATGTGTGCTGCAAATTCTGTGCACTAACTGAACTGGAGGACACCGTTGTCTCTTGTGCAATGACAAAGCACAACCATCAATTGCTCGTGCTTGATTTAACAGGCAGTGCCATAATTCTCCTTTCCTGCTCCACAAACAACCCTAAGACTCACAGCTGTTATGCACCAACAGCCATTTTACCACCTTGCAGCAAACATCATTTTCTCAGACACATTTCTGCCTCCACCTTCACCAAACGCAAACAACACTGTTGCCATTGGAACACAAGTCCTTCAAAAAACACAGCAGATGGGCATAATCCTTCAAAGCGTACATTTCATCTTCTCATCCACATGCCTTTCTTTTCATGACATTAAGGTGATGGACCTGCGACGGCTGAACACCAGACAATGAGCAGCAGCTCTAATATGGGAATTGAACGAAGGGAATTTGCACCCCTGTGCCCCTGTCCAATGGCATTACTCTGAATATTACCAACTGAACGGCCCAGCTTTCAAAGGCATCTAGTCTATCAGTACTGTGCTTCCCATCAGGGGATGAATTGGAATGTTAAAGTCACTGGTATCCTTGCAAGTACTTGCCAAAGTAAGGGAGTTGAAGTGAGTTGTTTTTGTCTAGAAGAAGTGGCATTCTTTGAAACAGTTGTCCTGGTTATGAGAACCAGCAGTGTACGCCATGCCATTGTAAGGTGCAGTCCTAGAATGCAATGTGGAATGCAGCAAGCAGCAAGTAATAAATGTAGTTACCTCAAAGTGGTGTGGTTGGAGTTTGGGTCATAAATGTGGGAGAAGTGTGATTTGATGCATGAGGTATATTCCGTGTGCAGTTTTGTGTGTGATGGACATGGTTGTGGAGGCGTACCTTGTGTTTGTATTGAGGCATAAATAGCGTTGAAGTGGTAAAATGTGGCAGGCGTAAATTTCAGCAGAGCCTGTCAGGAAATGTAGGCTGGCGAGAGCATTTGTGCGGTTGAAAAAGGAATGGCAGGAGTGGGATTTGAACCCACACCCCTAGAAAGGGACCAGAATTCACCAAGCCATTGCAAAGCAAGGAATCACACTCCTTGAGTCTGGCGCCTTAGACCACTCAGCCATCCTGACAACAGTTGCTCATGATTGCCAATGTGTGCTGCAAATTGTGTACACTAACTGAAGTGGGGCACACCGTTGTCTCTTGTGCTATGACAAAGCACAACCATCAATTGCTCGTGCTTGATTTAACAGGCAGTGCCATAATTCTCCTTTCCTGCTCCACAAAAAAACCTAAGACTCACAGCTCTTGTACGCCAACAGCCATTTTACCACCTTGCAGCACACATCATTTTCTCAGACAGATTTCTGCCTCCACCTTCACCAATTGCAAGCAACACAGTTGCCATTGGAACACAAGTCCTTCAAAAAACACATCAGAAGGGAATAATCCATCAAAGCGGAAATTTCACCCTCTCATCCACATGCCTTTCTTTTCATGACATTAAGGTGATGGACCTGCGATGGCTGAACACCAGACAATGAGCAGCAGCTCTAATATTGGAATTGAATGTAAGGAATTTGCAGCCCCTGTGCCCCTGGCCAATGGCATTACTCTGAATATTACCACCTGAACGGCCCAGCTTTCAAAGGCATCTAGTCTATCAGTACTGTGCTTCCCATCAGGGGATGAATTGGAATGTTAAAGTCACTGGTATCCTTGCAAGTATTTGCCAAAATAAAGGAGTTGAAGTGAGTTGTTTTTGTGTAGAAAAAGTGTCATTCTTTGAAACAGTTGTCCTGGATATGAGAACCAGCAGTGTACGCCATGCCATTGAAAGGTGCAGTCTTAGAATGCAATGTGGAATGTAGCAAGCAGCAAGGAATAAATGTAGTTTCCTCACATTGGTGTGTTTGCAGTTTGGGTCATGTTTGTGGGAAAAGTGTGATTTGATGCGTAAGGCATGTTACGTGTAAATTTTGTGTGTCATAGACATGTTCGTGGAGGCGTACCTTGTGTTTGTATTGAGGCTTAAATTGCGAAGATGTGGTAAAACGTGGCAGGCGTAAATTTCATCAGAGTCTGTCAGGAAATGTTGGCTGGCGAGAGCATTTGTGCGGTTGAAAAAGGAATGTCAGGAGTGGGATTTGGACCCATGCCCCTAGAAAGGGACCAGAATTCACCAAGCCATTGCAAGGCAAGGAATCACACTCCTTGAGTCTGTGGCCTTAGACCACTTGGCCATCCTGACAACAGTTGCTCAGGATTGCCAATGTGTGCTGCAAATTCTGTGCACTAACTGAACTGGAGGACACCGTTGTCTCTTGTGCAATGACAAAGCACAACCATCAATTGCTCGTGCTTGATTTAACAGGCAGTGCCATAATTCTCCTTTCCTGCTCCACAAACAACCCTAAGACTCACAGCTCTTATACACCAACAGCCATTTTACCACCTTGCAGCAAACATCATTTTCTCAGACACATTTCTGCCTCCACCTTCACCAAACGCAAACAACACAGTTGCTATTGGAACACAAGTCCTTCAAAAAACACATCAGAAGGGAATAATTCTTCAAAGCGGACATTTCACCCTCTCATCCACATGCCTTTCTTTTCATGACAGTAAGGCGATGGACCTGCGACGGCTGAACACCAGACAATGAGCAGCAGCTCTAATATTGGAATTGAATGTAGGGAATTTGCAGCCCCTGTGCCCCTGTTCAATGGCATTACTCTGAATATTACCACCTGAATGGCCCAGCCATCAAAGGCATCTAGTCTGTCAGTACTGTGCTTCCCATCAGGGGATGACTTGGAATGTTAAAGTCACTGGTATCCTTGCAAGTATTTGCCAAAATAAGGGAGTTGAAGTGAGTTGTTTTTGTGTAGAAGAAGCGGCATTCTTTGAAACAGTTGGGCTGGTTATGAGAACCAGCAGTGTACGCCATGCCATTGAAAGGTGCAATCCTAGAATGCAATGTGGAATGCAGCAAGCTGCAAGGAATAAATGAAGTTTCCTCAAAGTGGTGTGTTTGGAGTTTGGGTCATGATTGTGGGAGAAGTGTGATTTGATGCATGAGGTATATTACGTGTGCAGTTTTGTGTGTGATGGACATGGTTGTGGAGGCGTACCTTGTGTTTCGATTGAGGCGTAAATTGCGAAGATGTGGTAAAACGTGGCAGGCGTAAATTTCATCAGAGCCTGTCAGGAAATGTTGGCTGGCGAGAGCATTTGTGCGGTTGAAAATGGAATGTCAGGAGTGGGATTTGGACCCATGCCCCTAGAAAGGGACCAGAATTCACCAAGCCATTGCAAGGCAAGGAATCACACTCCTTGAGTCTGGGGCCTTAGACCACTTGGCCATCCTGACAACAGTTGCTCAGGATTGCCAATGTGTGCTGCAAATTCTGTGCACTAACTGAACTGGAGGACACCGTTGTCTCTTGTGCAATGACAAAGCACAACCATCAATTGCTCGTGCTTGATTTAACAGGCAGTGCCATAATTCTCCTTTCCTGCTCCACAAACAACCCTAAGACTCACAGCTGTTATGCGCCAACAGCCATTTTACCACCTTGCAGCAAACATCATTTTCTGAGACACATTTCTGCTTCCATCTTCACCAAACGCAAACAACACAGTTGCCATTGGAACACAAGTCCTTGAAAAAACACAGCAGATGGGAATAATCCTTCAAAGCGGACATTTCATCTTCTCATCCACATGCCTTTCTTTTCATGACATTAAGGTGATGGACCTGCGACGGCTGAACACCAGACAATGAGCAGCAGCTCTAATATGGGAATTGAACGAAGGGAATTTGCACCCCTGTGCCCCTGTCCAATGGCATTACTCTGAATATTACCACCTGAACGGCCCAGCTTTCAAAGGCATCTAGTCTATCAGTACTGTGCTTCCCATCAGGGGATGAATTGGAACGTTAAAGTCACTGGTATCCTTGCAAGTATTTGCCAAAATAAAGGAGTTGAAGTGAGTTGTTTTTGTGTAGAAAAATGGTCATTCTTTGAAACAGTTGGGCTGGTTATGAGAACCAGCAGTGTACGCCATGCCATTGAAAGGTGCAGTCTTAGAATGCAATGTGGAATGCAGCTAGCAGCAAGGAATAAATGTAGTTTCCTCACAGTGGTGTGTTTGCAGTTTGGGTCATGTTTGTGGGAAAAGTGTGATTTGATGCGTAAGGCATATTACGAGTAAATTTTGTGTGTCATAGACATGTTTGTGGAGGCGTACCTTGTGTTTGTATTGAGGCTGAAATTGCGTAGAAGTGGTAAAACGTGGCAGGCGTAAATTTCATCAGAGCCTGTCAGGAAATGTAGGCTGGCGAGAGCATTTGTGCGGTTGAAAAAGGAATGTCAGGAGTGGGAATTGAACACACACCCCTAGAAAGGGACCAGAATTCACCAAGCCATTGCAAGGCAAGGAATCACACTCCTTGAGTCTGGCGCCTTAGACCACTCGGCCATCCTGACAACAGTTGCTCAGGATTGCCAATGTGTGCTGCAAATTGTGTACACTAACTGAAGTGGAGCACACCGTTGTTTCTCGTGCAATGACAAAGCACAACCATCAATTGCTCGTGCTTGATTTAACCGGCAGTGCCATAATTCTCCTTTCCTGCTCCAAATCAACCCTAAGACTCACAGCTGTTATGCACCAACAGCCATTTTACCACCTTGCAGCAAACATCATTTTCTCAGACACATTTCTGCCTCCACCTTCACCAAACGCAAACAACACAGTTGCCATTGGAACACAAGTCCTTCAAAAAACTCAGCAGAAGGGAATAATCCTTCAAAGCGGACATTTCATCTTCTCATTCACATGCCTTTCTTTTCATGACATTAAGGTGATGGACCTGCGACGGCTGAACACCAGACAATGAGCAGCAGCTCTAATATGGGAATTGAACGAAGGGAATTTGCACCCCTGTGCCCCTGGCCAATGGCATTACTCTGAATATTACCACCTGAACGGCCCAGCTTTCAAAGGCATCTAGTCTATCAGTACTGTGCTTCCCATCAGGGGATGAATTGGAATGTTAAAGTCACTGGTATCCTTGCAAGTATATGCCAAAATAAAGGAGTTGAAGTGAGTTGTTTTTGTGTAGTAGAAGTGGCATTCTTTGAAACAGTTGTCCTGGTTATGAGAACCAGCAGTGTACGCCATGCCATTGAAAGGTGCAGTCCTAGAATGAAATGTGGAATGCAGCAAGCAGCAAGTAATAAATGTAGTTACCTCAAAGTGGTGTGGTTGGAGTTTGGGTCATAAATGTTGGAGAAGTGTGATTTGATGCATGAGGTATATTACGTGTGCAGTTTTGTGTGTGATGGACATGGTTGTGGAGGCGTACCTTGTGTTTGTATTGAGGCGTAAATAGCGTTGATGTGGTAAAACGTGGCAGGCGTAAATTTCAGCAGAGCCTGTCAGGAAATGTAGGCTGGTGAGAGAATTCGTGCGGATGAAAAAGGAATGTCAGGAGTGGGATTTGAACCCACACCCCTAGAAAGGGATCAGAATTCACCAAGCCATTGCAAGGCAAGGAATCACACTCCTTGAATCCGGCACCTTAGACCACTCGGCCATCCTGACAACAGTGGCTGTGGATTGTCGATGTGTGCTGCAAATTCTGTACACTAACTGAAGTGGAGCACACCGTTCTCTCTTGTGCAATGACAAAGCACAACCATCAATTGCTCGTGCTTGATTTAACAGGCAGTGCCATAATTCTCCTTTCCTGCTCCACAAACAACCCTAAGACCCACAGCTCTAATACACCAACAGCCATTATACCACCATGCAGCAAACATCATTTTCTCAGACACATTTCTGCCTCCACCTTCACCAAACGCAAACAACATATTGCCATTGGAACACAAGTCCTTCAAAAAACACGTCAGAAGGGAATAATTCTTCAAAGCGGACATTTCACCCTCTCATCCACATGCCTTTCTTTTCATGACATTAAGGTGATGGACCTGCGACGGCTGAACACCAGACAATGAGCAGCAGCTCTAATATTGGAATTGAATGTAGTGAATTTGCAGCCCCTGTCCCCCTGTTCAATGGCATTACTCTGAATATTACCACCTGAATGGCCCAGCCATCAAAGGCATCTAGTCTATCAGTACTGTGCTTCCCATCAGTTGATGAATTGGAATGTTAAAGTCACTGGTATCCTTGTAAGTATTTGCCAAAATAAGGGAGTTGAAGTGAGTTGATTTTGTGTAGAAGAAGTGGCATTCTTTGAAACAGTTGCCCTGGTTATGAGAACCAGCAGTGTACGCCATGCCATTGAAAGGTGCAGTCTTAGAATGCAATGTGGAATGCAGCAAGCAGCAAGGAATAAATGTAGTTTCCTCATAGTGGTGTGTTTGCAGTTTGGGTCATGTTTGTGGGAAAAGTGTGATTTGATGCGTAAGGCATATTACGAGTAAATTTTGTGTGTCATAGACATGTTTGTGGAGGCGTACCTTGTGTTTGTATTGAGGCTGAAATTGCGTAGAAGTGGTAAAACGTGGCAGGCGTAAATTTCATCAGAGCCTCTCAGGAAATGTAGGCTGGCGAGAGCATTTGTGCGGTTGAAAAAGGAATGTCAGGAGTGGGATTTGAACCCACGCCCCTAGAAAGGGGCCAGAATTCACCAAGCCATTGCAAGGCAAGGAATCACACTCCTTGAGTCTGGCGCCTTAGACCACTCGGCCATCCTGACAACAGTTGCTCAGGATTGCCAATGTCTGCTGCAAATTCTGTGCACTAACTGAACTGGAGGACACCGTTGTCTCTTGTGCAATGACAATGCACAACCATCAATTGCTCGTGCTTGAATTAACGTGCAGTGCCATAACGCTCCTTTCCTACTCCACAAACAACCCTCAGACTCACAGCTGTTATGCACCAACAGCCATTTTCCCACCTTGCAGCAAACATCATTTTCTCAGACACATTTCTGCCTCCACCTTCACCAAACGCAAACAACACAGTTGCCATTGGAACACAAGTCCTTCAAAAAACACAGCAGATGGGAATAATCCTTCAAAGCGGACATTTCAACTTTTCATCCACATGCCTTTCTTTTCATGACATTAAGGTGATGGACATGCGACGGCTGAACACCAGACAATGAGCAGCAGCTCTAATTTGGGAATTGAACGAAGGGAATTTGCACCCCTGTGCCCCTGGCCAATGGCATTACTCTGAACATTACCACCTGAACGGCCCAGCCTTCAAAGGCTTGGAGTCTGTCAGCACTATGCTTCTCATCAGGGGATGAATTGGAATTCTAAAGTCACTGGTATCCTTGCAAGTACTTGCCAAAGTAAGGGAGTTGAAGTGAGTTGTTTTTGTGTAGATGAAGTGGCATTCTTTGAAACAGTTGTCCTGGTTATGGGAACCAGCAGTGCACGCCATGCCATTGTAAGGTGCAGTCCTAGAATGCAATGTGGAATGCAGCAAGCAGCAAGTAATAAATGTAGTTACCTCAAAGTGGTGTGGTTGGAGTTTGGGTCATAAATGTGGGAGAAGTGTGATTTGATGCATGAGGTATATTACGTGTGCAGTTTTGTGTGTGATGGACATGGTTGTGGAGGCGTACGTTGTGATTGTATTGAGGCGTAAATAGCGTTGATGTTGTAAAATGTGGCAGGCGTAAATTTCAGCAGAGCCTGTCAGGAAATGTAGGCTGGCGAGAGAATTTGTGCGGATGAAAAAGGAATGTTAGGAGTGGGATTTGAACCCACCCCACTAGAAAGGGACCAGAATTCCTCAAGCCATTGCAAGGCAAGGAATCACACTCCTTGAGTCACGTGCCTTAGACCTCTCAGCCATCCTGACAACAGTTGCTCAAGGCTGCCAATGTGTGCTATAAATTCTGTACACTAACTGAACTGGAGCACACCGTTGTCCCTTGTGCAATGAGAAAGCACAACCATCAATTGCTCGAGCTTGATTTAACAGGCAGTGCCATAATTCTCCTTTCCTGTTCCACAAACAACCCTCAGACTCACAGCTCTTATACCGCAACAGCCATTTTACCACCTTGCAGCAAACATCATTTTCTGAGACACATTTCTGCTTCCATCTTCACCAAATGCAAGCAACACAGTTGCCATTGGAACACAAGTCCTTCAAAAAACACATCAGATGGGAATAATCCATCAAAGCGGAAATTACACCCTCTCATCCACATGCCTTTCTTTTCATGACATAAAGGTGATGGACCTGCGATGGCTGAACACCAGACAATGAGCAGCAGCTCTAATATTGGAATTGAATGTAAGGAATTTGCAGCCCCTGTGCCCCTGGCCAATGGCATTACTCTGAATATTACAACCTGAAAGGCCCAGCCTTCAAAGGCATCTAGTCTATCAGTACTGTGCTTCCCATCGGGGGATGACTTGGAATGTTAAAGTCACTGGTATCCTTGCAAGTATTTGCCAAAATAATGGAGTTGAAGTGAGTTGTTTTTGCGTAGAAGAAGTAGCATTCTTTGAACCAGTTGGGCTGGTTATGAGAACCAGCAGTGTACGCCATGCCATTGAAAGGTGCAGTCCTAGAATGCAATGTGGAATGCAGCAAGCAGCAAGGAATAAATGAAGGTTCCTCAAAGTGGTGTGTTTGCAGTTTGGGTCATGATTGTGGGAGAAGTGTGATTTGATGCATGAGGTATATTACGTGTGCAGTTTTGTGTGTGATGGACATGGTTGTGGAGGCGTACGTTGTGTTTGTATTGAGGCGTAAATGGCGAAGATATGGTAAAACATGGCAGGCGTAAATTTCATCAGAGCCTGTCAGGAAATGTTGGCTGGCGAGAGCATTTGTGCAGTTGAAAATGGAATGTCAGGAGTGGGATTTGGACCCATGCCCCTAGAAAGGGACCAGAATTCACCAAGCCATTGCAAGGCAAGGAATCACACTCCTTGAGTCTGGGGCCTTAGACCACTCGGCCATCCTGACAACAGTTGCTCAGGATTGCCAATGTGTGCTGCAAATTCTGTGCACTAACTGAACTGGAGGACACCGTTGTCTCTTGTGCAATGACAAAGCACAACCATCAATTGCTCGTGCTTGATTTAACAGGCAGTGCCATAATTCTCCTTTCCTGCTCCACAAACAACCCTAAGACTCACAGCTGTTATGCACCAACAGCCATTTTACCACCTTGCAGCAAACATCATTTTCTCAGACACATTTCTGCCTCCACCTTCACCAAACGCAACCAACACAGTTGCCATTGGAACACAAGTCCTTGAAAAAACACAGCAGATGGGAATAATCCTTCAAAGCGGACATTTCATCTTCTCATCCACATGCCTTTCTTTTCATGACATTAAGGTGATGGACATGCGACGGCTGAACACCAGACAATGAGCAGCAGCTCTAATATGGGAATTGAACGAAGGGAATTTGCACCCCTGTGCCCCTGTCCAATGGCATTACTCTGAAAATTACCACCTGAACGGCCCAGCCTTCAAAGGCTTGGAGTCTGTCAGCACTATGCTTCTCATCAGGGGATGACTTGGAATGTTAAAGTCACTGGTATCCTTGCAAGTATTTGCCAAAATAAGGGAGTTGAAGTGAGTTGTTTTTGTGTAGAAGAAGTGGCATTCTTTGAAACAGTTGTCCTGGTTATGAGAACCAGCAGTGTACGCCATGCCATTGAAAGGTGCAGTCCTAGAATGCAATGTGGAATGCAGCAAGCAGCAAGGAATAAATGTAGTTTCCTCAAAGTGGTGTGTTTGCAGTTTGTGTCATGATTGTGGGAAAAGTGTGATTTGATGCGTAAGGCATATTACGAGTAAATTTTGTGTGTCATAGACATGTTTGTGGAGGCGTACCTTGTGTTTGTATTGAGGCTTAAATTGCGTAGAAGTGGTAAAACGTGGCAGGCGTAAATTTCATCAGAGCCTGTCAGGAAATGTAGGCTGGCGAGAGCATTTGTGCGGTTGAAAAAGGAATGTCAGGAGTGGGATTTGAACCCACGCCCCTAGAAAGGGACCAGAATTCACCATGCCATTGCAAGGCAAGGAATCACACTCCTTGAGTCTGGCGCCTTAGACCACTCAGCCATCCTGACAACAGTTGCTCATGATTGCCAATGTGTGCTGCAAATTCTGTACACTAACTGAAGTGGAGCACACCTTTGTCTCTTGTGCAATGACAAAGCACAACCATCAATTGCTCGTGCTTGATTTAACAGGCAGTGCCATAATTCTCCTTTCCTGCTCCACAAACAACCCTAAGACACACAGCTCTTATACACCAACAGCCATTTTACCACCTTGCAGCAAACATCATTTTCTCAGACACATTTCTGCCTCCACCTTCACCAAACGCAAACAACACAGTTGCCATTGGAACACAAATCCTTCAAAAAACACATCAGACGGGAATAATTCTTCAAAGCGGACATTTCACCCTCTCATCCGCATGCCTTTCTTTTCATGACATTAAGGTGAGGGACGTGCGACGGCTGAACACCAGACAATGAGCAGCAGCTCTAATATTGGAATTGAATGTAGGGAATATGCAGCCCCTGTGCCCCTGTTCAATGGCATTACTCTGAATATTACCACCTGAATGGCCCAGCCATCAAAGGCATCTAGTCTGTCAGTACTGTGCTTCCCATCAGGGGATGAATTGGAATGTTAAAGTCACTGGTATCCTTGTAAGTATTTATCAAAATAAGGGAGTTGAAGTGAGTTGTTTTTGTGTAGAAGAAGTGGCATTCTTTGAAACAGTTGGCCTGGTTATGAGAACCAGCAGTGTACGCCATGCCATTGAAAGGTGCAGTCCTAGAATGCAATGTGGAATGCAGCATGCAGCAAGGGATAAATGTAGTTTCCTCAAAGTGGTGTGTTTGGAGTTTGGGTCATGATTGTGGGAGAAGTGTGATTTGATGCATGAGGTATATTACGTGTGCAGTTTTGTGTGTGATGGTCATGGTTGTGGAGGCGTACGTTGTGTTTGTATTGAGGCGTCAATAGCGTTGAAGTGGTAAAATGTGGCAGGCGTAAATTTCAGCAGAGCCTGTCAGGAAATGTAGGCTGGCGAGAGAATTTGTGCAGATGAAAATGGAATGTTAGGAGTGGGATTTGAACCCACAGCACTAGAAAGAGACCAGAATTCATCAAGCCATTGCAAGGCTAGGAATTACACTCCTTGAGTCTTGTGCCTTAGACCATTCGGCCATCCTGACAACAGTTGTGCAAGGCTGCCAATGTGTGCTGTAAATTCTGTACACTAACTGAACTGGAGCACACCGTTGTCCCTTGTGCAATGAGAAAGCACAACCATCAATTGCTCGAGCTTGATATAACAGGCAGTGCCATAATTCTACTTTCCTGTTTCACAAACAACCCTCACACTCACAGCTCTTATACAGCAACAGCCATTTTACCACCTTGCAGCAAACATCATTTTCTGAGACACATTTCTGCCTCCATCTTCACCAAATGCAAGCAACACAGTTGCCATTGGAACACAAGTCCTTCAAAAAACACATCAGAAGGGAATAATCCATCAAAGCGGAAATTTCACCCTCTCATCCACATGCCTTTCTTTTCATGACATTAAGGTGATGGACCTGCGATGGCTGAACACCAGACAATGAGCAGCAGCTCTAATATTGGAATTGAATGTAAGGAATTTGCAGCCCCTGTGCCCCTGGCCAATGGCATTACTCTGAATATTACCAACTGAACGGCCCAGCTTTCAAAGGCATCTAGTCTATCAGTACTGTGCTTCCCATCAGGGGATGAATTGGAATGTTAAAGTCACTGGTATCCTTGCAAGTATTTGCCAAAATAAAGGAGTTGAAGTGAGTTGTTTTTGTGTAGAAAAAGTGTCATTCTTTGAAACAGTTGTCCTGGATATGAGAACCAGCAGTGTACGCCATGCCATTGAAAGGTGCAGTCTTAGAATGCAATGTGGAATGCAGCAAGCAGCAAGGAATAAATGTAGTTTCCTCACATTGGTGTGTTTGCAGTTTGGGTCATGTTTGTGGGAAAAGTGTGATTTGATGCGTAAGGCATGTTACGTGTAAATTTTGTGTGTCATAGACATGTTCGTGGAGGCGTACCTTGTGTTTGTATTGAGGCTTAAATTGCGAAGATGTGGTAAAACGTGGCAGGCGTAAATTTCATCAGAGTCTTTCAGGAAATGTTGGCTGGCGAGAGCATTTGTGCGGTTGAAAAAGGAATGTCAGGAGTGGGATTTGAACCCACGCCCCTAGAAAGGAACCAGAATTCACCAAGCCATTGCAAGGCAAGGAATCACACTCCTTGAATCTGGGGCCTTAGACCACTTGGCCATCCTGACAACAGTTGCTCAGGAGTGCCAATGTGTGCTGCAAATTCTGTGCACTAACTGAACTGGAGGACACCGTTGTCTCTTGTGCAATGACAAAGCACAACCATCAATTGCTCGTGCTTGATTTAACAGGCAGTGCCATAATTCTCCTTTCCTGCTCCACAAACAACCCTAAGACACACAGCTCTTATACACCAACAGCCATTTTACCACCTTGCAGCAAACATCATTTTCTCAGACACATTTCTGCCTCCACCTTCACCAAACGCAAACAACACAGTTGCCATTGGAACACAAATCCTTCAAAAAACACATCAGACGGGAATAATTCTTCAAAGCGGACATTTCACCCTCTCATCCGCATGCCTTTCTTTTCATGACATTAAGGTGAGGGACGTGCGACGGCTGAACACCAGACAATGAGCAGCAGCTCTAATATTGGAATTGAATGTAGGGAATATGCAGCCCCTGTGCCCCTGTTCAATGGCATTACTCTGAATATTACCACCTGAATGGCCCAGCCATCAAAGGCATCTAGTCTGTCAGTACTGTGCTTCCCATCAGGGGATGAATTGGAATGTTAAAGTCACTGGTATCCTTGTAAGTATTTATCAAAATAAGGGAGTTGAAGTGAGTTGTTTTTGTGTAGAAGAAGTGGCATTCTTTGAAACAGTTGGCCTGGTTATGAGAACCAGCAGTGTACGCCATGCCATTGAAAGGTGCAGTCCTAGAATGCAATGTGGAATGCAGCATGCAGCAAGGGATAAATGTAGTTTCCTCAAAGTGGTGTGTTTGGAGTTTGGGTCATGATTGTGGGAGAAGTGTGATTTGATGCATGAGGTATATTACGTGTGCAGTTTTGTGTGTGATGGTCATGGTTGTGGAGGCGTACGTTGTGTTTGTATTGAGGCGTCAATAGCGTTGAAGTGGTAAAATGTGGCAGGCGTAAATTTCAGCAGAGCCTGTCAGGAAATGTAGGCTGGCGAGAGAATTTGTGCAGATGAAAATGGAATGTTAGGAGTGGGATTTGAACCCACAGCACTAGAAAGAGACCAGAATTCATCAAGCCATTGCAAGGCTAGGAATTACACTCCTTGAGTCTTGTGCCTTAGACCATTCGGCCATCCTGACAACAGTTGTGCAAGGCTGCCAATGTGTGCTGTAAATTCTGTACACTAACTGAACTGGAGCACACCGTTGTCCCTTGTGCAATGAGAAAGCACAACCATCAATTGCTCGAGCTTGATATAACAGGCAGTGCCATAATTCTACTTTCCTGTTTCACAAACAACCCTCACACTCACAGCTCTTATACAGCAACAGCCATTTTACCACCTTGCAGCAAACATCATTTTCTGAGACACATTTCTGCCTCCATCTTCACCAAATGCAAGCAACACAGTTGCCATTGGAACACAAGTCCTTCAAAAAACACATCAGAAGGGAATAATCCATCAAAGCGGAAATTTCACCCTCTCATCCACATGCCTTTCTTTTCATGACATTAAGGTGATGGACCTGCGATGGCTGAACACCAGACAATGAGCAGCAGCTCTAATATTGGAATTGAATGTAAGGAATTTGCAGCCCCTGTGCCCCTGGCCAATGGCATTACTCTGAATATTACCAACTGAACGGCCCAGCTTTCAAAGGCATCTAGTCTATCAGTACTGTGCTTCCCATCAGGGGATGAATTGGAATGTTAAAGTCACTGGTATCCTTGCAAGTATTTGCCAAAATAAAGGAGTTGAAGTGAGTTGTTTTTGTGTAGAAAAAGTGTCATTCTTTGAAACAGTTGTCCTGGATATGAGAACCAGCAGTGTACGCCATGCCATTGAAAGGTGCAGTCTTAGAATGCAATGTGGAATGCAGCAAGCAGCAAGGAATAAATGTAGTTTCCTCACATTGGTGTGTTTGCAGTTTGGGTCATGTTTGTGGGAAAAGTGTGATTTGATGCGTAAGGCATGTTACGTGTAAATTTTGTGTGTCATAGACATGTTCGTGGAGGCGTACCTTGTGTTTGTATTGAGGCTTAAATTGCGAAGATGTGGTAAAACGTGGCAGGCGTAAATTTCATCAGAGTCTTTCAGGAAATGTTGGCTGGCGAGAGCATTTGTGCGGTTGAAAAAGGAATGTCAGGAGTGGGATTTGAACCCACGCCCCTAGAAAGGAACCAGAATTCACCAAGCCATTGCAAGGCAAGGAATCACACTCCTTGAATCTGGGGCCTTAGACCACTTGGCCATCCTGACAACAGTTGCTCAGGAGTGCCAATGTGTGCTGCAAATTCTGTGCACTAACTGAACTGGAGGACACCGTTGTCTCTTGTGCAATGACAAAGCACAACCATCAATTGCTCGTGCTTGATTTAACAGGCAGTGCCATAATTCTCCTTTCCTGCTCCACAAACAACCCTAAGACACACAGCTCTTATACACCAACAGCCATTTTACCACCTTGCAGCAAACATCATTTTCTCAGACACATTTCTGCCTCCACCTTCACCAAACGCAAACAACACAGTTGCCATTGGAACACAAATCCTTCAAAAAACACATCAGACGGGAATAATTCTTCAAAGCGGACATTTCACCCTCTCATCCGCATGCCTTTCTTTTCATGACATTAAGGTGAGGGACGTGCGACGGCTGAACACCAGACAATGAGCAGCAGCTCTAATATTGGAATTGAATGTAGGGAATATGCAGCCCCTGTGCCCCTGTTCAATGGCATTACTCTGAATATTACCACCTGAATGGCCCAGCCATCAAAGGCATCTAGTCTGTCAGTACTGTGCTTCCCATCAGGGGATGAATTGGAATGTTAAAGTCACTGGTATCCTTGTAAGTATTTATCAAAATAAGGGAGTTGAAGTGAGTTGTTTTTGTGTAGAAGAAGTGGCATTCTTTGAAACAGTTGGCCTGGTTATGAGAACCAGCAGTGTACGCCATGCCATTGAAAGGTGCAGTCCTAGAATGCAATGTGGAATGCAGCATGCAGCAAGGGATAAATGTAGTTTCCTCAAAGTGGTGTGTTTGGAGTTTGGGTCATGATTGTGGGAGAAGTGTGATTTGATGCATGAGGTATATTACGTGTGCAGTTTTGTGTGTGATGGTCATGGTTGTGGAGGCGTACGTTGTGTTTGTATTGAGGCGTCAATAGCGTTGAAGTGGTAAAATGTGGCAGGCGTAAATTTCAGCAGAGCCTGTCAGGAAATGTAGGCTGGCGAGAGAATTTGTGCAGATGAAAATGGAATGTTAGGAGTGGGATTTGAACCCACAGCACTAGAAAGAGACCAGAATTCATCAAGCCATTGCAAGGCTAGGAATCACACTCCTTGAGTCTTGTGCCTTAGACCATTCGGCCATCCTGACAACAGTTGTGCAAGGCTGCCAATGTGTGCTGTAAATTCTGTACACTAACTGAACTGGAGCACACCGTTGTCCCTTGTGCAATGAGAAAGCACAACCATCAATTGCTCGAGCTTGATATAACAGGCAGTGCCATAATTCTACTTTCCTGTTTCACAAACAACCCTCACACTCACAGCTCTTATACAGCAACAGCCATTTTACCACCTTGCAGCAAACATCATTTTCTGAGACACATTTCTGCCTCCATCTTCACCAAATGCAAGCAACACAGTTGCCATTGGAACACAAGTCCTTCAAAAAACACATCAGAAGGGAATAATCCATCAAAGCGGAAATTTCACCCTCTCATCCACATGCCTTTCTTTTCATGACATTAAGGTGATGGACCTGCGATGGCTGAACACCAGACAATGAGCAGCAGCTCTAATATTGGAATTGAATGTAAGGAATTTGCAGCCCCTGTGCCCCTGGCCAATGGCATTACTCTGAATATTACCAACTAAACGGCCCAGCTTTCAAAGGCATCTAGTCTATCAGTACTGTGCTTCCCATCAGGGGATGAATTGGAATGTTAAAGTCACTGGTATCCTTGCAAGTATTTGCCAAAATAAAGGAGTTGAAGTGAGTTGTTTTTGTGTAGAAAAAGTGTCATTCTTTGAAACAGTTGTCCTGGATATGAGAACCAGCAGTGTACGCCATGCCATTGAAAGGTGCAGTCTTAGAATGCAATGTGGAATGCAGCAAGCAGCAAGGAATAAATGTAGTTTCCTCACATTGGTGTGTTTGCAGTTTGGGTCATGTTTGTGGGAAAAGTGTGATTTGATGCGTAAGGCATGTTACGTGTAAATTTTGTGTGTCATAGACATGTTCGTGGAGGCGTACCTTGTGTTTGTATTGAGGCTTAAATTGCGAAGATGTGGTAAAACGTGGCAGGCGTAAATTTCATCAGAGTCTTTCAGGAAATGTTGGCTGGCGAGAGCATTTGTGCGGTTGAAAAAGGAATGTCAGGAGTGGGATTTGAACCCACGCCCCTAGAAAGGAACCAGAATTCACCAAGCCATTGCAAGGCAAGGAATCACACTCCTTGAATCTGGGGCCTTAGACCACTTGGCCATCCTGACAACAGTTGCTCAGGAGTGCCAATGTGTGCTGCAAATTCTGTGCACTAACTGAACTGGAGGACACCGTTGTCTCTTGTGCAATGACAAAGCACAACCATCAATTGCTCGTGCTTGATTTAACAGGCAGTGCCATAATTCTCCTTTCCTGCTCCACAAACAACCCTAAGACTCACAGCTCTTATACACCAACAGCCATTTTACCACCTTGCAGCAAACATCATTTTCTCAGACACATTTCTGCCTCCACCTTCACCAAACGCAAACAACACAGTTGCCATTGGAACACAAGTCCTTCAAAAAACACATCAGAAGGGAATAATTCTTCAAAGCGGACATTTCACCCTCTCATCCACATGCCTTTCTTTTCATGACATTAAGGTGATGGACCTGCGACGGCTGAACACCAGACAATGAGCAGCAGCTCTAATATTGGAATTGAATGTAGGGAATTTGCAGCCCCTGTGCCCCTGTTCAATGGCATTACTCTGAATATTACCACCTGAATGGCCCAGCCATCAAAGGCATCTAGTCTGTCAGTACTGTGCTTCCCATCAGGGGATGACTTGGAATGTTAAAGTCACTGGTATCCTTGCAAGTATTTGCCAAAATAAGGGAGTTGAAGTGAGTTGTTTTTGTGTAGATGAAGTGGCATTCTTTGAAACAGTTGGGCTGGTTATGAGAACCAGCAGTGTACGCCATGCCATTGAAAGGTGCAATCCTAGAATGCAATGTGGAATGCAGCAAGCTGCAAGGAATAAATGTAGTTTCCTCAAAGTGGTGTGTTTGGAGTTTGGGTCATGAATGTGGGAGAAGTGAGATTTGATGCATGAGGTATATTACGTGTGCAGTTTTGTGTGTGATGGACATGGTTGTGGAGGCGTACCTTGTGTTTCTATTGAGGCGTAAATTGCGAAGATGTGGTAAAACGTGGCAGGCGTAAATTTCATCAGAGCCTGTCAGGAAATGTTGGCTGGCGAGAGCATTTGTGCGGTTGAAAATGGAATGTCAGGAGTGGGATTTGGACCCATGCCCCTAGAAAGGGACCAGAATTCACCAAGCCATTGCAAGGCAAGGAATCACACTCCTTGAGTCTGGGGCCTTAGACCACTTGGCCATCCTGACAACAGTTGCTCAGGATTGCCAATGTGTGCTGCAAATTCTGTGCACTAACTGAACTGGAGGACACCGTTGTCTCTTGTGCAATGACAAAGCACAACCATCAATTGCTCGTGCTTGATTTAACAGGCAGTGCCATAATTCTCCTTTCCTGCTCCACAAACAACCCTAAGACTCACAGCTGTTATGCACCAACAGACATTTTACCACCTTGCAGCAAACATCATTTTCTCAGACACATTTCTGCCTCCACCTTCACCAAACGCAAACAACACAGTTGCCATTGGAACACAAGTCCTTCAAAAAACTCAGCAGAAGGGAATAATCCTTCAAAGCGGACATTTCATCTTCTCATCCACATGCCTTTCTTTTCATGACATTAAGGTGATGGACCTGCGACGGCTGAACACCAGACAATGAGCAGCAGCTCTAATATGGGAATTGAACAAAGGGAATTTGCACCCCTGTGCCCCTGGCCAATGGCATTACTCTGAACATTACCACCTGAAAGTCCCAGTCTTCAAAGGCATCTAGTCTGTCAGTACTGTGCTTCCCATCAGGGGATGACTTGGAATGTTAAAGTCACTGGTATCCTTGCAAGTATTTGCCAAAATAAGGGAGTTGAAGTGAGTTGTTTTTGCGTAGAAGAAGTGGCATTCTTTGAACCAGTTGTCCTGGTTATGAGAACCAGCAGTGTACGCCATGCCATTGAAAGGTGTAGTCTTAGAATGCAATGTGGAATGCAGCAAGCAGCAAGGAATAAATGTAGTTACCTCAAAGTGGTGTGGTTGGAGTTTGGGTCATGATTGTGGGAGAAGTGAGATTTGATGCATGAGATATATTACGTGTGCAGTTTTGTGTGTGATGGACATGGTTGTGGAGGCGTACCTTGTGTTTGTATTGAGGCGTAAATAGCGTTAATGTGGTAAAATGTGGCAGGCGTAAATTTCAGCAGAGCCTGTCAGGAAATGTAGGCTGGTGAGAGAATTTGTGCGGATGAAAAAGGAATGTGAGGAGTGGGTTTTGAACCCACACTCCGAGAAAGGGACCAGAATTCACTAAGCCATTGCAAGGCAAGGAATCACACTCCTTGAGTCGGGCGCCTTCGACCACTCGGCCATCCTGACAACAGTGGCTGTGGATTGTCAATGTGTGCTGCAAATTCTGTACACTTACTGAAGTGGAGCACACCGTTGTTTCTTGTGCAATGACAAAGCACAACCATCAATTGCTCGTGCTTGATTTAACAGGCAGTGCCATAATTCTCCTTTCCTGCTCCAAATCAACCCTAAGACTCACAGCTGTTATGCACCAACAGCCATTTTACCACCTTGCAGCAAACATCATTTTCTCAGACACATTTCTGCCTCCACCTTCACCAAACGCAAACAACACAGTTGCCATTGGAACACAAGTCCTTCAAAAAACTCAGCAGAAGGGAATAATCCTTCAAAGCGGACATTTCATCTTCTCATTCACATGCCTTTCTTTTCATGACATTAAGGTGATGGACCTGCGACGGCTGAACACCAGACAATGAGCAGCAGCTCTAATATGGGAATTGAACGAAGGGAATTTGCACCCCTGTGCCCCTGGCCAATGGCATTACTCTGAATATTACCACCTGAACGGCCCAGCTTTCAAAGGCATCTTGTCTATCAGTACTGTGCTTCCCATCAGGGGATGAATTGGAATGTTAATGTCACTGGTATCCTTGCAAGTATATGCCAAAATAAAGGAGTTGTAGTGAGTTGTTTTTGTGTAGTAGAAGTGTCATTCTTTGAAACAGTTGTCCTGGTTATGTGAACCAGCAGTGTACGCCATGCCATTGAAAGGTGCAGGCCTAGAATGAAATGTGGAATGCCGCAAGCAGCAAGGAATAAATGTAGTTACCTCAAAGTGGAGTGGTTGGAGTTTGGGGCATAAATGTGGGAGAAGTGTGATTTGATGCATGAGGTATATTTCGTGTGCAGTTTTGTGTGTGATGGACATGGTTGTGGAGGCGTACCTTGTGTTTGTATTGAGGCGTAAATAGCGTTGATGTGGTAAAATGTGGCAGGCGTAAATTTCAGCAGAGCCTGTCAGGAAATGTAGGCTGGTGAGAGAATTTGTGCGGATGAAAAAGGAATGTCGGGAGTGGGATTTGAACCCACACCCCTAGAAAGGGATCAGAATTCACCAAGCCATTGCAAGGCAAGGAATCACACTCCTTGAGTCCGGCACCTTACACCACTCGGCCATCCTGACAACAGTGGCTGTGGATTGTCGATGTGTGCTGCAAATTCTGTACACTAACTGAAGTGGAGCACACCGTTGTCTCTTGTGCAATGACAAAGCACAACCATCAATTGCTCGTGCTTGATTTAACAGGCAGTGCCATAATTCTCCTTTCCTGCTCCACAAACAACCCTAAGACCCACAGCTCTTATACACCAACAGCCATTTTACCACCATGCAGCAAACATCATTTTCTCAGACACATTTCTGCCTCCACCTTCACCAAATGCAAACAACATATTGCCATTGGAACACAAGTCCTTCAAAAAACACGTCAGAAGGGAATAATTCTTCAAAGCGGACATTTCACCCTCTCATCCACATGCCTTTCTTTTCATGACATTAAGGTGATGGACCTGCGATGGCTGAACACCAGACAATGAGCAGCAGCTCTAATATTGGAATTGAATGTAGAGAATTTGCAGCCCCTGTCCCCCTGTTCAATGGCATTACTCTGAATATTACCACCTGAATGGCCCAGCCATCAAAGGCATCTAGTCTGTCAGTACTGTGCTTCCCATCAGTTGATGAATTGGAATGTTAAAGTCACTGGTATCCTTGTAAGTATTTGCCAAAATAAGGGAGTTGAAGTGAGTTGATTTTGTGTAGAAGAAGTGGCATTCTTTGAAACAGTTGCCCTGGTTATGAGAACCAGCAGTGTATGCCATGCCATTGAAAGGTGCAGTCTTAGAATGCAATGTGGAATGCAGCAAGCAGCAAGGAATAAATGTAGTTTCCTCAGAGTGGTGTGTTTGCAGTTTGGGTCATGTTTGTGGGAAAAGTGTGATTTGATGCGTAAGGCATATTACGAGTAAATTTTGTGTGTCATAGACATGTTTGTGGAGGCGTACCTTGTGTTTGTATTGAGGCTGAAATTGCGTAGAAGTGGTAAAACGTGGCAGGCGTAAATTTCATCAGAGCCTGTCAGGAAATGTAGGCTGGCGAGAGCATTTGTGCGGTTGAAAAAGGAATGTCAGGAGTGGGATTTGAACCCACGCCCCTAGAAAGGGACCAGAATTCACCAAGCCATTGCAAGGCAAGGAATCACACTCCTTGAGTCTGGCGCCTTAGACCACTCGGCCATCCTGACAACAGTTGCTCAGGATTGCCAATGTGTGCTGCAAATTCAGTGCACTAACTGAACTGGAGGACACCGTTGTCTCTTGTGCAATGACAAAGCACAACCATCAATTGCTCGTGCTTGAATTAACGTGCAGTGCCATAATGCTCCTTTCCTACTCCACAAACAACCCTCAGACTCACAGCTGTTATGCACCAACAGCCATTTTACCACCTTGCAGCAAACATCATTTTCTCAGACACATTTCTGCCTCCACCTTCACCAAACGCAAACAACACAGTTGCCATTGGAACACAAGTCCTTGAAAAAACACAGCAGATGGGAATAATCCTTCAAAGCGGACATATCAACTTCTCATCCACATGCCTTTCTTTTCATGACATTAAGGTGATGGACATGCGACGGCTGAACACCAGACAATGAGCAGCAGCTCTAATTTGGGAATTGAACGAAGGGAATTTGCACCCCTGTGCCCCTGGCCAATGGCATTACTCTGAAAATTACCACCTGAACGGCCCAGCCTTCAAAGGCTTGGAGTCTGTCAGCACTATGCATCTCATCAGGGGATGAATTGGAATTCTAAAGTCACTGGTATCCTTGCAAGTACTTGCCAAAGTAAGGGAGTTGAAGTGAGTTGTTTTTGTGTAGATGAAGTGGCATTCTTTGAAACAGTTGTCCTGGTTATGAGAACCAGCAGTGCACGCCATGCCATTGTAAGGTGCAGTCCTAGAATGCAATGTGGAATGCAGCAAGCAGCAAGTAATAAATGTAGTTACCTCAAAGTGGTGTGTTTGGAGTTTGGGTCATAAATGTGGGAGAAGTGTGATTTGATGCATGAGGTATATTACGTGTGCAGTTTTGTGTGTGATGGACATGGTTGTGGAGGCGTACATTGTGATTGTATTGAGGCGTAAATAGCGTTGATGTTGTAAAATGTGGCAGGCGTAAATTTCAGCAGAGCCTGTCAGGAAATGTAGGCTGGCGAAAGAATTTGTGCGGATGAAAAAGGAATGTAAGGAGTGGGATTTGAACGCACCCCACTAGAAAGGGACCAGAATTCACTAAGCCATTGCAAGGCAAGGAATCACACTCCTTGAGTCGGGCGCCTTCGACCACTCGGCCATCCTGACAACAGTGGCTGTGGATTGTCAATGTGTGCTGCAAATTCTGTACACTTACTGAAGTGGAGCACACCGTTGTTTCTTGTGCAATGACAAAGCACAACCATCAATTGCTCGTGCTTGATTTAACAGGCAGTGCCATAATTCTCCTTTCCTGCTCCAAATCAACCCTAAGACTCACAGCTGTTATGCACCAACAGCCATTTTACCACCTTGCAGCAAACATCATTTTCTCAGACACATTTCTGCCTCCACCTTCACCAAACGCAAACAACACAGTTGCCATTGGAACACAAGTCCTTCAAAAAACTCAGCAGAAGGGAATAATCCTTCAAAGCGGACATTTCATCTTCTCATTCACATGCCTTTCTTTTCATGACATTAAGGTGATGGACCTGCGGCGGCTGAACACCAGACAATGAGCAGCAGCTCTAATATGGGAATTGAACGAAGGGAATTTGCACCCCTGTGCCCCTGGCCAATGGCATTACTCTGAATATTACCACCTGAACGGCCCAGCTTTCAAAGGCATCTAGTCTATCAGTACTGTGCTTCCCATCAGGGGATGAATTGGAATGTTAATGTCACTGGTATCCTTGCAAGTATATGCCAAAATAAAGGAGTTGTAGTGAGTTGTTTTTGTGTAGTAGAAGTGGCATTCTTTGAAACAGTTGTCCTGGTTATGTGAACCAGCAGTGTACGCCATGCCATTGAAAGGTGCAGTCCTAGAATGAAATGTGGAATGCCGCAAGCAGCAAGGAATAAATGTAGTTACCTCAAAGTGGAGTGGTTGGAGTTTGGGGCATAAATGTGGGAGAAGTGTGATTTGATGCATGAGGTATATTTCGTGTGCAGTTTTGTGTGTGATGGACATGGTTGTGGAGGCGTACCTTGTGTTTGTATTGAGGCGTAAATAGCGTTGATGTGGTAAAATGTGGCAGGCGTAAATTTCAGCAGAGCCTGTCAGGAAATGTAGGCTGGTGAGAGAATTTGTGCGGATGAAAAAGGAATGTCGGGAGTGGGATTTGAACCCACACCCCTAGAAAGGGATCAGAATTCACCAAGCCATTGCAAGGCAAGGAATCACACTCCTTGAGTCCGGCACCTTACACCACTCGGCCATCCTGACAACAGTGGCTGTGGATTGTCGATGTGTGCTGCAAATTCTGTACACTAACTGAAGTGGAGCACACCGTTGTCTCTTGTGCAATGACAAAGCACAACCATCAATTGCTCGTGCTTGATTTAACAGGCAGTGCCATAATTCTCCTTTCCTGCTCCACAAACAACCCTAAGACCCACAGCTCTTATACACCAACAGCCATTTTACCACCATGCAGCAAACATCATTTTCTCAGACACATTTCTGCCTCCACCTTCACCAAATGCAAACAACATATTGCCATTGGAACACAAGTCCTTCAAAAAACACGTCAGAAGGGAATAATTCTTCAAAGCGGACATTTCACCCTCTCATCCACATGCCTTTCTTTTCATGACATTAAGGTGATGGACCTGCGACGGCTGAACACCAGACAATGAGCAGCAGCTCTAATATTGGAATTGAATGTAGAGAATTTGCAGCCCCTGTCCCCCTGTTCAATGGCATTACTCTGAATATTACCACCTGAATGGCCCAGCCATCAAAGGCATCTAGTCTGTCAGTACTGTGCTTCCCATCAGTTGATGAATTGGAATGTTAAAGTCACTGGTATCCTTGTAAGTATTTGCCAAAATAAGGGAGTTGAAGTGAGTTGATTTTGTGTAGAAGAAGTGGCATTCTTTGAAACAGTTGCCCTGGTTATGAGAACCAGCAGTGTATGCCATGCCATTGAAAGGTGCAGTCTTAGAATGCAATGTGGAATGCAGCAAGCAGCAAGGAATAAATGTAGTTTCCTCAGAGTGGTGTGTTTGCAGTTTGGGTCATGTTTGTGGGAAAAGTGTGATTTGATGCGTAAGGCATATTACGAGTAAATTTTGTGTGTCATAGACATGTTTGTGGAGGCGTACCTTGTGTTTGTATTGAGGCTGAAATTGCGTAGAAGTGGTAAAACGTGGCAGGCGTAAATTTCATCAGAGCCTGTCAGGAAATGTAGGCTGGCGAGAGCATTTGTGCGGTTGAAAAAGGAATGTCAGGAGTGGGATTTGAACCCACGCCCCTAGAAAGGGACCAGAATTCACCAAGCCATTGCAAGGCAAGGAATCACACTCCTTGAGTCTGGCGCCTTAGACCACTCGGCCATCCTGACAACAGTTGCTCAGGATTGCCAATGTGTGCTGCAAATTCAGTGCACTAACTGAACTGGAGGACACCGTTGTCTCTTGTGCAATGACAAAGCACAACCATCAATTGCTCGTGCTTGAATTAACGTGCAGTGCCATAATGCTCCTTTCCTACTCCACAAACAACCCTCAGACTCACAGCTGTTATGCACCAACAGCCATTTTACCACCTTGCAGCAAACATCATTTTCTCAGACACATTTCTGCCTCCACCTTCACCAAACGCAAACAACACAGTTGCCATTGGAACACAAGTCCTTGAAAAAACACAGCAGATGGGAATAATCCTTCAAAGCGGACATATCAACTTCTCATCCACATGCCTTTCTTTTCATGACATTAAGGTGATGGACATGCGACGGCTGAACACCAGACAATGAGCAGCAGCTCTAATTTGGGAATTGAACGAAGGGAATTTGCACCCCTGTGCCCCTGGCCAATGGCATTACTCTGAAAATTACCACCTGAACGGCCCAGCCTTCAAAGGCTTGGAGTCTGTCAGCACTATGCTTCTCATCAGGGGATGAATTGGAATTCTAAAGTCACTGGTATCCTTGCAAGTACTTGCCAAAGTAAGGGAGTTGAAGTGAGTTGTTTTTGTGTAGATGAAGTGGCATTCTTTGAAACAGTTGTCCTGGTTATGAGAACCAGCAGTGCACGCCATGCCATTGTAAGGTGCAGTCCTAGAATGCAATGTGGAATGCAGCAAGCAGCAAGTAATAAATGTAGTTACCTCAAAGTGGTGTGTTTGGAGTTTGGGTCATAAATGTGGGAGAAGTGTGATTTGATGCATGAGGTATATTACGTGTGCAGTTTTGTGTGTGATGGACATGGTTGTGGAGGCGTACGTTGTGATTGTATTGAGGCGTAAATAGCGTTGATGTTGTAAAATGTGGCAGGCGTAAATTTCAGCAGAGCCTGTCAGGAAATGTAGGCTGGCGAAAGAATTTGTGCGGATGAAAAAGGAATGTAAGGAGTGGGATTTGAACCCACCCCACTAGAAAGGGACCAGAATTCCTCAAGCCATTGCAAGGCAAGGAATCACACTCCTTGAGTCTTGTGCCTTAGACCTCTCGGCCATCCTGACAACAGTTGCTCAAGGCTGCCAATGTGTGCTATAAATTCTGTACACTAACTGAACTGGAGGACACCGTTGTCTCTTGTGCAATGACAAAGCACAACCATCAATTGCTCGTGCTTGATTTAACAGGCAGTGCCATAATTCTCCTTTCCTGCTCCACAAACAACCCTAAGACTCACAGCTGTTATGCAACAACAGCCATTTTACCACCTTGCAGCAAACATCATTTTCTCAGACACATTTCTGCCTCCACCTTCACCAAACGCAAACAACACAGTTGCCATTGGAACACAAGTCCTTGAAAAAACACAGCAGATGGGAATAATCCTTCAAAGCGGACATTTCATCTTCTCATCCACATGCCTTTCTTTTCATGACATTAAGGTGATGGACCTGCGACGGCTGAACACCAGACAATGAGCAGCAGCTCTAATATGGGAATTGAACGAAGGCAATTTGCACCCCTGTGCCCCTGTCCAATGGCATTACTCTGAATATTACCACCTGAACGGCCCAGCTTTCAAAGGCATCTAGTCTATCAGTACTGTGCTTCCCATCAGGGGATGAATTGGAATGTTAAAGTCACTGGTATCCTTGCAAGTATTTGCCAAAATAAAGGAGTTGAAGTGAGTTGTTTTTGTCTAGAAGAAGTGGCATTCTTTGAAACAGTTGGGCTGGTTATGAGAACCAGCAGTGTACGCCATGCCATTGAAAGGTGCAGTCTTAGAATGCAATGTGGAATGCAGCTAGCAGCAAGGAATAAATGTAGTTTCCTCACATTGGTGTGTTTGCAGTTTGGGTCATGTTTGTGGGAAAAGTGTGATTTGATGCGTAAGGCATATTACGAGTAAATTTTGTGTGTCATAGACATGTTTGTGGAGGCGTACCTTGTGTTTGTATTGAGGCTGAAATTGCGTAGAAGTGGTAAAACGTGGCAGGCGTAAATTTCATCAGAGCCTGTCAGGAAATGTAGGCTGGCGAGAGCATTTGTGCGGTTGAAAAAGGAATGTCAGGAGTGGGATTTGAACCCACGCCCCTAGAAAGGGACCAGAATTCACCAAGCCATTGCAAGGCAAGGAATCACACTCCTTGAGTCTGGCGCCTTAGACCACTCGGCCATCCTGACAACAGTTGTTCAGGATTGCCAATGTGTGCTGCAAATTGTGTACACTAACTGAACTGGAGCACACCGTTGTCCCTTGTGCAATGAGAAAGCACAACCATCAATTGCTCGAGCTTGATTTAACAGGCAGTGCCATAATTCTCCTTTCCTGTTCCACAAACAACCCTCAGACTCACAGCTCTTATACAGCAACAGCCATTTTACCACCTTGCAGCAAACATCATTTTCTCAGACACATTTCTGCCTCCACCTTCACCAAACGCAAACAACACAGTTGCCATTGGAACACAAGTCCTTCAAAAAACTCAGCAGAAGGGAATAATCCTTCAAAGCGGACATTTCATCTTCTCATTCACATGCCTTTCTTTTCATGACATTAAGGTGATGGACCTGCGACGGCTGAACACCAGACAATGAGCAGCAGCTCTAATATGGGAATTGAACGAAGGGAATTTGCACCCCTGTGCCCCTGGCCAATGGCATTACTCTGAACATTACCACCTGAACGGCCCAGCCTTCAAAGGCTTGGAGTCTGTCAGCACTATGCTTCTCATCAGGGGATGAATTGGAATTCTAAAGTCACTGGTATCCTTGCAAGTACTTGCCAAAGTAAGGGCGTTGAAGTGAGTTGTTTTTGTGTAGAAGAAGTGGCATTCTTTGAAACAGTTGTCCTGGTTATGAGAACCAGCAGTGTACGCCATGCCATTGTAAGGTGCAGTCCTAGAATGCAATGTGGAATGCAGCAAGCAGCAAGTAATAAATGTAGTTACCTCAAAGTGGTGTGGTTGGAGTTTGGGTCATAAATGTGGGAGAAGTGTGATTTGATGCATGAGGTATATTACGTGTGCAGTTTTGTGTGTGATGGACATGGTTGTGGAGGCGTACCTTGTGTTTGTATTGAGGCGTAAATAGCGTTGATGTGGTAAAATGTGGCAGGCGTAAATTTCAGCAGAGCCTGTCAGGAAATGTAGGCTGGTGAGAGAATTTGTGCGGATGAAAAAGGAATGTCAGGAGTGGGATTTGAACCCACACCCCTAGAAAGGGACCAGAATTCACCAAGCCATTGCAAGGCAAGGAATCACATTCCTTGAGTCAGGGGCCTTAGACCACTTGGCCATCCTGACAACAGTTGCTCAGGATTGCCAATGTGTGCTGCAAATTCTGTGCACTAACTGAACTGGAGGACACCGTTGTCTCTTGTGCAATGACAAAGCACAACCATCAATTGCTCGTGCTTGATTTAACAGGCAGTGCCATAATTCTCCTTTCCTGCTCCACAAACAACCCTAAGACTCACAGCTGTCATGCAACAACAGCCATTTTACCACCTTGCAGCAAACATCATTTTCTCAGACACATTTCTGCCTCCACCTTCACCAAACGCAAACAACACAGTTGCCATTGGAACACAAGTCCTTGAAAAAACACAGCAGATGGGAATAATCCTTCAAAGCGGACATTTCATCTTCTCATCCACATGCCTTTCTTTTCATGACATTAAGGTGATGGACCTGCGACGGCTGAACACCAGACAATGAGCAGCAGCTCTAATATGGGAATTGAACGAAGGCAATTTGCACCCCTGTGCCCCTGTCCAATGGCATTACTCTGAATATTACCACCTGAACGGCCCAGCTTTCAAAGGCATCTAGTCTATCAGTACTGTGCTTCCCATCAGGGGATGAATTGGAATGTTAAAGTCACTGGTATCCTTGCAAGTATTTGCCAAAATAAAGGAGTTGAAGTGAGTTGTTTTTGTCTAGAAGAAGTGGCATTCTTTGAAACAGTTGGGCTGGTTATGAGAACCAGCAGTGTACGCCATGCCATTGAAAGGTGCAGTCTTAGAATGCAATGTGGAATGCAGCTAGCAGCAAGGAATAAATGTAGTTTCCTCACATTGGTGTGTTTGCAGTTTGGGTCATGTTTGTGGGAAAAGTGTGATTTGATGCGTAAGGCATATTACGAGTAAATTTTGTGTGTCATAGACATGTTTGTGGAGGCGTACCTTGTGTTTGTATGGAGGCTGAAATTGCGTAGAAGTGGTAAAACGTGGCAGGCGTAAATTTCATCAGAGCCTGTCAGGAAATGTAGGCTGGCGAGAGCATTTGTGCGGTTGAAAAAGGAATGTCAGGAGTGGGATTTGAACCCACGCCCCTAGAAAGGGACCAGAATTCACCAAGCCATTGCAAGGCAAGGAATCACACTCCTTGAGTCTGGCGCCTTAGACCACTCGGCCATCCTGACAACAGTTGTTCAGGATTGCCAATGTGTGCTGCAAATTGTGTACACTAACTGAACTGGAGCACACCGTTGTCCCTTGTGCAATGAGAAAGCACAACCATCAATTGCTCGAGCTTGATTTAACAGGCAGTGCCATAATTCTCCTTTCCTGTTCCACAAACAACCCTCAGACTCACAGCTCTTATACAGCAACAGCCATTTTACCACCTTGCAGCAAACATCATTTTCTCAGACACATTTCTGCCTCCACCTTCACCAAACGCAAACAACACAGTTGCCATTGGAACACAAGTCCTTCAAAAAACTCAGCAGAAGGGAATAATCCTTCAAAGCGGACATTTCATCTTCTCATTCACATGCCTTTCTTTTCATGACATTAAGGTGATGGACCTGCGACGGCTGAACACCAGACAATGAGCAGCAGCTCTAATATGGGAATTGAACGAAGGGAATTTGCACCCCTGTGCCCCTGGCCAATGGCATTACTCTGAACATTACCACCTGAACGGCCCAGCCTTCAAAGGCTTGGAGTCTGTCAGCACTATGCTTCTCATCAGGGGATGAATTGGAATTCTAAAGTCACTGGTATCCTTGCAAGTACTTGCCAAAGTAAGGGCGTTGAAGTGAGTTGTTTTTGTGTAGAAGAAGTGGCATTCTTTGAAACAGTTGTCCTGGTTATGAGAACCAGCAGTGTACGCCATGCCATTGTAAGGTGCAGTCCTAGAATGCAATGTGGAATGCAGCAAGCAGCAAGTAATAAATGTAGTTACCTCAAAGTGGTGTGGTTGGAGTTTGGGTCATAAATGTGGGAGAAGTGTGATTTGATGCATGAGGTATATTACGTGTGCAGTTTTGTGTGTGATGGACATGGTTGTGGAGGCGTACCTTGTGTTTGTATTGAGGCGTAAATAGCGTTGATGTGGTAAAATGTGGCAGGCGTAAATTTCAGCAGAGCCTGTCAGGAAATGTAGGCTGGTGAGAGAATTTGTGCAGATGAAAAAGGAATGTCAGGAGTGGGATTTGAACCCACACCCCTAGAAAGGGACCAGAATTCACCAAGCCATTGCAAGGCAAGGAATCACACTCCTTGAGTCCGGTGCCTTAGACCACTCGGCCATCCTGACAACAGTGGCTGTGAATTGTCAATGTGTGCTACAAATTCTGTACACTAACTGAACTGGAGCACACCGTTGTCTCTTGTGCAATGACAAAGCACAACCATCAATTGCTCGTGCTTGATTTAACAGGCAGTGCCATAATTCTCCTTTCCTGCTCCACAAACAACCCTAAGACTCACAGCTGTTATGCAACAACAGCCATTTTACCACCTTGCAGCAAACATCATTTTCTCAGACACATTTCTGCCTCCACCTTCACCAAACGCAAACAACACAGTTGCCATTGGAACACAAGTCCTTGAAAAAACACAGCAGATGGGAATAATCCTTCAAAGCGGACATTTCATCTTCTCATCCACATGCCTTTCTTTTCATGACATTAAGGTGATGGACCTGCGACGGCTGAACACCAGACAATGAGCAGCAGCTCTAATATGGGAATTGAACGAAGGCAATTTGCACCCCTGTGCCCCTGTCCAATGGCATTACTCTGAATATTACCACCTGAACGGCCCAGCTTTCAAAGGCATCTAGTCTATCAGTACTGTGCTTCCCATCAGGGGATGAATTGGAATGTTAAAGTCACTGGTATCCTTGCAAGTATTTGCCAAAATAAAGGAGTTGAAGTGAGTTGTTTTTGTCTAGAAGAAGTGGCATTCTTTGAAACAGTTGGGCTGGTTATGAGAACCAGCAGTGTACGCCATGCCATTGAAAGGTGCAGTCTTAGAATGCAATGTGGAATGCAGCTAGCAGCAAGGAATAAATGTAGTTTCCTCACATTGGTGTGTTTGCAGTTTGGGTCATGTTTGTGGGAAAAGTGTGATTTGATGCGTAAGGCATATTACGAGTAAATTTTGTGTGTCATAGACATGTTTGTGGAGGCGTACCTTGTGTTTGTATGGAGGCTGAAATTGCGTAGAAGTGGTAAAACGTGGCAGGCGTAAATTTCATCAGAGCCTGTCAGGAAATGTAGGCTGGCGAGAGCATTTGTGCGGTTGAAAAAGGAATGTCAGGAGTGGGATTTGAACCCACGCCCCTAGAAAGGGACCAGAATTCACCAAGCCATTGCAAGGCAAGGAATCACACTCCTTGAGTCTGGCGCCTTAGACCACTCTGCCATCCTGACAACAGTTGTTCAGGATTGCCAATGTGTGCTGCAAATTGTGTACACTAACTGAACTGGAGCACACCGTTGTCCCTTGTGCAATGAGAAAGCACAACCATCAATTGCTCGAGCTTGATTTAACAGGCAGTGCCATAATTCTCCTTTCCTGTTCCACAAACAACCCTCAGACTCACAGCTCTTATACAGCAACAGCCATTTTACCACCTTGCAGCAAACATCATTTTCTCAGACACATTTCTGCCTCCACCTTCACCAAACGCAAACAACACAGTTGCCATTGGAACACAAGTCCTTCAAAAAACTCAGCAGAAGGGAATAATCCTTCAAAGCGGACATTTCATCTTCTCATTCACATGCCTTTCTTTTCATGACATTAAGGTGATGGACCTGCGACGGCTGAACACCAGACAATGAGCAGCAGCTCTAATATGGGAATTGAACGAAGGGAATTTGCACCCCTGTGCCCCTGGCCAATGGCATTACTCTGAACATTACCACCTGAACGGCCCAGCCTTCAAAGGCTTGGAGTCTGTCAGCACTATGCTTCTCATCAGGGGATGAATTGGAATTCTAAAGTCACTGGTATCCTTGCAAGTACTTGCCAAAGTAAGGGCGTTGAAGTGAGTTGTTTTTGTGTAGAAGAAGTGGCATTCTTTGAAACAGTTGTCCTGGTTATGAGAACCAGCAGTGTACGCCATGCCATTGTAAGGTG